>NW_008706748.1:596105-613473 GCF_000327385.1 Lottia gigantea
CTTCTCTTTTACAAGATCAAAGGTCATTGACCTAGGCTATCTGCTGATACTTTCATTTGTGAGGTCTGACGTCTACTTCCGGTATTAGAATCTTCTAAAAAATGAAAATTTCTCAACTTTAGACTGTTCTTGCGCTTGATCTAATTATCGTGGAAGGATGATTTTTTCGGGGTCTTTTGCAATTTGCTACATTTGCAAAGTCCCACTTTTTTTTTTTTTTTTTTTTTTTTCGTTTCGTTACAAAAAAAAAAAGAATGGACATTTCGATAACAATCAATAAAACTAACCGTGTATAAACTGGTTGGTATTTTACTTTGAAGTAAACAAACAACAGTGTTACCTCCCATTAATCAGTTAAGTTTCTAAATTCTTTGTGTATTTCATCTGCTAATCCCATACCCATTTTCATCTTTGATTTCAAGAGTTTAATGATTAATGCCCTTTGAATTCTCTCTTTAAAAGTTGGATTTGGAATATTTTCAAGTTCGATTATCATTTGTTTGTCTGCTTCGTGTCTGAATGTTATGTCTTTATTTCTGTATAGTATATTGTGTTTAAGTGCAGCGGCGTCAACTCTATTGTAATTATGACCGGGAAGATGTTTTTCTCCGGGGTATTTTGCCCATGGAAATCCGGGAAGAGAACCTAATGATTTTTGAATGTCAGAACCGAAGTAAGTTTTAGGAGTTTGAGCAATTATTATTGACATTTTTATCCAATAATTTTAAAACCATTTCCTTTTTTTTTGTTTTCTAATCATTTATTTCGCATTTCTCTTATATGTTGTAATTCTTTCAACTCGTTAGATCTTTTCACTGTTTCGCTTATATTTACCCCTGCTTTTGCTACAGATCCAAGAGCTTGCGTTCCAGAAGAAATAAGGGATTTGTTGTATGAGACAAAGTTGGCTACTTTGGGATGAGAGAAGATAGAGCTGAGAAGAATCCGTCTCCTTCGAATTTGTGTTGTTCGTGTTTTAAAATTAAACTCATTCTGTTTTTAAACAAGGTTTTTATATAAATAAATCATTTTAAAAAAAGGAGGGGATATGTAATTTGAAGGTAATGAAATATAAGGGATATAATAGGTGTGTATTATGATGGGACTTTGTATGGTGAAATATAAGGTATATATGTGTGTATATTATGATGGGAATAGATGGGTCTTTATATATTGAACGCACATAGTTATAGTCTTTTCAGATTGAACGCACATAGGCATAAATACATGGAATGAAATGGAACTGTTGTGAGCCACCTAGACAAAGTATGTTTACCTCGTAGATAGGTAGAAGACAAGTTTTTTGTTTTTTTTTTCAGATATCTAATGAAACGATACACAAATATATCTCATTATTATAGGTTGAGAACTATAGACTTGACATAAATTTATACTAATTTTGTAGGTATTCCATTTTTGTTGATATAATTTACTGTTTTTTTCAATGTTCATGATGTTTTTAATATAATTAAGATATTCTGTGTTTGATGGAATGTTTGAATTGAGTTTGCATTTATAAATATAGTATTTAGTCAAATAGATAAGATGATTTACAAATAACCATTCATACTTGTCTTTAAACATTTCTATACTTGGGTATCCCAATTCTTCTGAATGTATTCTTGTATCAATACCATTAGCGTGTAATATAATTATTATATAAAGTAGATATAATGTTTTGAATACAAGGACAGAGAAAAAATAAATGTTGCAATGTCTCATGACATGACGAACAAAAAGTGCATAAGGAACTATCAGATATTTTGCATTTGAACAGTTTAGTATTAGTGTAAATAATCTGATGTATGTATTTATATTGAAAATTTCTGATTTTGGAATTTGTAGTTGTTTTAAAAATCAAAGAAAAAATGGAATTCATAAAATTAAGATCTATTTTTTAATTAAGATATTTTCCCATTTATTAAAGGCTAATGGTTTAATGTAATGTTTGTAGATGAAGAAATTATATATATCCTTAGGTTTTATTGTTCTAAAATCTTTATTGTAACATTTATGAAAAATAATATCAATGCAGCTTTTCCATTTGATATCATTTGTATTATCATTTTGAACCTCTGTGAAAGATTTGTTTTCTGAAGCACTTTTAATGCCTTGTATATCAAAGTTTTCTTGAGGATTTATATTATGAGGGTTTTCTAACTGACAAACCTGGATTATGTCTTTTTAATAAAGTTGATCATAAAATATAATAGTATTGTTATTAATTTGTAAATTTTTATTATTACCTGATTTTTAATATCTATATGTTTATCTATATGTACTGTGAAAATTTCATACCAATTATTGTATAATGATCTGTAAAAGGGATTGTTAATTCTATTAACTTTACAAAAGTTACAAAAAGGAAGGATAATTCCCCCGTAAGCATTTAAAATTTAATTATATGGTATTAACCATGTAGATGTTGGATTAAAGATAATTTTTTTAATCCAAAAAAGTCTTTGACACATTAAGAACTTATTAATATCAATCATATTTAACCCACCATTCTTTAAATTTTGAGTAATAGTATTTCTTTTTAATTTATTTATCTTTTTATATTTCTTTTTTATATTTATTTAATAGAAAATGATATACTTTTTCATTAAATAATTTTATAACCTCAGGTGGTGTATAAAGGGCTGTAGAAAGGTATATTAGTTTGGGGAGTAAAAAAGTTTTTATGATCTGTATTTTACCAATTAGTGTTAAGTTTCTGGCATTCCATTGTGTAATTTATCAATTTCTTTCATTTTCAGAGTATAGTTAAAGAATTCAAATTCATTTTCATTTAGTGTGAAAAATATACCAAAGATAACTTCAAACCAAGTAATTCTAAACATTTCTCAAATTCACATCTTGGTAAGTTCAGATTCAAAGTTTCAGTTTTATTAATGTTGATGGACAAACCAGATATTTTACTAAAAAGTTCCAATAAAGAAAAAAGATGTTTTGCTGACTTATATTCCCTTATGAAGCAGGTCAAATCATCCGCAAAGGCTATACACTTCAAAGATTTATTGCCAAAATTAATGCCCTGTATCTTATCATTATTTCTGATATTAAAAAGTAAAATTCTATTACTTGATTTAAAAGATTAAAGCTCATGGGGTCACATTGTCTTACTCCTCTACCAATATCAAAATATCTTGTAGTTATACCATTATTCATAACTGAACATGTAATGTTTTTGTGAAGTGTTTTTATCCATCTTATGAAATGTTATCAAATCCAAAAATCTTTAAAATTTTGAACATAAAATCATGATTTATACTGTCAAAAGCTTTGTGAAAATCAATTCCTAATAAAAAACCAAAGATTTTTTTACGTTTACTAAGTTCTACACAATCGCTTATTATTCTTATATTTTCATGGATATGCCTACCAGGGACGAAGGCTGATTGATCAGGGTGAATTAATTGATTTAAGAAAGGTTTCAGTCGGATGGCTATTGCTTTACTGGCAATCTTAACATCAACATTAATTAGACTTATAGGGCGCCAATTACCAATTTCAGTTTCATCCTTAAATCCTTTGGGAATAAGTTTAATAATAGATTGCCTCTGACTTGTAGATAAAATTTCATTTTCAAATGAAGAGTTGAAGCAGTTTAAAAGATATTTGGCAATATTAGGCCAAAAGTGTTTATAAAACTCAATTGTAAGACCATTATTTCCAGGAGATTTATTATCTTTAAATGAATTAAAGGTAGAAGACAAGTTAACGTTCGCTTCCAGTGGATGCTGATATCACAGACTAGGTAGTTGTTGGTAGAAGACAAGTTAACGTTCGCTTCCAGCGGATGCTGATATCACAGACTAGGTAGTTGTTGGTAGATGACAAGTTAACGTTCGCTTCCAGTGGATGCTGATATCACAGACTAGGTAGTTGTTGGTAGAAGACAAGTTAACGTTCGCTTCCAGCGGATGCTGATATCACAGACTAGGTAGTTGTTGGTAGAAGACAAGTTAACGTTCGCTTCCAGGGGATACTGATATCACAGACTAGGTAGTTGTTGGTAGAAGACAAGTTAACGTTCGCTTCCAGCGGATGTTGATATCACAGACTAGGTAGTTGTTGGTAGATGACAAGTTAACGTTCGCTTCCAGCGGATGCTGATATCACAGACTAGGTAGTTGTTGGTAGAGGACAAGTTAACGTTCGCTTCCAGCGGATGCTGATATCACAGACTAGGTAGTTGTTGGTAGAAGACAAGTTAACGTTCGCTTCCAGTGGATACTGATATCACAGACTAGGTAGTTGTTGGTAGATGACAAGTTAACGTTTGCTTCCAGTGGATGCTGATATTACAGACTAGGTAGTTGTTGGTAGATGACAAGTTAACGTTTGCTTCCAGTGGATGCTGATATCGCAAACTAGTCATCACGAAGATAATAGTCAATCTTAGTGTTCTTATTTTCTGAACTGAATTTCTGGTGAGATCATGAAATCCTCGGTATAGTGAGTGTGTCACCAATCAAATTCAATCTCCACAGGATACACAAAGTGAAGAGAGTGCGAGAGAGAGATAGTCTGGAATTTATTATTAAAATTTGGATCACGACGATGACTGTCAGTAGATCGACGAGTTATAATAACAACTCTCTTGATAGCGAGATCGTATGAATCGATAGACCTATGGGTCAGATTGTATAACAAAATCGATAGCGAGATCGTATGAATCAATAGACCTATGGGTTAGATGGTATAACAAAATCGATAGCGAGATCGTATGAATCAATAGACCTATGGGTCAGATGGTATAACAAAATCGATAGCGAGATCGTATGAATCAATAGACCTATGGGTCAGATTGTATAACAAAATCGATAGCGAGATCGTATGAATCAATAGACCTATGGGTCAGATGGTATAACAAAATCGCTTTTTTAAAGGTATACTACCGCCGCAAAAAATTATGTTACCAGTAAAGATTGAAAAAAAACAAACATATATCTTTGTATCTTATTGATCAAACTGAATTGTTTTGAAAGGGTTAATTAAAAACAGGGAGTACTAGTTGTTATTTAAGCAGTTTGACCTAGTTTTGGTATTTGGCTCTATAATTGCTCGCTATTATCAGTCAAAGCCTGTAGAATATATAGATATATTTCTCTACAATTAGGCGTTTATTTTACTCAAATCCATACAGTTGTTTTCTAACAGCTTCGAAAAAAGCTTAACAAACTTCAAGACCGTAATGTTTTTAAATATTTTTGGCGTTTTAAAATTAAACGGCAAGGATTATTTTAGTTATAACTTTCAAATATGTCAATCCAAATACCTATCTGTAGGCAGTGGCAGATTTTGAACTTGTTGGGCCGTAGGCAAACGAACGGTAGAGGGACTAATTTCTCATTTTAATGAGGGGGCATGGTGTGATGACAATTTTATGACAGGAATTTTGCGATCTCCTTTTTCAGTAACAGATCAATCAGCTCATCAGCATCAATCGTATTCACGATATCGGCATTCATCACCATTAAGCTCAAACAATTTAGTCAATTCTCACATATCACGCTCTTTGTGGAACAAGTGATGGGCATGCGAAAATTTATTAACTGTTTGATAAATTATACTGTTACAAAATTTGTTATGGGTCGAATTATCCATGGGCCGAAAGGCAGCTGCCTAGTTTGCCTATAGGTTAATCGGCCTCTGATGTAGGCGTCTGTGAATTTAATATTAGATAGGCCACAGAAAAAAATATAACTAGATTGAGGGATAGGCGGGTTTCTATAATGTACCATGTTTGACTTTCTCGGGTTAACAGTCAATGTCCATCTTTCACACCAGTCATTAAGCACTGTGATCATTTTCTTCATACTTGCTTCGTCTGGTTCAGTAAGTGCAATGTCATCGGAATAAGCAAGGACGGAGACTTGTAAGTTGTTTTCGATGCCTATACTATATTACAGTTCACCAATCTCTTCAATGAGATCATTTATATACATAGAGAATAGTTTAGGAGATATTAGGCAACCTTGTTTTACTCCGGATTCGACTGGGGACAATCCGAAAGCTTATATATTTTCACCGCACTTGTGGTGTTAATTATAATGGTTTTACGGCGTTTAATATTTTGTCATTTAAACCCATGTTTCCCAGTTAATGCCATAGAAGCGGAATAATTGGAATATTGGTTGATTGTTTTCGTTATATTATTTTTTTGGTGAACTTATAACATCGAACAGGCACACTACCTTTTACCAATAATAATCGAGCATGTTAGATATAAACAGAAATTCCCACGTCATCAATCCTGCTTGTAAATAAAATATGTATTTAAAGACGCGGGTTGCAGGAGGCTGGCCCGGCTTCAGGTGGCTCCATATCCAAAAATGTTCATAACATATTAAAGCAACTTTATGCCAAATTTGGTGCTCTCATCATCACAATATGCACAATACTTTCGACTGGATTGAATTGTACTAGCCAATACGACCACTCAGAGCAATCCTTGAAAAACAAATGTATATCTTCTTCGTACAAAGACTTTCAGTCGAAGGATCTGATTTGCTATATTCGCTAGAGTACAACCCAATGAAATCGTAACATTTACAAACTTTCGTAGGCGTAGTTACCCCAGAGTGGCGCATTTATGGAAAATTTTAATAATTTGGCCATTTATTACCCGATTTGTATGATTTTGATGTCTATCAAAACCTTGTAAAATGTAACTTTATATAAAACTTGTTGGGAACAGAAGTTTGAATTTCGAATTTACTTTTTTTTATGCCCGTTTCAATTTTTTAAACATTTGAAAAGTTATATCTCGTGACTTAGACCTTCAATGACCTTTTCAGTGTAAAATTTCCTTGACCCCAGCTATCTATAGGTAGACTGATATTGGATGAAAAACATCAACTTCTGGATTTACAGCTCATCGAAAATAGATATTTTTGCAATTTTGGACGGCTATACCATATTTTCTAAAAAAAAAAACACAGGGGCCTGATTTTTTCATATTGATAATGGCCTTAACATTCTCTTTTTGATGATATGTTACAAAAAGGAATGAACTCCAGTTGGTGCAAGTGCTATTGACTATGCGGTGGTCACTACTGACATGATTCCAAATGTTTCAAAATGCCACATGCTGGAAAGTGACATATCCAAACATTTCCCTGTATCGTGCAGTATAACACTTAAAGACGATACTTATACCATTGACAAGCCAATCATAATGGAGACGAAAACGAAATATGTATGGAAAGATGATGTAAAGCAATTATTTCAATGTGAACTTCGAAAGGAATGTGTCTTTTCAAAACTTAGCGAAATACAACTTGACATCGACACAGATTTGAACAGGGCAATAACAAAACTCAATAACCTGTTTTACGAAGTAGGCGACGCTGTTGGACTGAGAAAAAGACAGAATTATAAGCCATTACACAAAAAACAACCATGGTTTGACAGAGAATTAGAAAATCAAAAGCGGCGGAAAGAGAAACTGCTTAAATCGTTTCGCATTAACAACTCTGCTACTACATTAAGTGAATATTGTGGAAGTAAAATTGAGTATAAAAATATGTGCCATAGTAAAAAACTGCTCCAAAATGGAAGAATCAAAGACGAACTTCTAAATCTCTCAACCGAGAAGAATCCTACTATTTTTTGGAAGAAAATTCAAAGTTTCATTCAAACTAAGAGTGATCAAACACCTGAAATTAACAGTTCAGAATTTTATACCTATTTCAATGAACTTCTAAACCCTATAAGTGAGGAAACTGACCCTGAATTCAGTGAACTCGTGACGAGGACAATAAATAATACAGATACCTGTACCGATTTAGATATTTCTGGCATATGCAAGCTAAATAACATTATTTCAGACGAGGAAATAGTTTGTGCTATAAACAATATGAAAAATGGAAAAAGTAGTGGTGAGGACTCAATCCCTATTGAATTTTATAAATGTTGTCTCAATGAGTTACTTCCCCTTATTAATAAGCTGTTTAACAAAATATTTGTTAGTGGTAACTTCCCTGACGGCTGGTCTTCCTCGATCATTGTACCCCTTTATAAAAAAAGGAGATTGTACATTTCCCAGTAATTATAGAGGCATTTCGCTTTCAGATGCAATAAGTAAGTGGTTTACATCTATTCTTAACAGCCGTCTTACAAAATGGTCTGAGGAAAACCAGTTGCTAGTGGAAGAGCAAGCTTGGTTCAGAAATGGTTACTCAACCATTGATAATGCATTTATTCTTAATTCTCTTATACAAAAATATCTAAATAAGGGTAAAGGTGGTGTATTTTATTGCGCATTCGTTGATTTTAGACGCGCATTTGATGGTTTAAATAGATTGAAATTAATGTATGTTCTGATAAGAAATAATGTAAACGGCGCAATGCTACAAATGTTAAAAGGTATTTATAAGAAAGTACACTGCAAAGTTCGTTGGAATAGTTGCCTCTCAGAATCATTTACCTGTAGCTCTGGTGTGAAGCAGGGGTGTATATTAAGTCCCTGGTTATTTGGCCTCTTCATTAATGAACTGGCTACTTCCCATAAGTCTGATTGTGTCTCTGGCATTTTTGTTGATAATACGATAGAAGATATCTTTTCGCTTCTATTTGCTGACGATTTAGCCCTAGTTGCAGACAGCATTGGGGGTTTACAAAATCGGTTAAATATACTGAAACAATATTGTAAACAGTGGAATATGGATGTTAACCTTGACAAATCGAAAGTCGTAGTATTTAAGAATGGGGGTTCTCTCTCTCGGAGGGAAAGATGGTATTACATGGGTTCAAAGTTAGAGACCGTGTCACATTATAGGTATTTAGGTATTGAATTTTCATGTCATTTAAAGTGGAATTTTAATTGTTCATATTTATCCCAACAGGCCACGAAAGCTTTAAATGTTATAAAGAAATGCTTATCTAATACAGGAACACGAAATATTAAAGTTGCATTCCAACTATTCGACTCAATGGTAGGTCCCATATTATATTATGGTTCCGAGATCTGGGGGCTCGAAATGAACGTAGAGATTGAAAGTGTACAAACTAAATTTTGCAAATGGCTTCTATACACTGGACAAAAAACCACTAACAACATGATCAGAGGTGAATGTGGGAGAGCTTTATATTAACTATATTTGTAGACCTATTAAATATTTTTTGAAAACCCAGGAAATGGGAAATCACAGATTACCAAAACTATGTTATAATATGTTATATAACCAAAGTCAAATAAGTAGAAACAATTGGTGTACGTCTGTTAAAAATATACTATTAACGCATGGTTTTGGCGATGTATGGTTTTCACAAGGAGTGGGTAACATAAAACAATTCATGTGCATATTCAAACAACGACTTAAAGACAACAGTCTTCAATCTTGGCAATCAGATATTACTACTTCTACCAAATGTCAGTTCTATTCCATTATAAAAAATGAATTTGTATGTGAAAAATATTTAAACTCAAACTTATCTCAATCCTTAATTTTTCATCTGGCTAATTTTAGATGTTCAAAGCATAAGTTAAATGTAGAACTTGGAAGACATCATAACATTCCATTTCATGCTAGATTATGTAATATTTGCAATTATAAACAGGTAGAAACAGAATACCATTTCATACTTGTCTGTCCAGTGCTACAGGATCTCAGAGTTAACTTCCTGCCAAAATATTGTCACTCAAACCCAAACGATTTCAAACTTAAATCTCTATTCACAAGCAAATCTATAGATGTCCAAAAAAACTTAGCTCTGTACATAAAAAACGGATTAGATATTAGACAAGAAATACTCTCATGAATTTTATCCAATCGACTTATTGTATATACCTGCCTTAATTAAAAGTTTGAACTATTATTTTGTATAATTAATTAATATGTGAAATCTAGATTATTATTTTGTATATAATATATTTGAAATTAAAATTATTATCTGTATTTGTTTAATATACTATATTTAATATTTAAATTATTTTTGTATATTCTATATTTGAAATTTATTTTATTATATGCATTTTCTTTATTAGAAAATTCAAATCTATTTTTGTTAACGTTTGTACCATGACGAAAGTCGTATAGTACTTGAATAAACTTTATTATTACTATTATTATTATAATGAACTCCAGTCCTAACATCAAAAGTATTTATCCCCCATCAATGTGGTTTTCATCATTAGAATGTACTCGATTTTCTGTCTTTACCGGTATGTGACATAAATTTACTTTCCAAATGAGATAGCAGCTAAGATATTAACAACACTTTATTTACATTCAATAACTGGAGATCTACACTAATCCAAGAAGTATACCCAAGACTCTTAGAATATTAGAACGATCCGATCTCCTCCCCAGCTAAAGAATGAATGAATGAATGAATACCCCAAACCCTAACTACACTCCTATTTATCTCTCCCCCCAGGTGGCCAACTTATGAAATATTTCTTTTGTCAAAAGATCCCTTGCTGTTCCTTAACCCTTATTGCCATGCCTGACCGATTCCTTTACTATACCCCTATAGTTTCTTAATCTCTCAGTGTCTCCTTCCCTGCCGACATGGAATAGGTCTCCTTTGTATACTACCATCTGTTTCTAATTACTTACATAAACACCACACTGATGTTAATTTAAAAGTGTTAAAGATTACAGATTAAAGGCTACCACCCGTGATTACCCCTATTTGACTATTACATGTTGAAGGCTACCACCCGTGATTACCCCTATTTGACTATTACATGTTGAAGGCTACCACCCGTGATTACTCCTATTTGACTATTACATGTTGAAGGCTACCACCCGTGATTACTCCTATTTGACTATTACATGTTGAAGGCTACCACCCGTGATTACTCCTATTTGACTATTACATGTTGAAGGCTACCACCCGTGATTACCCCTATTTAAATAATACATAACCCGTGATTACTCCTATTTGACTATTACATGTTGAAGGATACTACCCGTGATTACTCCTATTTGACTATTACATGTTGAAGGCTACCACCCGTGATTACTCCTATTTGACTATTACATGTTGAAGGCTACCACCCGTGATTACTCCTATTTGACTATTACATGTTGAAGGCTACCACCCGTGATTACTCCTATTTGACTATTACATGTTGAAGGCTACCACCCGTGATTACTCCTATTTGACTATTACATGTTGAAGGCTACCCCCCCGTGATTACCCATATTTGACTATTACATGTTGAAGGCTACCACCCGTGATTACTCCTTTTTGACTATTACATGTTTATGGCTACCACCCGTGATTACCCCTATTTGACTATTAAATGTTTATGGCTACACACCGGTGATTACTCCTATTTGACTATTATATGTTGAAGGCTACCACCCGTGATTACTCCTATTTGACTATTACATGTTGAAGGCTACCCCCGTGATTATTCCTATTTGACTATTACATGTTGAAGGCTACCCCCGTGATTCCCTAAAGTTTACCTCTGGACTAATGTAGATCTCTTACAACGATTAGCAATATTACATAAGTATCCCCCTTAATCTAGAAAATACATAAATATGATTTTCTTGAACAACCCAAAAAAAAATTTAAGCAAAAAAAAAAAAAAAAATATAATATACCACAAATGAACCACAAAAGAATTAAAAGGATAAAAAAAACAAAACATAAACAAAGCAAATATTATGTCAAACAAGGAAGTTTGACGTATAAATCAAGAAACATGCCCATGCAGATCGAAAAAATGTGTTTTAAAATTTGTTTGTCCTTCCGGAAATCTCTTAAGCGCTGAAAAAAAAAGATTTCACACAAGATGATATGGTATCATCACCAATTCCAAGTAATACATTTGAAAATAAAAAAATAACACACAGAAGAGGGCACACATGATGATAAAGTTGTTGACCCGAAAAAAGAGCTAAAGAATGAATGAATACCCAAACCGTAACTACACTCCTATTTATCTCTCCCCCCAGGTGGCCAACTTATGAAATATTTCTTTTGTCAAAAGATCCCTTGCTGTTCCTTAACCTTATTGCCATGCCTGACCGATTCCTTTTCTATACCCCTATAGTTTCCTAATCTCTCAGTGTCTCCTTCCCTGCGGACATGCAACATGTCTCCTTTGTATACTACCATCTGTTTCTAATTACTTACATAAACACCACACTGATGTTAATTAAAAATTGTTAAAGATTACAGATTAAAGGCTACAACCCGTGATTTCCCCTATTTGACGATTACATGTTGAAGGCTACCCCCGTGATTCCGTGATGTTTACTTCCGGACTAATGTAGGTCTCTTACAACGATTAGCAATTACAATTACAATGTGTTTAAGATCTTAAATTACCTTTCGATCTTAATTTAAGATTAGAATCAGAACAGAAGAAAAGACCCATTAATCCCTATTTCTAAATAAAATTTCTGTTCCACCCTAGGCTAGTACATGGGAGAATAAAACCCTCCCTTCCCCGAAACCCAATTATTTTCCATAATATTAAATCACCAAATCTTCCCTATCACTTTCTAGAAAACTCTATAAATCCCCACAAAACAAGGCTTCAATTTCTAGTCAATATTTTTGTGATGTTCAATTTGCACGACTCGATCAACTTTGTCATATTAGAAGAAAATCTCTGAAATGGTTTAAGTTTTTTAACAGCTTTTCTCTTAAAATCCCCCTCTCTGTTTCTCAACATGCAAGACATATTCGATTGCGTATACGGTACGGCTAAGAACCTTAGCAATTTCTGCATTTCATGAGCAGTGTCATTTCGTAGTTTTTCATACTGAATCACGTGCAATGGCCCTTTGAATTCCAACCAATCCAAGTAAAACATATACCATGCTATGGCTCTTTGGCGAGTAAACGTTGGCCAATCTGGAAAAGACAAATTTTGATGATTATTGGAACAATAAGAAATCATCTAACACTTAAAAGTTTTTTCTCAGATATTTGGTGACATGCCCATAATACCTAGTATCATTTCAATGAAATGAAATCATGCTGTTGGGATCCTAACACATATTTCGAAAGACCTGTAAAAATCTCATGTAATCAGTTCCAAACTATATTGTCTTCAATTAAGATTACAATCCGGTTTCCCCCAGTCAGTGATGCAGGGAAGGGGCTGACATGGAAAAAAGCATCTAGTCGTTCGAATGGGCCAAGAAACCCGTGTGTTACAGGCAGTGCACGCTAAAGATCCCCCGACAGTTGGAAATCGAATAACAGGCTAATGTCGCTGTCCTGTCCAAATTTCCCTCACTGTACCCTACCTACATGGCGTCTTCATTAGCCCACATGGTGCAGAAAAGTAGGACGTACAACTTAATTCATTTTATTTTAAGATTATGTTATCACAGCTACTTACTTTTTCTATAGGCGGAATATGGAGCGTGACTTAAATGCCCCCTGCCTTTAACGTTAAAATTTGATCTTATAGCATCCAATGGATCTCTGATCAAAACAACAGCTTTCTGATATTTCTTTCTTTCTTTCAACCCCAGTTTATGAGTTTTGATCACGATTACTGTGTCGTCACGATAGCCTTCTCCCGGGAAGCCATGATTGTAAATGGAAGAATCGTTAAAAATGCTGCCTGTAGCTATTCCTGAAAGATAGTAAATTCTAACCAAAGTTGGAACAGAACTGACAAGTCTGTGTTAATTTCATAAATTCAGATGTGAGAACTGTGCCATATCAAGTTGTCTGAACTTCAGAAAAATCAAAGTCCCAGTTTGTTCCATTTTTTTTTTCGTATTTTACACACCTTCCTGAGCATAGACTGCATTAGCTGCAGCAACATTTCAACTTCTGTAGACCATCTGTAGTGGCAACGTTGCTAATGAATATGTTTTCGAAAATTTTTGCAAATCCGGAAGTGCGACAGTTCAACATGTGCAAAAAGTCGAAAATCGGCTCTAGAAGGCGTATTTTTGCATCGATTCTCTTCGGGTTTTTCATTTTTCTACATGTAATTTCTGACCTGATAGCACTTGAAAAATTACGAAATTCGAAAATTCTTCGCTCACTTTTTTCGATCAAATTTTTCGATTTTTTTGCAACTTTTTTGCTTTTACATCGATTGATCTGAAATTTTAAATGCAAAGAGACTTCACTAATGTTAATAATATGATACAGTCAAATTTTGTTCGTCATTTCCGATTTTAAACAGGAAAGCGTCTGAACTTCATCACTACTTCCGGTTGAATAACTTCCGGTGTAATTTATGTAGGTCAACAAAATTTAGCTGATCTTTGGCAAATAAAATTTCATGGCCGATTTTAAAATAAAATCCAGACCGGGAGTGATACTTTGGCCGCCATATTGAAAAAACACACTTTTGTAAAACTCAAAATGGGGCCTCATGGTAAAGATTGATATGCTCAAATTTGATGTGAATGTATTCTGCAATCGATTGCGCAAAAAACATTGGGAGCATTGAATTTCGCTTTTGCTTTTTTGCAACTTCCGGTTAAATCTTTTTCCAACTTGAAACAACCACACCATATGACCTTGACCTTTGATAACCTTGACCTTCATAGGGTCAAAGGTCATTGACCTTGGCTATCATTTGATATTTTGACCTTTGACCTCCGACATGTACTTCCGGTTTTATAGCTATCCGTAAAAAGCCAAATTCGCAACTTTGGACTGCAGTAGCTCGTGACCTAATTAACCTAGAGGGTTAATTTTTTCGGTTTCCTAATGTGCTTCTCATGCACTTTACTTAGATATATAACAATCGTTCAAATTTTTTTTTTTACAATATTTGCGTCTTTTAGAGCTTGGTGTATGTATATCTTATGATCTATTTGATGGAGAACCTTGATATTTGGAATACAACTAAACACTTTGAATATGAATTCACCTATGACAAAAAAACTTATGTGGGCGTGGCACATCCGGGTTGAATTACTAATTGTTTACATTTAGAGGCAGGGGCATAACTCGCATAGGGTGCGTTTGTTCAAAAAGGGCCTTTGCACACAATTACCTCATCCTTTTGGCCAGTTTGTGTTAACAGTTCAGTTGTTTCAGCTTTATAGTTCCAAAAAAGGAACGGGTTTTTTACATTTGGATATTTTCATTTTTCGATTTTGACCTTTGTTGACTTTTGTTGACCTATATCTTTTGACCTGTATTATGTAGGAGCTTGACATTTGGAACATAACGTAACATTTTGAATTGATACCTATTACTCATTATTGACATTTTTGGTCAGGGGCATAACTCGCAAAGTATACATTTGTTCAAAATTGAACTTTGCATACAAATACCTCATATTTTGAGCCACTTTGTCTTAGAATTTCGGTTGTTTCAACTTCATAATTCAACAAAAGGAACAGGTTTTAGAAATTCGATCTAGGGAAAATGAAGACACCATGTTATTCAAGTACTGTACAAGTTAAAGGGTCTTCAACAGTTGAAATTTTGAATAAGTACACTTCATGGCGTTTGGAAATTTAATTCTTTTAATATTTTGTAAAAAGAAGGGATGTATAAGCTTACCAGTAACTTGCTGTATCATGTGACGTAACCATGTATTGCCCGACCCAGGAAAACTGGCTAAAGCTGTCTTCGGCAAATTGTGAGACCTGTGTATACGTCGGCAGCCCGAATCTATTCTTTTGTTGGACTTCTGAAACGATAGAATATTGCCTTTCCATGGAAAAGGTGTCTGATTTACATAGTATAGAACACTTATATAAAATAAAACAACTATAAATATAACACAAGATATAATCCTAAACGTTTTCGACGCCATGTCTAACGAATGTTATATTACCACACTTTTTGAATCTGATAATAAAAATTAATCTTCCACAAACAGGTTATTTATTTATAGGGACAGTATAGTATAATTACATGTATATAATATAGAATATGAGATAGCTTGCCAGGCAAGGTAGGCAAGGTAACATACGTCGACTGACAGCTGTCTGAAATGATTTTCAAAATGTATTGCATTTGTAGTTCATTAATATATAAGATTTGAATTCATTGATATATATATACTGTTAGTTATTTATACTAAGTTTTTCCACAATATTTCTTAAAATCAATACCAATAATCCAAATACATGTACATCAAATTATTAAACAAATTTTGACGCATTTGACTAAGTCAAGAGCAATAACTCAATGATTGAAGGTTGGCAGTTCTAGATGCGACAAAAAAGGAGTTAGACGATCTTAAAAGACATTATATGCATTTAAAAGTAATCAGGATGATCTTATATGGTATACGATACACTGGTAGCAAGTGTAGAGAAAATAATAATGGTGTGACGTGATCGTAACGTCGAGCTGCAGAATTTTGTACTAGTTGTAGTTTATTTGTCAGACGATGTGGAAGTGCTGCTAGAAGATAGTTCATGTTATCCAGTCGGGAGGTTACTGAGAGCATCGTTGTACATATATTTTGAGATGATTCTGATATTATGGAGTTGATAATGTCAGTTTTAGCATGTATTGTTGATTTGGAACTCAATGTTTAGTCTCTTATCAAATATTACACAAATATTTCTGGCAGATTAACTCGACTGTATTTGGAAGTTTCCAAATGAAACGAACAGATCACCGGACCCATAAGCAGGCACATTATTTTTAATAAAATCGCTTTTTTGGCCTAATTTGAAATTGACCTTGGCCTAATTGCAAAACCTTGTGTTCCCACCATCTCAAAAGTACTACCGAATGAATTGGCATCTCCAATTTAGTTGGAAATGACACATTAAACGTTTTTCTGGACTATTTGGTTGCGGACTAGCGGCCATTTTGAATTTTTTTTTTTAAACAATATTTATTCAAGAATTACAAATATTACATACATATATATAAACATATGGTTTTGGAAACAAGCTTTAAAAGCTTATATAAATCCATTACCATTCAAAATAAATACAATACGATACAATTAGAGAAAAATTTACTAACTACTTACAATAATTGAAGTTCTCTCAACTGTATCAAGGTTGTAAAACAGCAGATAGGGTTCAGTAAATTTATTTGTATGGATGAAATAAAATATATTTGTTGGAGGTTTTGCTCATCGAGGTTTCAACAATCGGCATGGCCCCACAGCGACCCTGGTCGATCGAGGCTAATATAGGAAATGGAATATCTAACGAAGATAAACAGGTGAAGGTAAGGGCTATATCAACAGTTTGGCATGAGTAAGTGATGAGTAGAATAAAATACTAGGTAAGACTCGATAGAACGAACCATAGGTAAGACTCAAAAGAACTAGCACAAATTAGGTAAGTATCAATAGAACGAGCAATAAATCAGGTAAGCCTCAATCGAACGAACCATAGATATATATATAGACACAGCTTTATGGAACAACAATCACTGGTTAAAGTTTTATGCAACGTTTCGACGTGTTTCCCCCGTCGTCCTCAGGCAC
>NW_008706748.1:613744-619512 GCF_000327385.1 Lottia gigantea
CATAAAACTTTAACCAGTGATTGTTGTTGCATAAAGCTGTGTCTATATATCGTACTCTCAATTGCTAAATGCCATTCAAAGACTTCATAGATATATAGAGATCAGGTTTACCCCAGTAGAGCGAACCATATATCAGGTATGACTCAATAGTACGAGTAATGGATCAGACAAATCAGGACTTTTAATAAACCATCAATAGGACGAACAATGAATCAAGTTAGCCTCAATAGAATGAACGTGGATCAGGGAGGACTCAAGAGATCGAGCAATATGTGCAAACAAGTAGAAGTCACATTTTTGGGTCGATTTTCTTCGAGTTTTCATTTTTGGAATCTACATATATCTGATATGATAGCAGTTTAAGAATTTAAAAATTCGAAAATTTGTAACACACATTTTTAAGCTGAATTTTGCAAATTTTGACCTATTTTTGTAAAATGTCAAGAAAGTAAAAAAAAAAGTCAAATTGTTTGCTAGTAGTGTATGAGCTTATAGATTGGTCGCATGGGGATTCCCCATTCCATTTCATTTCATGGGGAAAATGCGACCAATATATAAGCTCCCAAAAAAGACCTAAACTCCCTACATTTCATAAATTCTTACAGCAAAACACCCTACATTTCATAAAACATCCTACATTTCATAAAACATCCTACATTTCATAAATTCTTACACACTAAACTCCCTATTCACCAAAAAACACCTTCAATCAATTTTCTACATTCCATCAAAAAAGCATATTAAAAATACCCTTATATAAAATAACATCCTTGTTTCGCTTAACATCCGGTTTTAAAATAACCTCGTTTTAAGTAATGTTATTTTTAGTCTAGAAAAGGGAGATAACTCTTTTTTGGAAACACAATTTCTTCGTTAAATTAACTCATTTAAAAATAGGATGAGTTTAATTCTAAAACACGAACAACACAGATTCGAAGATTATTCGGGCGACGGTATCTTTTCTTCATTATTTTCTCTAGGTAAAACAATAATTCCAAAAGTAGCTAGCTTTGTTTCAAAAAACAAATCACTCATTTCAACCGGAGCGAAAGCCATCGGCTCAATCGCGGAAGCGGGAAAGAGTACAAGCGACACAGTGAAACAATCTAACGAGTTGAAAGAATTAGAGCTAACAAGAGAACTGCGAAACAGGAGATTAGAAGAAAGGAAAGGAAAAGGTTTTAAAGTTATAGGATAAAAATGAGATATGAGATGAAATGAGATATACAAAAATCATTGGGTTCTCTTCCTGGATTTCCATGGGCGACATATCCCGGAGAAAAACATCTTCCCGGTCATAATTACACCGGTCCAGGTACTAGGTTAGATCTGCGATTAGACAAAAACGATAAACCCAAACTAGGGGAAGAACCAGTCAATAGAGTTGACGCCGCTGCGCTTAAACACGACATACTATACAGAAACAAAGACATAAACTTCAGACACGAAGCAGAGAGACAAATGATAATCGAACTTGAAAATATTCCAAATCCAACTTTCAAAGAGAGAATGCAAAGAGCATTAATCATTAAACTGTTAAAAGCAAAGATGAAATTAGGCATGGGATTAGCGGATGAAATTCATAAAGAATTTAGAAAAACTAAAAACTTTTTAAAAGTTAAAGTGTTTGAAAAAAGATGAAATATGGTCGGCCGATTTAATTCATATGCCAGTCGAAAGAGGATTTAAATATTGGTTAACAGTTATAGATTTGTATACGAGATATGCTTGGGTTATTCCTTTGAAAAACAAAACAGGTTTATCAGTCAAACAAGCATTTGAAACGATTATGAAACAATCTAAGCGACATCCAGAAAAACTGTGGGTAGATAAAGGAAGTGAATTTTACAACAAAAATATGAAATCTCCAGGATTTGAAATTTACAGCACGCATAACGAAGGTAAAGCTGTAGTAATAGAAAGATTTAACAGGACTCTAAAAAATAAATTATTTAAAAAGTTCACGGAATTTAAATCTCAAAAATGGCTTAAAATATTACCAGAGGTTGTAGATGAATACAATAACAAAATTCATTCATCTATAGGTGTCACACCAACACAAGCCTCGAGTAATCCAAATATTATAAAGTCAATTAACGCGCAACATAACTATGAAAATAAAGAATTTAAATATCAAACCCAAATTTAAAGTCGGAGATCGAGTTCGTATTTTCAAATATAAAAGTAAATTCGAAAAAGGTTACGTTGGATACTGGTGGAACGAAATATTCATCGTGGATAAAGTAAACAGCACATCACCTCCGACATATGAATTAATCGATCAAGACAAAGAACAAATCATAGGAAGGTTTTATCAAAATGAACTTCAAAAAACCGACTTTTAAAAATGAATGAATTTCTCGAAGATGAATAATTTGATAGAAGATTAAGAGATGTAGACAAGCATTTACGCTTTCTTAAATTTAAATTTACATGCAAGTTTATGTTCAAAATATTATTGAATGTGTTTTATCAGAATGTAATACAATTTTTTTCAAACACAAACTACGTATATATTTCAACAATACTCCTCAAAAAAACTAACTTTTAAAACTGAATGAATTTCTCGATAAATGTGGAACCGATACAACCACAAACTTTCAACTTATGAAATGGGCGAATGAGTTAAATATATCATCGTTTTATTATTGTATGAGAGATGAAATAAATGATCTGAAATGTAAGAAAGGTAAATTTTACGCTATAACAAATATACATACTTCCGATCAAAAAGGAGTTCATCATTCTGCTTTGTACAAAGACTCTGACTTATATTTCTTCGATTCTTATGGATTAGAACCCACTGAAGAGATAATGCAATTGACTAATAAACCAATCAAATGTTCAACCTTTCAAATTCAATTACCAGGACAAAAGTTTTGTGGTCAGCTTTCACTTTGGGTTTTATATCAGTTGAGTTTAGGAAAACAATTCGA
Source organism: Lottia gigantea (assembly GCF_000327385.1). NCBI lineage: Eukaryota > Metazoa > Mollusca > Gastropoda > Lottiidae > Lottia > Lottia gigantea. The sequence continues at coordinate 616,681 of NW_008706748.1, forward strand.
AGAAATTGTAATAAATTTAACTCAATAAAAATGGCGAACAAGTTTGGATTAGGTTCTTTATCTTTAGAAGCTAAAAAACCTAACACTACAGCGTGGATAAATAAAGCGAAACCTTACTTTGTGGATCAAATCGGAGACACTCTTCAAGGTGATTTAGATATGAACAATTTCAAAGTAACTAATTTAAAATCTCCGGAAAATGATAATGACGCTGTTCAGAAGAAATATTTACGGGATCAAATAAATTCAATTGAAGAAAAGATTCTTCAAACGTCAACTAAATAATACAAATTTTGTTAATGATACTAAACTACAACAAGAGGTAAAAAGATTAAAAAGTTTTATTCAAAAACAATTGGTCAACGTTGCGAATAAAACTGAGTTACAAAATTTAATTTCATTAATATTTAAATTAGAGGATAAGATTGCAAAACAAAAATTAGACATTCAACAATTAATAGATAACATTCTAGATGAAAATGAAGATACGTTTCAACAGGAATTAAATGCTCTGGAAACTAAACTTAACAGTAATTTACAAAAAGAACTAACAAATATTAAAAAACAAATACAAAACATAGATGATAGCGAAATCAAAACCTATATTCAACAACAAATACAAAACATAGATGATAGCGAAATCAAAACCTATATTCATCAACAAATACAGAACATTGATGATGTTATTCAACAACAGATAACCACTATTAATAAGCTAGTTTTGAAACAGGACAAAAATATAGTCGCATTAGAAAAAAGTTTCTCAAGAAAGAATCATATTATTTCAATCTTCCTTTTGGAGTAATGGGAGTTCATGATGATTCTTCTATTACTGATAATACTGATAAATCAAAAGACTATGAATTTAAAATATATGGATTTACAGCAAATATTAGACTATATTCTCTTCCAAATTATACTATTTACCCCAATAATATTTTTGATTCAGATGATGAGAATGATTATCAACCAATATTTTTTAATTTCCGAGGAAAACTTATAATTGAAATTAATTTTCCTTTTGAAGTAAAAGTAGATTCAATATTCTTCAGATAAAACTCTCGTTTTTTTTTAAAATTTAACGCTCGCAAAGTTCTTCAGTTTATCAATGGTACAAAAAATGTAGAAACGAAAGAATTAGAAATTAACGATGAAAACACCAAGAGAGATCACTTATATGAAATGAAAACAAGTGGAAAATATATAGATAGGTTTAGAATGTCAATAATACCAGATAATGAAGAAGATGAACTTTCATTGAGTAATTTTGATATGTTATTGGAAACGGAAACTCCACCATCAGCAAGTATTATTAGAAATCCAAAACCACAAAATATAGGGGAAATAAGGAATTTCGCGTTTTTTACGAGCAACAGACTTTGAATACGTAAAACTATACTTTGTTGATAATGATATATTTACCTCAATCGATATTCATAAAAGTTAACAACAAGAAAAATTTTTGATACCAACAAAAAGAGATGATGTATCTGTTACTATGTTTTTAACTATTAGTAAACCAAAATTTTCAGTTCATCTGAATAAGATTAATGATTTGAAAGAACAAATATCCTTAGTAACTATGCATTTTTTCATTAGTAAAGGGGTAGCTTTTTCAGAAATTCACTTAATTTAATTACCTAAAAAATGGAACTCGAAAGTAGACAACAATATATGATAGAAAAACAAAACGAACTAAAAGAAAAACTAAAACAATTCAACAAATGCAGGAAAACGTGGAGTAGAATTGATTAAAACATTAAGTACAGTTTTAACAGTAGGGATAACGGTGGCAACAGCCGTAACCGGTGGATTAATGCTTCCAATAATTGTCCCAACTGTATTAGCCGCTTTCACTGCCGTTCAAACTTCATCTTGTGATTTGATTACTTTAGGTTTTACATCAAAACAGAAAGCTCATTATAAAAGGAAACAGAAATTTTAAATACATATCTTAATAAATTATTAATTTTTTTCGAAAGATCGAGAGAAGACAAGAACATAGAAGTTGAAGAATTAGAAAAATTCAATGAAATTTTAATTAAATTTCATGTAGAAATATCATCAATAAAAGTTAAAAATTCCTAGTTAAAAATAGTTGCTTAAAAAATATGAATAAAATTGAAATTTTAGATGATGAAAAATTCATATCAAATGAACTTTTTCCGATGTTATTGACCTTGTCTCTGATGAATTTATAACATTTAAAGGGTAAATTGAATTAGATGGAGAAATAATTCAAGATGGAAAATACAATACATGAAATTTGTAGGTTTTGATAAAAAAAACTTTTCACAATTTCTTCAGTAAAGTGGATGATAAATCGGATGCTTCTGATTGGTATTTCACAGGAAAAATGATTTTTCGTAAAAACAATTTCAAAGAAATAAAAAGATCAAAAAAGGGTAGTGGTGTTACCCTACTCAAAAAGATAAAAGAATATATCGGTATAAATTGCTATATACCGAGCGATGGATACTGCTTTGTAAAGTGCGTTAATCGTGTTTTAAACGAAGACTACACGAGAGATTTTCAAGATTTCATCAACAGTTTTTCAAAATCAAACAGAAAAGGAGTTATGACAACTGCTAGAATCAGTGAATTCAATGAGAAATTTAATACCTATTTCCAAATTTATATGCCCAAACATAGACATTTTCAACCAAAGAAAGTATCCGAGGAATTAGATTGGGTATTTTACTTACATAAATCACATTTCTGTCTCATTAAAAAAAATAACAAAACCTTAGGCATTAAAGAAATAGAAGATAATTACGATGAAAACGTATGGAGAACTTGTAGAGATGATAATGCGATAAGGCAAGTTTCACC
>NW_008706748.1:619562-623100 GCF_000327385.1 Lottia gigantea
ACATTAATTGCTCATAACGCTAGCGGTTTTGATAACTGGATCATGCTTAAAAATGAGAAAAAACTAACGCAATGTCCACTAGTAACAGCTAGAGGCATTCTGTCTCTACCTTTAACTAATTCATTCACCGATGAATATTTACAGAAAAAATGGAAAAGACAAAAACAAATAATGGGCAACTCTAATTATTTGCAAAATATTAATTTCATATGTTCCTTTCAACATGAAAAATCTAGTTTGGCGGCATGGGGAAATTCATCTAATCTACCGATGAATTTGAGAAAGATCGAGGATGTTAATATTGAAAATACACCAAAGATAATTGGGAACCTTTAAGACACGAATGGGAACCTTACGCTAAAAGAGATACGTTATGTCTCGGAGCTTGTTTGATGAAATACAATCAAGCAATGAAAGAAGTTGTATTTCAGAATATTTCCAATAATCTAACGTCTCCTTCTTTATCTTTAAAGGGTTGGTATTATTTATATCATTGCGATAAAGAAATGATTGAAGAAGAATGGTATGAAAGTACTAGAATGGTTCCGAAACACACCGAAAAAGAAAACGTAGAAAAAGTTTACTCACATACTCACCCTTTTATAAGATATTTTATCAGACAAAGTATTAAAGGAGGAAGAGTTTCGGCAAATCGAAAATCATTTGAAACGAATAAAATGGATGAAATTTGTAATATATTAAAGGAATACACAGAAACAGCAAGTGATAATATAATAGATTTATTCAAAGAATACAGCGCTAGCACGAAAGATAAAGCGGAGGTTCATTCGAGACTTAAAAAAATAAACTGTAATAAACTAATGGCCTTTGATGCTAACGGTTTATACGCTTCCACCATGTCGGATTTAGACAGTGAATATCCGAGAGCAGAAAGTGGTAGACCATTTCTACCGGAAGAAAATAAAGAATTTCTCAAGCCCTTTAATGAACAGGAATTCAGACCTAGAACTGCTATTTTAAAAGTCTGGTTTGAATATCCTACCAACATGTTCTTCCAACCCATACCAGCTAAAGATAAAATCACTTTCACGAATAGAATAGGTAAAAAGGAAACTGGCACTAAAATCGGGTTCAGAAATGGTTTTTGTCACGACGTTTTAACATCGGTCGATATTCAAGAAATAGTGAAAGCCGGTGGACGAATTATTAAATTATTAGATGGTATAGTTTACGAAGAAAATTTTAAAACTCCACCATATAGAGATTATATTTTAATTTTGAGAGATCTAAGAAATAAAAATAAACGAGAAGGTAATATCGTAGGTAGTAATTGCATGAAATTATTAGGCAATTCGTTGTATGGTAAATCTATTCAGAAGGATATAACTACATCGAGACATCTATGGAGTGAAGCGACTTTAAAAGCCAACTACGATTCACACGTCAAAAGCTATGAAAAAGTAAATGATAGTCAATATATAGTTGAGATAAATGAAGAAGAAAAAGAATTTATTCCTCCTCCTAAATCTACACGGCTAACACCTAGTCATTTGGGATCATTCGTTTTATCTCACAGTAAAAAAAAATAATGAATAATTTTATTCGCGTGATAGATGGATTTTATAAGCCTGAAAAAATATACTATACGGACACCGATAGTTTATACATTTCGTCTAGCAATTGGGATAAATTAAATGAAGCTGGGTTGGCGTCCGAAAATGATTATTGTAAAGGAAAGAATGATTATGGTGATGGTGGAATTATATTTGGTTTATATTTAGCGCCAAAAGTTAAATACAATATCATTCTAACTTCCGACGGTATTCTAAAAGAAAAGAAAACGTTTAAGGGTTACTCTAAAGATAAGATATCCGTAGAAGATTATATTCGATTAGCTAGTGGACTCGATGTAACGAATGAATTTAAGAAACCTTGGGTAAAAAGTTTCACCAATGCTAAATCTCGTTAAGAGAAAAGCACCAAACAGTGAAGGAATTATGTATCCTTACAACGACGGAAAAGAATTGAACATAGATAAAAACTACGAATTTGATGATTACGATTACCTTACTATTCAAGAAGAGAATGAAGAGTGTTTAATTTAATTTTTTTGTTTTAAATGAAGTTGAATAACAATTTCCTCGTTACCAAAATCTATAAACCTATTTTTACCATCTTTGATTTCCAGATTTAAATCTTTAATCATAAAGGAATTAAGTGGTAAATATGTCGTTTGAAATGATTCTATAATCCTATCGGTACAGTGAATGTTGGAAGACTGTAAATAATCTGACGTTTGCATTTATTGAAAAATCCACCGTTTATCAAATTGCAATGTATATTTATCACATCAATATCATTCTCGATATTAGCTTTGTGTGGTGCTAAAGTGGATTGGGTGTATGCTCGTTTATCAAATCCTAGTAACGTATTCAATGAATTTTCTACGTTGAAATCAACTTGACTATTATTTCTTAATATCAATTTTATTTTGTTCAGATTCAAATTACCTTCGAATTCAATATTGTTTTTATCATTGACACTTCCTCCATATTCAGATAGGTATTCGTTAATGGCTATGTATTCGTAGCTTCCTGGTAGCAAACGTATGGTTTTGAACGTAACTCCGTTATTTGTTGATATTTTTATTTGGTTAATTTTTTTCGTTGATATTTCTAATGGAATTGTAAACAGAGAAATACTTTAATCCCAATTCATATTCTTGATTGCGATCGAGTTCGTACTCATAATCTAGAGACAATTTAATGTCTGATTTATTTGAGGTGATGACGAATAGTTGTTCTTTATTTGACATCTTTAATCACGCTTTTATAGTCATTTTTATCTATAATACCCTTTTCTAGGAGTCTTTTTAATATACAATTTACTTCATGATATTGTCTGTGCGATCGATGTCCTTCCTTCATTGCCGCTAATATTACTCGTAATCTATTAAGTAGTTCCTCGTTGTTGTCGGATAAAAACGTTATACCTTCTCCAGATGCCACCATATCATCGAATTCGTCTATTTCTTGTATGATTGATCTTTAGCATAATCATCTGCTTCGTCAACTTTGTATTCATCATCATGTTCAATTACTCTTATATATAGTTTAACTTCTTTCGATCTTCTTGTTTCGGGTCCCGACTTTCTTATTGCTTCTAGAAATTTTGAGTATGCTACTTTTTGCGATCGGCAATGCCTACATCCTCACCATTCATTAAATCTATTAATCCTTTTGTTAATGTGTATATAAAATCTTTTGTATCGATTTTGAATAAAGGGGAATTTGAACTAAATATTATTCTAAATCCATTAAACAATAAACCTTGATTATCAACGATTGGTCTAATACTCTTTGGTAAATCTGCTTTAGGGGTTTGAAAAAAGACGATTTATATCATCTAATGTCCTAATTATAATACCATCATATTCAATCGCTTTGGGGTGTTCTATAGGAGGTTTATATTCTAATTTCCTTTTAATATCCTCTTGAGATTTTAATATGGGTTGAAATAGAGTTTGTAGATTTTCCGTTAATCCGAGTGTTGTAATCTATTATTTTCAACTTGGGTC
>NW_008706748.1:623277-657457 GCF_000327385.1 Lottia gigantea
TTGCCTAAATACATCACTGGATGTAAAAATAAAAAATTAACCATATCAAACTAGGAAGAATTAGAAACTAACAGGAGTGTAGTGTAAAATAAAATACCAGTACAACCAAGTAAAATCTCAGATAAAATCTAACTCACCAAATTTGGTTGTTTTATTCTGTGAATCTGTAAAGACGTGGTATAATTTAGGAGGCCCCTGAGTACGACGCCCGAATGCAATGGTCTGTGATATATGTTCTGCTTCTTGTTGGTAAATTTTCTTGGTTACATCTCGTTCAGATTTTGACACCTCTAAAAATCATTAAAACATTGTTGAAAATTTAAAAGATCTTTATTCTGTTTCAATAAAATCAACAAGAAGTGAAAACATTGGGCAGAATAAGAAAATACATTATCCTGTCGAAGTGTAATTTTGGCTGACAGCTAACCCTATCATTATCTTCCTAGTTAGATTGTTATAAGATCATATTGTATATTACCAATTAAAAAGGTCATATCTACTCTGTTAGATTCATGATAGCTGTCAATTAAACAAGATCATGAACTCTTACCTTGTCTATCTAATATTTGAAGTGATTTGATGGAATTTAAAACATGGATTCTATAATCTGGTTCTTGGGACAGTGGATTATCAAATAAACCTGAAATTATCAATATCAAAATTAAGGATCATCCCAAAAAATAAGAGCCCAGAAAAGTCTAGAAAATGTATTAAATGAAGTGAACAATTCAATGGAAGATTCAACATCCACTTCACAATAAGCTATCACGTTTTAACACAAATTACAGATGAAATAATGAGAGAATAAAACATAACTGATTATATAAATACTCAGAGTTAAAAATAATAGAGATTAACAGAGTTAAAAATAATAGGGATTAGCAGAGTTAAAAATAATAGAGATTGGCAGAGTTAAAAATAATAGGGATTGGCAGAGATAAAAATAATAGGGATTAGCAGAGTTAAAAATAAAAGGGTTTGGCAGAGTTAAAAATAATAGAGCTTAGCAGAGTAAAAAATAATAGAGATTAGCAGAGTTAAAAATAATAGAGATTAGCAGAGTTAAAAATAATAGGGATTAGCAGAGTTAAAAATAATAGAGATTGGCAGAGTTAAAAATAATAGAGATTGGCAGAGTTAAAAATAATAGAGATTAGCAGAGTTAAAAATAATAGAGATTAGCAGAGTTAAAAATAATAGAGATTAGCAGAGTTAAAAATAATAGAGATTAACAGAGTTAAAAATAATAGAGATTAACAGAGTTAAAAATAATAGAGATTAACAGAGTTAAAAATAAAAGGGTTTGGCAGAGTTAAAAATAATAGAGCTTAGCAGAGTAAAAAATAAAAGAGATTAGCAGAGTTAAAAATAATAGAGATTAGCAGAGTTAAAAATAATAGAGATTAGCAGAGTAAAAATAATAGAGATTAGCATAGTTAAAAATAATAGGGATTAGCATAGTTAAAAATAATAGGGATTAGCAGAGTTAAAAATAATAGGGATTAGCAGAGTAAAAATAATAGGGATTAGCATAGTTAAAAATAATAGAGATTAGCAGAGTTAAAAATAATAGGGATTAGCAGAGTTAAAAATAATAGGGATTAGCAGAGTAAAAATAATAGGGATTAGCATAGTTAAAAATAATAGGGTTTGCCATAGTTAAGAATAATAGGGATTAGCAGAGTTAAAAATAATAGGGATTAGCAGAGTTAAAAATAATAGAAATTAGCAGAGTTAAAAATAATAGGGTTTGGCATAGTTAAGAATAATAGGGATTAGCAGAGTTAAAAATAATAGGGATTAGCAGAGTTAAAAATAATAGAGATTAGCAGAGTTAAAAATAATAGGGATTAGCAGAGTTAAAAATAATAGAGATTGGCAGAGTTAAAAATAATAGAGATTAGCAGAATTAAAAGTAATAGGGTTTGGCAGAGTTAAAAATAATAGGGATTAGCAGAGTTAAAAATAATAGAGATTAGCAGAGTTAAAAATAATAGGGATTAGCAGAGTTAAAAATAAAAGAGATTAGCAGAGTTAAAAATAATAGAGATTAGCGGAGTTAAAAATAATAGGGTTTGGCATAGTTAAAAATAATAGGGTTTGGCATAGTTAGAATAATAGGGTTTGGCAGAGTTAAAAATAATAGAGATTAGCAGAGTTAAGAATAATAGAGATAGCAGAGTTAAGAATAAAAGAGATTAGCAGAGTTAAAAATAATAGAGATTAGCAGAGTTAAAAATAATAGGGATTAGCAGAGTCAAAAATAAAAGAGATTAACAGAGTTAAAAATAATAGAGATAGCAGAGTCAAAAATAATAGGGTTTGGCATAGTTAGAAATAATAGAGATTAGCAGACTTAATCCATACAAAGGGTAATAACAGTAACAATGGTAACCTCCCAAAAACTCCTACATCCCATTACCCCTACAACTAGTTAAAACAAAACAAGTCATTTACCTGTCCGGATTATGAACTCATCCAAAGAGGAGATTAAGATTGGGTCACCCATCAATTTAGTGGAATTCGGTCTTCCGATGGATTATCGGGTATCAAAATTCTAAATATATTATCAATAAACAACTCACTTAATGTATCTAAACAGGTCATCTTTTTCAACTCATTTAAAACAAGGTCTAGTTTTCGCAGCTGGTTATTATGAAGAAAGAGTAATTTTAAACAAGTAAGGTGACGTAACGCCCCATCTATAGACACAAGTTGATTATTTTGTAAATAAAGTTCCACCAATCGACAGTTTCCTTCTAAACAACTTATTCTTCTAAGCTGAAATATATTACAAATTTAATCAAGGGTTGTACCTTATGAAATCTGATTGTTTCCTGTTTTTTTCTGTGTATGACTCCACTCGCCATCAATGATCATACAAATTGATCTACATCTTCTGTTTGAGGTCGTTTAATATTCAACCAATCATCTGTTGACAACTTTTGATGCTATTGGGTTAAATTTCACAGTATATTAGGAAAGGATCTCTTCAGGATTGCACCAGTTTGTTACAAAAAAAATTCAATACAAACTCTAGACCTTGTTTGTTTTGGTAAGAGTTTTTAATTGGTAATGCTTTCTCTTCATCTGGCAGAAAATGGAGGCTTTTGGATGCCTCTAATATTCCATGAAAGGTAAAAACAGTTTTTAAAATTTACAAACACAAGTTTTCTTACCTTGTTTCCATTTAACCATAAATATTTCAAAAATCTAAACTGTCTCAAATCACACACTTCTGTCAAATTTCTGGAATAAAACATTGTGGTTTGTATTAGGGGTTGACTCTCAGAAGCACTGACACTGGCATAAGAATGGTTCTTACCTTGCAGAGAAAGAAAGAAACAACCAATGTTTATAAGGATAACAACTATGATTCACAACGATCTTGTCTACCAATTTGTCCTTGATCAAGCCTCTTGGTCTTATCAGTGGGTAGTGAGCTTGATAGTTAAATTCTAAACCTTGCTTAGTTATAACCAAAGACAAATTAGTGATTGGTATTGCCAATCATGTCACGATTCGATACATATTACAATTCAAGTTTACAAAACAATACAATACGTATCTCAATATTGGCTAATAGATAAAATGAGGCATTTGGAGTAAAAACCTGATAACCCACATTTTGCTCAAATATGTATATCAAAATGATCGTTTTTAGGTCAGCAACAACCTGAATATTATCCCAGTGAAAACATTTTGATCAACCTATGTTGTGTACAGTAGAGCCTTGTCTATCCGCACATTCCCGTTCCCGATAAAATCGTGCGGTTTAATGAAAATCCGGATAGTTGAAACATGTCATTCCATAACTAGAGTTATATCCCTTCCTTTAAGGAAATGTCACGTACGCAACACGTGATAGACGTTTGTGTACTTTATAATTTTTCATTTTATTTCATAGCATGATTCGCGTTTTCCCAAAAAAAATCTGAATGGTATAACTTATACTATATAACCTATACTATAAGATAGGTATAAAGCTTTATATAGACTTGTATAAAAAAAACTATTATTAATTGTGAGTAATAAATGTGTCTACCATATACATGTGCCATGCAAGGTATAGATGGTATTTATTACATATTAATCTGATATTTAACTTCGTTTGCGATATCAGCATCCGCTGGAAGTGAACGTTAACTTGTCATCTACCAAGCAACCAACCGATATTTAAATTCGAAATATTAATTATACATATAAAAAAGTGACAAGATGATGATATACTTTTAATGACTCTACTACTAATAGTAAATGAAATTTATCTTTTTGTTGGATATCAGGTTTTTACTCTAGATGCCTCTAATGTAGGATGTTATCTTCAAGCTTTAAATCTTTTCAAAATTCATTTCCTTTAGTAGTTCAGGTTTAGACAGGTTCAGCAATAAAAAAAGAGTTTACAAGATATTTACTAATAGGCCTAGCATAAGTTTAACTTTACCTCTTTGCTAAATAAAGTTCCTCCACATCTTTATCTTTTTTAATTGATTGTTGATCTAGTAACTCAGTTATTACCTGAAAATATAACAAGTCAATGACTTCAGTATTCTCATTTTTTTTTTAATTACTTTTTCAAAACAAAAAATAATGTAAAAGTCGTATTTAAATGGCTCAAGCAAATTGGCATTAACAACGAAAACAAAATGTCGTAACACAGATTTCTTGACAAAAGTGAAGGTTTATAAAGCTCAATAACATCATAAGAAATCCTATTTCAGCAAAAGCTTACTTCTTCGCTTGAATTCGACGCCATGTTTGATGTATCCAAAACAAATCAATGTGAAGCTAGAAAAGTACGAAAATTAGAAGAGAGCTGGTGAATTTAGTTTCGCATTCTATGTTGTCTTCCGAATGCAATTTGTGAATATTTTTGTCTTTTTGAATTCTTAACGACAAATATTGAAAGATAAAGTTTGAAAACGGTAAGTGGTGAGGATTTTGTTTCTTTATTAATAACCAAGTCCAATACATTTGTGAATTTCATCGCGAAAAGGTAAAACTTCGAAAATTTCACTCTATTCCCCGATTGGGAAGTGTCCTTGACATTAATGACGTATCAGTCTTGGGTTTTCCCCCTAACATCAGGCAACGCTGACAAAACAAGAGAAAGGAATTTAGTTGAATTAGTAGAAATAATTGAGATATAACCGTGTTTTTCGAAACTGTACTAGCTTCACATGACGTTTAAGTGGCGAAATCTCGATACTCATACAACTTTATTTTCTACTTTCGCTTTCGTTTTTCAAGAAAGGATAAACAAAATTTCTCTTTCTGAGAAGTTGTATGGAATTTCCATCGTTATCACATGATTAGATAGGAAAAGGAAAAATGTCAAATATGTTAAATTATTGTCGAATTTGTCAGAAGCCTTTTACAAGCCTGAAATCTGCAGAGGATCACTACCAAAGTTCTGACCATAGAAAAAGGGAGGCTGCCGTAGTTCAAGGGTTTAATCAATCCCCTTTATACTGTGAAATCTGCAACTGTCAATGTAACAGTATTCAGAGTTTTCAAGAACACAACTCCAGTCTTCGTCATAGAGAGAGAGTTCGTAGAAGCAAAGGGTACAGCTGTGCCCCGGACATAAGAGAAGAAGCTGTTGGGGCTGGGCAGGAATATTGTTTTGATAATGGAGCTGAAAGGGGAAAGTGTTTTGCTTGTGAAATAGAACTGACTTCACTGGCTCATGCCAAGCAGCATCTATCAGGGCAAAAACATTTAAAGAGAAAACTTGCCTACAGTGGTTCTGGAGTTGGTGGAAATGTAAGTTTTGCTGAACCAACTTCAACAAATATTGGTTTTGCTGCGCCTTGTTCACCAGATGTTCCAACTGATAATTTAACATGCTCTGTTTGTAATATTTCTGTGACATGTGCAGACAATATGAGACAACATCTAGACAGTGATAAACACAGGAAAAAGGCGTCTTTGTTTGGGGACAATTCAACGATTTCAGATTCCTCCAATGAACACCCTCTTTCTTCAAATTTAGACAGACAGATATTTCAGGCACCAGGAAGTAACATTGTTTCTGTGGAGCAGATTAGATCCTTGTTGTCTGGAAATCCGTGGCATGGGCCAGAGAGTGATGAAGATGACAACCAAATTAAGGATGAAGATACATTCTGTGATGTTTGCCATGTGCCCTTTACTGGTCATTTGAATGCTCTGCAACATTACAACAGCGAAAAACACAAAAAACGTGCCATGCTGCCTAAAACCAATTTTCATAGTCATGCAATGGAAAGTGATAATGTAGCTCATGCTAATAAACTTCTATCTAATGTTGGTCAAAGCAGCAATATCCATACAACCTATCAAATATCATCTGATCTACCTGGACACAGCGCCATGATGAACCCCAGATTGGATTCAGTAGAGTACAAGTTCAATGGAAGCACAGGCTACTGTTTTTTATGTGATATTCAACTGACATCAATAGCTCATAAAGATCAGCATATTAATGGATCCAAACATATCAAAGCTGCCATGAGAAAAAATTCAGCTCCTGTTTTTAGACAAGGGCAAGTTTCCGGCAGACCTGTACCCAATTCTAATTTTGAGAGGAACAACTCACAACAAAACGATCCTGAAACATATATTTTTGAAAATGGGCGAGGAAGATGTTTCGTTTGTGATATTGAACTAACTTCAGCAAGTCATGCCCAGCAGCACCTGGCAGGTTCAAAACATACCAAAGCTGCACAGCGTTTCCAAGGATCTAACACTGGACATGAATACCCTTTATCTTGTGAGGTCTGTGCTATTAATTTATCTGGACAAGAACCAGCCCAACAACATTTCACTTCTACAAAACATCAGCAGAAGGTAGCCATGAAAATGTCTATGGCAGGAGGAAGCTCTGGGAATCAGTGGGCGACTAATCCACTCAACCCTTTAGACAGAACTGAGTGGGTTTGGTGTGAGACATGCGAGTGCCCCTTGAATACAATGCAACAACTTAGACAACATCAAACGACCCCAAAACATTTGGCTAAAAAAGCGGCAAGAGAAATTCAAGCCAGTAACAGTGAAGTATCAAGTATCAATTCACAAGAATTAGACCATTTGATGAGTCAGCTGGAATTAGACTCTGCGAATAACAGATCAGTTCAAGAGTTGGAAATAATTGAGAGGCAGATGCAAAAACTGCAAGAAAGAAAGGAAGCCATTCTATTGAGAAAGACGAGAAATGGAACCCGGTTATCTGTAGAACAATCTGGAGAGGTTAATAGTAATAGAAATGTTGGACACACAGTTCCAGATGAGAACTCACCAAAACCAATGGCCAATTCACTCCATGATTTTTTACAAAGACAGAGATCAAATCAAGAACAGACATCTGCAGCATACTTACGTCAACAAACTTCCATCAACAATCAGCCATTAGCAGAAGAAAGGATGTCACGAAATCAAACGCTGCCTAAAAGTACAGTGCAGTTTGCATACTTGAGAAATGACTCACCAATATCATCATCAGACCATCCTTATCCCTTGACTGGTAACAATGTAACAAAAACATCTGGAGCTAGAGCTGTCAATGGAAGTTATGGTCAAGAGGGAGTAAATAATGGTGGCTGTTATCTAAACCAAAATAGAAGCGGCGATTCAGCACGATCGAAACAAATGCTGAGTTCGAAAAATCAACCAGATGTAGTCATGGATTCAAGCCTTCCTAATTATTTTCCTAACGCCAATCTTATCAGAACACAACCCAAGTCAACAGTCATGCCCAAACAAATTAAGGGGCATGGCCTCATACCCGACGACACGTCCACAACCTTCAGTGACTCTGAGGAAGATTTTGATGAGGAAAGTGGAGCAAATCTTTTCGGAGATGACGCTGCAGTCTTTGGAAAGAAGATAAAAAAGCCTTCCCCATTAAAAAATCTTCAAAATAAAAAATCTAAAATGACATTTGGAAATAATTCTGAAGAACATGCAGAATCTGAAAATTTTCAAATCAATTCTGAATTTAAACTTGATTCTGCAGAAAATGATGATGGCGCTAGTGAAAAGATGAGTTTACGTTCTACAGCGTCAGAGCAAGAGCATGCTCGACAACTTGCAGAAAGAAAACAGACATCACATGATCACCAAGATGTTATGTCATTGGCTGAATCCACTTATTCGTCATTTGAAAATCAATCTCAGAAACTGTTCCAGCAGAGTGGAGTACCGAAATCTCAAAGATCCATGCATCATAAATTTTTCTGTCAAATCTGTCAAGTTAATTGTAACACAGAGAAAGCTCTAACAGACCACAAGAATGGAGCCCGTCATCTACTAACAGTGTCAGAAATGAAAGCCCCGAAAGTATCACATCCACATATTCAGAAATCAGTAAGTGAATTTTTTATTTTAGAGTGATTGTAAAGAGAATTATTTAAACTATTTTGTGTATCGGGGACATTGTTAGCATTGATTGGAACAAATCCAATTTTAAACAGACATCTGCAGTTCCTGCATTTTTATGAATATTTCAAAGGGTCTTTTATGATTAAGGGCAATAATTTTTGGTCATCAAATGCATATTTTTAGTGGAATTGCAGCAATAACAGACGTCTGATTGAAAAATAGAATGATGCAAATTGATTCTATCAGTGTTCCCTATACACATACAGAGTTTAAAAAAACCAATTAACAACCTTTTGAGGCTTAAAAAAACACAAAAGAAATAAAATATAAAGATTTTCCCTGCAGGCATTATTTCTCTTTATTTTTGCTTAAAATTTGAATTGGTATTTGCTAGCCATCTTTTTTTCGGATTCACATGAACATATGTTAGTAAGTATAAGAAATGGTACTTACACCTTGACTGCAATAGCCACCTTTCTTTGATTGGCTTGTACGCAACTGCATACAGCCAATTAGTGTCCCTGACAGAAAGTATGTGAACACAATCAGCCATAAATCCAGCAAAATGAGGGCTCTGATTGGCTGTTTTCGCTGGAAACCATAAATCGTTACATTATGTGATACCAGAAAGCTGGCTATTGCAGTCAAGGTATTAGAAGTTTGTAATATCATTATCAAATAAAACTTATTAGAGTATAAGAAAATTTAGAGACTCTTAAACAGTTAATTTTGATGACAATGGTGTTTCAAATCATTCATTCTGTTTTCAGTTTCGCCGTGGAGCAGTTTCAAGTGACGATTTGACGTCAACTAAACCTCGATCTTATCAACTCGAATTGTTTTGGAAAGCTATGAGTTCAGATCATGTGTGTTTTCTACCAACTGGTAAATATTTATTTTCTTTTTTTACAAGCTTCATTTCAATACTGTACCTTAACGCTCTATGTGGTGCCCACCTGGGGGAGGTTGAGGGGGGAGCATGTCAGAGAAGCCTCTTTAAGTATTGATATCACATGCATCCTAACGTTATGTTCATTTCTTAATCAATACTGGGAAACCACAAGGGCCCGCTGAGGTAATGCATCTTTTTAATTGACATATTCAGGTTTTTTTTTCACTTATTTTGCCAATTTTTTTTTAATTTTGAGTAATGGATAGAACTTACTATTGTTTTCAATTCTCTAGAAGACTGGATATGTCCACTGTGGTTCGCTTTTGGAGAGTTCACATATTATTTGATTGAACATCTGACGTATGTATTTTAGGAACTGGTAAAACTCTAGTTAGTGTCATGGTGATATCGGCCATGTTACAGAATAACCCGACACGTCCTGTTCTATTCCTAGTAGATAAGACATTGTTAGTAATACAACAAGCTCTGTATATTATCAAAGAGTTGGGCAAGAAACTTTATGAGAGGTAAATATACAATCTGATATTAAGATAATATTACAAATTTGATACTTTGTTTTTTGATAGTTTTGTCTCCATTGTAATCTAAAATGTTTTCTGCTCAACTCCTGTTCTAATGATTTTATTTTGAACCAATCAAAGCAAGGCATATTGGAAGGATGGATCTGCAACCAGATGTAATTTTTGATTGGACATATTTTTAGTAGTAGTGCCAAAACTTTTATTTGTCCTTAGTATGGAGAATTGAATCTTATTGCAATCTGTTTTTACATTCAGTCTAATTCAAATTTGATTGTTATTAGCCTTTATTTTGATATAGCCACCTCACTTACAGTCTACAGACTGGCCTATTTAACATTTTGGTCAAATTAACCTTTAGACCTAATCTGATGACATCTGCTTAACCAATCAAATTCCTTCACTCCCTCATAAAATGCCAGCGCTGGAGAGGGCAGAAATTTGATTGGTTAAAGCAGGGTGAGGTCAAAAGGTTATTTTAAAGAAAATGTTTAAAAGGCCAGTCTTTAGACCCTAACTGAAGTGGTTATAATAAAAGCTAATACAAAACAGAATGAAAGTTTGGTCTAATCTTAATTAGAGTGAATATACAATGTGTTTATAATGAAAATTTTGCATATTGACCCTATAAATAGCAATATTTATATTTTTTGACAATATTTTTTGTTTTTTTTTTAGACCACAAGCAATTGATGAAATAAATGATGATCTTGTCGAACGGGAGTTAAAAATAGCGGTATTAAGCGGGGGAATCTCAAAACTTGAAAAAATACCATTATGGAAGCACGATATTATCATCACCACTGCAGGTAATATTATTCAAACTATGATACTTATTTTATAGAGATGATTGCCGAAAAGAGTTGGAATTTTTCTACAATTGATGTATTGAGTACTATTTTAACAGTGGTATTTCTATATCTCTCTATAATTGATGTATTGAGCACTATTTTAACAGTGGTATTTCTCTATCACTCTACAATTGATGTATTGAGCACTATTTTAACACTGGTATTTCTATATCTCTCTACAATTGATGTATTGAGTACTATTTTAACAGTGGTATTTCTATATCTCTCTACAATTGATGTATTGAGCACTATTTTAACAGTGGTATTTCTCTATCACTCTACAATTGATGTATTGAGCACTATTTTAACAGTGGTATTTCTATATAGCTCTACAATTGATGTATTGAGTACTATTTTAACAGTGGTATTTCTATATCACTCTACAATTGATGTATTGAGTACTATTTTAACAGTGGTATTTCTATATCTCTCTACAATTGATGTATTGAGTACTATTTTAACAGTGGTATTTCTATATCTCTCTACAATTGATGTATTGAGCACTATTTTAACAGTGGTATTTCTATATCTCTCTACAATTGATGTATTGAGCACTATTTTAACATATTTTTGGTTTCTTAGAGTCATGTCAAAGAATTTCAATGCCCAGCTGCAGGCATCAAGGAGACAAAAATCTCCAGGGGGTTTTAAGCTATGTCCATAATTATGTCCGGATCATGCAATTGAAAGAAAAATAAATGATTGGATGATGACAGGTTGTCTTGCAGATGATAGAACAATCCATAAACGCACCATAAACAGTAAAAAAACCCAGAAATATCCTTGTTCATGGTTACTTTTTGATATCCAACTAAAGTTTTGCTCAAAATTTGATGACTTTGTGAAAAGATATTTTCTCTTTTTCAGCATTTTGCGACAATCTGATTTGTCAAGAAGTGATTAATTGGAGTGATTTCAGTCTGATTGTCATGGACGAGGTTCATCACTGCGTCAAACGTCACCCTTACGCGACCTTGATAAACAACTCCCACAAAGTACTGGACGTCCAAGATCGACCTAAATTACTAGGATTGACTGCATCTCCTGCTGGCTGTGATACCGTTGAAAAAACCATAGAAATGTTGGTAACACTGTTACAGAATTTGGGAGACGTGAGAGTTGGAATTACAGAGGGCAGCACTGAGTTGAAAGAATTGGACAAATTTCAATCAACTGCCCGTTTAGAAATCCTGTGTCATCCAATCACACAAGAAGAAGAAACATTTGAAATTCAGTTGAAGATTCATCTTTTTCATTGTTTCAGAAAGCTGACAGACTTGTGTGGATATAATCACAAAGTGTTAGGTTTTCCAACTCGTGAGAATGACATCAGCAGTTTTGAATCGATGGCAAAGAAATTAGATGATGAAGCACAGCACACAGTTTCTTATATCATTGATTATATGAATGCAAAAGATGATAAAGATAAAGTTGGTGTTGATCTACTGCGACTCCATATCAAGAAAATCTTACAAGCGATTTCAGATTTGGAAACTGGGTCATTGAACTTCGCTATGCCAGAGCTGCAAAAGATGCTGGGGCCTGGAAGGGGAGATAATTTCAATTTGGTTAAAGAATATGGTATTCCATGTGATGGTTTGATTCAATGTATTAGGACTTATATCGATTCTAAGAAACTGCCTGGTGGGGGCATTGCAGAGAATGCCTTACATTCTGCCGCTTTCCGAGAGCTTATCCACACGTTAAATAACCCAGGATATATAAACTTCACTGAAGAATCTGCCATGGCGCTGGTTTTGGTACAGATGCGAAGCTCCGCGAAAAAACTAAGTAAACTTTTACAAAACACTTTAACTCACTTGAAGGTGACTCATTTAGTAGGTCATGGGAAGGGAAGTGAAAGTGGTATGAGAGTTCAGAAGCAAAAACGAACCTTAGAAGGAATAAAGTCCAACAAATTTAACATAGTGGTCGCTACGTCAGTCGCCGAGGAGGGTGTTGATATCCCAGCATGCCAATTAGTCGTTAGTTTGAACCCTCCATCAAATGTTACAGCGTTAGTTCAGATTAGAGGGCGTGCAAGGAAACATGGCAGTAATTTTGTTATTATATGTAACACAGAAGAGAAAAAGGAAAAAATCAACTCGCTGATTACGAAGGAACAAAATATGATAAAGGCTGCTCGTACGATTTCCCAGTCACAGCCTCGTTGATTGATATCTCATACACTGACCTCTGGTGATGGTCTCAGTAGAGTTTAACTTTCCTACTACTCTAACCTTTTGAACCCTGAGTGTAAATAAATAAAACATCATATACCCTGAACTCCAAGTAATATAAGTGTACGACGTCAACATTGTGTGCCTTCAACCTCATACAGGTATATATTGCCTCATATTGTGGTACAGTATATATTGCCTCACATTGTGGTACAGTATATATTGCCTCACATTGTGGTACAGTATATATTGCCTCACATTGTGGTACAGTATATATTGCCTCACATTGTGGTACAGTATATATTGCCTCATATTGTGGTACAGTATATATTGCCTCATATTGTGGTACAGTATATATTGCCTCACATACATTGTGGTACAGTATATATAGCCTCATATTGTGGTACAGGTATATATTGCCTCATATTGTGGTACAGTATATATAGCCTCATATTGTGGTACAGGTATATATTGCCTCATATTGTGGTACAGTATATATAGCCTCATATTGTGGTACAGGTATATATTGCCTCACATTGTGGTACTGTATATATTGCCTCATATTGTGGTTTAAGGTATATATTGCCTCATATTGTGGTACAGTATATGTTGCCTCATATTGTGGTACAGCATATATTGCCTCATATTGTGGTACGGTATATATTGCCTCACATTGTGGTACAGTATATATTGCCTCATATTGTAGTACAGTATATATTGCCTCACATTGTGGTACAGTATATATTGCCTCACATTGTAGTACAGGTATATATTGCCTCACATTGTGGTACAGGTATATATTGCCTCACATTGTGGTACAGTATATATTGCCTCATATTGTGGTACAGTATATATTGCCTCATATTGTGATACAGTATATACTGCCTCATATTGTGGTTCAGTATATATTGTGTGGCTGCTAGGATTGAAAGGGTTAACATCCTTGTATAAATATAAATATGTATAATAGATAAAAAGATTCTGTAACTAGTTGCTGGATACATGTTAACCCTTTGAACCCTGAGTAAAAGTCATTTACCCTGATCTCCAAGTAATATGAGTTAAAGTGTCTGACATTAACATTGTATGCCTGCAACTTGGGTATATATTGTGTCATTGTGTGGCCGGGTTGAAAGGGTTAAAAACCACCCATATTTATTGTTGACACCCATGTCTCAGTGACATTTCTACAAATCATGAAGTGAAGGAACATTCATCTTCACAATGCCAGAATATTGTGAACTTCGTTTACCATGTCTGCAATATCCACCTTTCTTGTATCAACGAGATTTGTAACTGCAGTTATTTGATTGGATTGAATGCTTCGAATACATTAAGAACCATTGACAGAAATTTAACAGTCAAGGGCTCTCATTGCCTGTATTCTTTAGGATATAATCCAATCAAATCTCTCCATTCCTTCATAAAAGAATGGTGAATATTGCAGTCAAGTTCATAATAGCCTGACATTGCGAAGCTAGGGAAAATTTGACTTTCATGGGTTTTAAAAAAGTCTTAACCAAATTCTCACTGGACAATTAAGATATTGAATCCGATATGACTGTCAAATCAAGAGACCTCAAACTTCTTAAAGGGACAGATGTGCCATTTTGGGGAGTTGATTTGAATCTTGAATAGACTTCAGAAGTACTAGAAATGTAAATAATTCCATAATTACTTCAAACTAGGAATTATACTCACTATTTCTATATATCACAGAATATCTTAAATTGACCAGTCTTCAATTTAACATTCAAACACGGATAATTCTGGACACACATGGCTATGAAGGCTAAATTTGGACGGTAAGCTGTGAACACTATTATTGATTGGCCTAGCTAAAGAATTCTATTTCTAAGACTCAAGTATGATTAGTCAAAAAGAAAGTACTGTTCCTTTGATATACAACTGGCCCCCATTTAACAAACAATCTTGTTGAATATGAAATTTTATGTGAAAAAAACATTGAAGGTATGTGAGACTCGAAATGATTTTTAGATTTGTTGAGAAAATGGATCTTTGCCCATTAATGATTAAACTTTTTTTTCGACTTACTAGTCTCCAGTTGAGTTCAGCTAATTTTTTCCTGATGTAAAGTGCACTTTTTTGCAAATCAAGTGCTTTTTTTTCTTGCAAATTACCTAATCGTGTTATTTTTATATTAATTTTTTTTTTTAAGATTCTGTGGGAATGAATGTCAAGGAAAGCTGAAGTTTACCATGTGACATTTTGTTCCATTTTGTCTTATTATTTATACTGGCTCCCCTTTCATCAATTCTAATGAATTATATGTGACAGTATCAAGTTTTTTAATTACTAATTGTCTGGCACTCTGATTGGTAAATCAAATTTTAATGATTATTGTTAATTGAGTATAAATACATCATAAAAAACAGTTCTGATTGTCTTAGATTGACTTTGCTTTGATAAAAAAATTAAGTTTTGCAAGGTAACATTTGATATAATAATATTTCACTCTTAAAATTTAAAATGCAAAAAATCCCATACTTTGATTGAAAATTGTCCTCTATAAAAATCAAATTTCAAAGCAATATCACATGCTCATGTTTATATTTTCACCAATGTAAAATAATTCTAAGACTAAAAGAACTATTTTGAATCTGATATACCCATCCTGATAAAAATAATGGGTAAAATTGAAATTGAAAATTACCTATGAGAATGCAAAGACAATAGGTTAAGTTTTTGTTTTGTTTTGATTATTTAAGCTAAGATGAGCTTGAAAATGAATATATTGTTAATAAATTGAATTGATAAAATCATTAACTGTTGTATTTTATGGATTTTATAGAGATGCTAACTTGAAGAACCCAATCACAGAGTGGAGTATTTCATTTGGAATTTTACATTGATAATTGAAAGCAGTCCATACCAAACACCTTCACAATGTCAAGCTATTACGATCTGAGTCTAATACTTTGACTGCAATAGTCATCTTTTGTGTATCATGGAAGATTGTTAATGCAGTGATTCATTTGGATTACATATTTATTCACATATACTTCAGAATGTATCATTTCAAATTTAAATTTCCATTGTCTCGTTCAGCATACAGTTGAATTTAGTTGTATTCTGAGCGAGACAATGAAAATTTAACTTTGAAATGATACATTCTGAAGTACCGGTATATGTGAATAAATATGTAATTAAAGGTTATTTCTGTGATATATGGAAGTTATTTCAACATTTTAGCTGTGTGGATTACATAATTACAAAAACCTAATAGAACTGAGAAATTTGGAAACTTTGGCAAAAAAATTAAAAAATTCCCAATAATTTTATCAAAGCCTGCAACAATACATTTCAAGAAAGGTTTAATGAGGTTTCCAGACACCTCAAAGAGCTGTATTAGTACCCCAGTTTGGAACCTAGGTTATACAAGTATCAAATAAATCTTGTGATTTCAGGTATAACTGATACAGATTTTGAAATGGAAGGACAACCACTTTATGTCGTTATGTAAATCATACTTATTACCATGTATTTATGTACAAGTATATTTTTTTCTTCAGGAACCAGTAATCAAAAGGTGCTCAAAAACAAAGAATAATGTTTGAATGAATAACTGGAACAATATTATAACTGCATATTCTAAATAAAGGGGCGTGGCATTTATAGAATGGCCTGTCAATCAATTGAAGAGGTCCCACCCTGTTCTATAGATGAATTAATGAATATAATCACAGCCTCTACTGGAGGACCAGTGCTCTTACCTAGTACAGATTGTGATGAAGTTTTTCCTGGGATAGTGCTAGGAGAGGGGTAAGTTATATACCATCCATTAGCCTCTCTTTTTGGGGGGAGAAGCCAACCCCCCAAGCTTTGCCCTCTCCTAGATAAACTTTGTTTAGCATTTTCTATAGGAAAAGATTTCCTCCTGAGCCATCCCCATCATTAAGGTGGGATATGTGGGGCCGGGCCCCAGCAAGAGAGAATTAAGCCCCAGCAAGAGAGAATTAAGCCCCAGCAAATCCTTCAATTCAACAGTATCTTTGTAGAAAATCAAAAAGATATGCTTTGTTTTAATACAAAATCTGAGCCCCAGCACCAATGAATTCTTTGACGGGCTGCCCTGAACCCCTTATTTATTTACACAATAGGATTGGGCACCCTATAGCAATCTCTCCTTGATAATTCTGTGACCCTTAGTAAACTTATCTGTATCTCTTCTCAGAATTAAAATCTAATGTACAGTTCTCCTACAATTTAAGCTGAATTTTATCATTTTATTTTTATCCATATATCAACATTTTTTGTAGAATTGTGGCCAAGAGTCCTTCAACGTTAAAAAAACTGAGAATAACCCACATTTTAAACACAGCGCTGGGTAAAACCAGATATCATGTCAACTCTAATCATGTGATGTACAGGAAATACGATATCCAGTTTAAAGGTATCGAAGCTACAGACCAGATGAACTTTGACCTCTCACTTTATTTCTATTCTTGTGCTGAATTTATACATGATGCTTTACAGAAAGACGGTGAGTATTTATAGAAATCATTATAGAATCATAGAAAAAACAACTCTTAAAGGGACACTTGAACCATTTTGGGTTGTTGATTTTAGTCTTGAATATATGTAAATGTCTTCAGAAGTACTAGAAATTTAAGGAAATCGCATCATTTTTTTCAAAAAAATCTCAAACTAGGAAAGTTCTTTTCTTGTCTTTTCTATGAGATTGTAGATACTTGTAAAAGTGATTCTGACTGGCAGGAAAGTTGAAAGTGATTGCTATATACAATCTCTAAAAATTCTGTAGAGTCTCAGGCAGAATTGGTCTTCCATTTCAGCCAATCAATGATCTTTAAAGGGATTGTAAAGAGGTTTTCTAAAAAAAATTTATATGTATCGGGGACACTGATATAATCAATTTGCACCATTCCAATTTACAACCAGACGTCTGTATACTGAAATTCCGCCTTTTTGAAAATTGGAATCATAGTACAAATTGATGCTATCAGTGTCCCCGATACACGTAAGACTTTTAGAAAATCTCTTCACTATCCCTTTAAATTGTTCCAATTATGTTGTCTGTTTTTAGGTAGAGTTTATGTCCATTGTGTACAAGGTGTGAGTCGTTCAGCCACCATAGTAATAGCATATCTAATGATCAAACATCACATGACAGCTCAAGATGCATTACGGTTGGTCAGAAGTAAAAGAGAGGTGTGTCCTAATGATGGCTTCCTACAACAACTGTGTGATTTGAATACGAAACTAACCAAATCAGGACATTTCAAAACACAAGACAGGACTTAAAGAGAAATCTGTCTAAGTAAAAATATCTTAGCTTGACTTATTCAATGTTTGTGTGGTAGAAGCTGCTTTCCATCAAAATTTTTTCCCTTGAAATCTGCTCTGTGGTGAATTTCTCAGTAGAAATTACTATAAATGAGACTTGAATCTCATAATATAATTAAAGAAGGAATAAACCACATTTCTTTTAATTTGTCTAAATACAGAGTTAAAGGGATTGTAAACAGCTAAATTATATCCGTCTTCATTAGCACACATGGTGCAGAAAAGTAGGACGTAAAACTCTATTCATTTCATTTCTAAATTATATATGTGTATCAGGGACACTGATAGCATCAATTGGCCCCATTCTTATTTTCAGTCAGATGTCTGTGGCTCTTGCAATTTCACTAAAAGTAAGCACATTATCACAAATGCTACTTTTTACATATATGGCCTTTGCAATAGTAACACCATTAAATGCACAGTTTAAGTAGAAATGCAAGAACCACATTAGTTTGACTGAAAGTGTCCCTGATACACATAGAAAATTTAGAAAACCTCTTTACAATCCCTTTAAAGTGAATGTTATTGTTTAAAAGAAATATTGTATTTAACAATTTTATTAATATTAGTAAATAAAATTCATAAAACAAAGATGGCTTTCTCTATTAATTTTAAATTAATTCATTAAAAAAAAACTTTTACAGTGTTTAGAGTATTAATAAATCAGAAGAATGACCTGATTCTTTGACAATTATTTTTAATTTGAAGCTGGCAAAAACTTCCCCTTTCAAACAAATTAGCTATCAGAAGATCAAAAAAATTTCAGTTTCTTTCTTTTTTTTGGCTATTTTTTTCATCTTCATTTATAAAACAAATCAAGTTTCAGCAATATATTAACTAGCATCTTGTCCTTACATTTGGTTATCATTATCTCCAATCTAATATAAGATTACAATTTATTTGTTTAACTGGTATTTGTCTCCATTGTAATATAACAAAATTACATCAACCAAATATTATGAGTGGCATCTGGTTCTTACACTGGTGTACCATTATCTCGGGTAGCTAGCAGTCCACTATCAGGGGAAGGCTCCCAAATTAGTTTCTGAATCTGTTTAAATTTCGGGTGTTTGGCGTCCTGACATAAGGCTAACATCATACTTTCACAGGTTGTTAAATAGGCACCTGCTTCTTTCATTCTGTCAAACGCAAACATTCTGTAAAGGAATAAACCACACTTTACTGAAGACCGTGAAAGAATCTTATTTTAGGTTGATGGACGTTGGAAAATGCATATCAAATTAATGAGTTAATTAATGGGCAAAAATATTTGTGCTCATCCAGGTCATAGCTCATTAGAAGTCTGCTTTCTTTGGGTAGAACAAAATACAAATTGAATATAGTCAAGCTAGAGGCGTTTTTGTCGGCCAATTTGATTTGGTTTTGATTTGGCAATTTGACAACAAAAGAAAGTCATCTATTTTGATTATTATTATTATTATTGTTGAACTTCCAAATGCTGCCATCTTTGATGAGAATAATCTAATCGCTTAACCACATCATCGGACCATTAGGATGATTAGCCTAATCAGTTCAACTAAACTTCCTGACTCACAAATGCATAAAATAGCTAATCTATCTATTGGTCTTCAAAGATGCCTTAAAATGTATTCTGTCCATTACTACTTACAGTCTTACACTACCTAAAATAAAGTGAACTGCTCATATTTGTGTTTTGGATCAAACCAGTACAAGTATTACCAAAGGTTGCTATATAACTATTGTCATAAAATGGTGTATACAGTGATAAATTGTGGCTTCACTTTAATAAATGCTTGAGTCTTATCAATGTCACTTTATATAAAGTATAGTCTGTCAAAAGTACATGCAATGAAAGTTTAGTCTGTCAAAAGTACATGCAATGAAAGTTTAGTCTGTCAAAAGTACATGCAATGAAAGTATAGTCTGTCAAAAGTACATGCAATGAAAGTATAGTCTGTCAAAAGTACATGCAATGAAAGTATAGTCTGTCAACAAGACATGCAATGAAAGTATAGTCTGTCAACAAGACATGCAATGAAAGTATAGTCTGTCAACAAGACATGCAATGAAAGTATAGTCTGTCAACAAGACAAGCATTGAAAGAATAGTCTGTCAACAAGACAAGCATTGAAAGTATAGTCTGTCAACAAGACATACAATGAAAGTATAGTCTGTCAACAAGACATGCAATAAAAGTATAGTCTGTCAAAAGTACATGCAATAAAAGTATAGTCTGTCAAAAGTACATGCAATAAAAGTATAGTCTGTCAAAAGTACATGCAATGAAAGTATAGTCTATCAAAAGTACATGCAATGAAAGTATAGTCGGCGAAAAACATATTGACAGCCAGTAAAGTTATAAACACAAAGCAATTACCTATCTACCATACTACGTGAAGAACATCCATCCACTATAACATGTACGTTAAAACCCTGTTCTAATAAATCTAGAGTAGTTTGCTGTATACAGGCTTGTGTTTCTATACCACACAATACAACAGTATTTATATCTACAATTACAGTAAAATATATGCAGAAAAAAACGGTGTACATTCCATCTTCACAATGTCAAACTATTACCAACTTCATCTTACACCTTGACTGTTATAGCCACCTTAAATACAGAATACAGTAATAGGATTGTACGGTAGCGAATACAAAAATCAGAGTCCCAGACTTAAGTTAAAAGTAGTAAACATTATGGCTTTTGGTTTACCAACTTTCGTAAGAGAGCTCCGATTGGCTGTATTAATAAAATCACTGCATTTACAAATCTCTGTGATACAAGAAAGATCAGCTATTCCAGTATAAGACAAAGTTTAAATAGCGTCACATTATGAAAATG
Source organism: Lottia gigantea (assembly GCF_000327385.1). NCBI lineage: Eukaryota > Metazoa > Mollusca > Gastropoda > Lottiidae > Lottia > Lottia gigantea. Next base: position 644,253 of record NW_008706748.1, read on the forward strand.
TATACAGAGATACAGAGTTTATCTGAATAATTTTATCATTACACTTTTGCATGAAACATGAAAAACCAAACTTCGAAATGTTTTTTTTAAGCTGTTTTATGAATATGGCAAAATGTAGAAACCCCAGTTAAATTCCCACCATTGCACACTGCCTTCATTAGCCACATGAGTAGGACATGTAACTCCATTTTCCATTTCCTTAGGTCAATAGTTGATCACTAAATTATCCATTGTCTGACCCAAAAACCCCCCTCCCCCATCCCAACCTTCTGTTTGCCCTACCAAAATTACCCCTACCTGGTGTTTTCTTCAATTCCTCTTCTACTTCTGGTAAAATCATGGAAAATTTGGTCTTCGGGAAAACTTTATAAGGACTGACATCTAATTCAGGAACTGTTGGGCCCAGTCCTGAAAAGAAAACAACTTAAGTTAAGAAAATGAGTAAAGGAACTGTGATCAGATGTTAGGCTTCTTTCACATTTGAGTAAACTGAGTAAACACATCCGACATGTCTCATAATCTGTCTCATAATCACATCATAGTTAAGGCCAGAATAGACAGGATACTGACTACTTCAATAGGCCAATCAGATTCTCCATAATGTAGAGCCGCAGCCCAATAACCAAGGTTGAAAAATGTCAGATCTTCACAGTAAAGGCAAATACAGACAAGCCTCCAAGTTCAGGATTACCACTCTACAAAATTCGCGATTAAGAAGCAGTAGGACCAAAGCCAAATAGCCAAGGTTGAAAAACGCATGCGAAAAACCTGTTTGTAAGTTATGAACAGGCAAAAGTGAAGTAGATTTGAAAGCAACCAACTGCAACCTTCTTTGACAGACAGAAGCAGACGAACCTTTTGGATACTGCTCTGTAACAATGACTGGCATCTCTAGAACCTTAGCAGCCGACAACATTCGATTTGACACGTTCAAAATCTGGGGGTAAAACTGAATCGTTTTTCGGAACCCTTCTTGCATGTCACACAGAAATAAAGCCGAATTCTTTAAAAGAATCTTTCCAATTTTCTTAGAGGCCATTCTTATCTTTATATTTACTATCAGTTCAAAGTTCAAGGTCACTCATTTAGAGCTATAAAATATCTTAGATAGTTTCGTATTCGTTGATATATTTTCCATTTTCTAAAAGATTGGATCATGTATCGAACAGTTATGAACGTAAAATCTTTCGCTTCAAAGTTCAGTATGTTTTTGAATGCAAATTCATTTATCTTGAGCAAAATAAATCGTTTTAGCCTTTATACGAAACTGTTGCAAATATAATGAATGTAGCTTTTTTCAAAGATGTCAGCTTCCATAAGTAAGTTGGCATATTTAATTATACATATTCAGAAGCGGATTATTTATTGTATTGAAGTGTATGAATGTGTGATGATATGAGTAACTGCATCAAAGATAATGATCAGATCAGGAAATATAATATTTTTGTGAAATAGCAACGAAGTGGATAGTTAGTCATGAACCGTTCTAGTTTCACTTTCGCTACTGGCACTGATTTACCGAGAATGCCGGAAAGCAAAAACGAAACCTAAAAGTTAAAAAAAAGCCCTAATAAAGACAGCTGGACCTTGATCAACATATGGCCACCCCTATCTGACCCTAAACAAGTCACTGAATCGCATATTTGACACTAGATTGTTGTTTTGATTTTCCAATCTTTTCTGCTCATGGGTAAAAGGAAGTAACTAAGAATAACAAAACTGAAACTTTACTGGTTCACAAAAAAATTGTTTGCAAATGTGATGATTTATTGTCATAATATTATATATGATATAATAGTTTTAAAGATGGGTTCCCTTATTTGCATTTATGACAATGAAAATGCTAATACTTAAATGAAATTATGAATAGAAAGTAGAGGTGTTCTAATTTCTTGGAAAAATACCAGTTTGTCTCACATGACCATAATTAATTCATAGTTTGCTAAATCAGAAGAGAATTACCAGCAGATTCCAATGAGTGACGGATCAAGAAATGTCAAAAAGTCTTTTTTGTTTATCCAGACTGTACATACATGGATATTTATGATTGGTTAAAACTCTTAATTATATGCAATAAGAACAAATACAAATCAAAAAATTTGCTTAATTCAACACTAAAAAAATAAGGAAACCCATCTTTAATAGTTCTATTTATTTTTTTCAGATAGATAAACTCCAACAGGAATTTTTTTGACAAAAACCAGAAAAGTAACCATAAAAATGGTTTATTTAACTCTATTAACTTTTTTTGGACTATCATTCCAATTTATAAATTCAGAACATACAGATATTATCCTATTAGGCAGCACTGGAGACTTGGCTCAGAAATATCTATGGCAGGGTTTCTTTAATCTATATGAGAAACATAGCTCAGATCATCATACTTTTACCTTTTATGGTTGTGGGCGATCTCCTAAACATTCAGCTACTGAAAAGTTGAATAAAATTTTAGATAAGAATGTCATTTGTGAAAAGAAAAATTGTGTGGACCAGAAAAAAAAATTTGTGAGTCTTGTGTCATATTTTCAACTAGCTTCTGAAATAGATTTTAAAAATTTAGGACAGTTGTTAAAAAACTCAAGGAGTGTAACAAAATATGAAGCTATAACTGTGATATTTTACCTTTCAATTCCACCCGAATTTTATACAAGGACTGCAGAAAATATCCACAAGTTCTGTTATTCAGTTGAAGAAAATATCAATTTCCGTATTGTGTTTGAGAAACCATTCGGCTATGATACAAACTCAGCTATTCAGCTCCAGACAAATTTGGAGAAATATTTTAAAGAGGATGAAATCTACAGGATCGATCATTACCTTGGAAAATCTGTTGTTCGAGAAATTCTTCCATTTAGGTTTGTAAGGTTTTTTGCAGATCTAGACGTTTTGTTCTGTGTTTTAACGTGCAAATGGAAAAATTATGAAAAGAAACACCTAGATTGAGATCTGCTAACATAAGCTGTGTTCACACTGAAACTGATATCAAACCGATTTCCAGAATGTGATCTCCAGAATTTGCACACGACAAGTGGGTACCATTGTTAAAACTAACAAAACATTACTAAGCTATCCAGAACTTATAAATGAATAGTCCTTGTTTCAGACAGGCCGGTGCTTTCTATGAGTAAATTCTCATTTCACCTTAACATTACTAACTATAGATTTGAATTGAGTCTTATGTACTGTATTCTATTCTTCTTGTAGATTTCTTAAATTCCTTCTATAGTAACTTCATTAGATTTCAGCTAGTATCTATAATATTTGAAAGTTTATCCCAATTTCAAACTCACCGTACCAGTACTGATGATGGTTTTACATCTGAAACATGGGTGAGCAGCATGCAACAAGAGCTTTATCAAATAAAAGAGACTTAGAGTGAAAGAAGTTGAGGTTGGACACCCTCATACCATTCAGTGAATTATTTTGTCCATTTGACATCCTGTTCATGAATCCATCAGAGAAATTCAATGTATTCATTACGTATTAAGTATATTTGTTTTTCTTTGATAGGTTTTTTGTTATTTATTTTTATACAGACAACTGAATCCAGAGATAGAAAAGTTATTAAATAATAAACATGTGGAGAGAATCGAGGTGGTTTTAAAAGAGACAGTGGACTGTAAAGGTACGAAACATTAAAGGAACAGGTTTGCCATCCGTTTGACCAATTATACCTTAATCATAACAAAAAACACAAGGGGTATATTATGGTATAACTCACTTTTAGTTTTTTTTGTTAAATCTACTCTCCACTTCTAAATGTCTTCAAATCTAATACCTTAGTCTCTGAAAGGGAAATTTCTTAGCTGAGCTAATCAGTAATAGTGTTCACAGTTTACCGTCAAAATTTGAACCTTCATATCCATGTGTGTTCATAAGGTCTTTAGCGAAGGTGACATCATAAAACGCTTGGTTTAAGTGGAATTGCAAGAGCCAGAGACGTCTGATTAAAAATTGTCATAGTGCAAATTTATACTACCAATACACATAAAAAATTTAGAAAACCATTTTACAATCCCAATATGGTGACTGAATTGGGTATGTATTGAACATCTTTTGGGCCCAGAATAATAGTGTGACACTGAATAATGGATTTGTTTTTGTGTTTTAGGCAGATTTAGCTATTACAATAATAATGGTGTCATCAGAGATGTTCTTCAAAATCATTTAATGGAGGTCCTTCTCCTTGTTACCATGGAATTGGAAGAAAATGGTGTCAAGATACCACAGCAGAAACAGAATTTGCTGAAAAATATAGAAACACCATTGTCTGTTTTGATTGGACAATATGAAGACTATTTGGACCAATCAAATGATGAAGCACCAGATTTGGCTGAATTCGTGCCAACTTTTGCTGCAGCATTGTTGTCCATTGAATCACCAAAATGGCATGGAGTTCCAATTATTTTTGTTTCAGGAAAAAGTTTAAATGAAAGAACAAGTTATGCTCGTGTGATTTTCAAAAATAATATTTTTTGTGTGTCCAATTGCCCAAATATGAATCAAAACCAGCAAATTATTTTTCACATTGGCCATGGAGGGTTGCCATCACCCATGATTCTGGTTTCCAAATATTTCAAAACTGTAGAATTTCCACAAGGTTTCAATACAGAGCATAATTTAGAAATTAAGAAACAAATTTATGGTAAAGATTTTTCAGAATTTTTCAGTGCTGTACCGATTAATGACATTGATGCCTACAGTTCACTGATTCAGGATGCCTTTAATGGAAGAAAAGAGAGTTTTATTGATGGATCTCATCTTGTAGATTCTTGGAAGATCTGGGAAGACATTTTAAAATATTCCACTGAAAGAATACCAAGAATTTACGAAAATGGAGACGAACATAATGTGTTGGATTTTAAGATTTTTGGATCAAGTTTGGAATACGTTAAAAATATTGAAAAAGAAGATGCTTCAGATAGTTTTAGTCCTAACTCATTTTTGGGTCGAAAACTTGTGACAGCGGAGTCAGAGACACTTTATAAAGCATTAGCCACGGACATAGTTTCAAAAATATCCCAACAAAATACACAAAAATTCCACATAGCTTTTTCTGGAGGAAAGTCACCTATCAGGCTTTTTCAAATTTTAGCCGCACTTTTGTCTGATGTGTCTTTGAATCATGTCCATATTTGGCAAGTTGATGAACGGTGTGTGTCAAGGGAAAGCGAGGATTCAAACTTCCATCACTTATTGAAGAACTTCCTTTCCAATGGGCATATATCTATACCTGATGATAATATCCATCCTATGCCTGTGTCTCAGATTAAAAGAAATTGTGACCTAGAGTCTAAAGGGAATACAATATACGAACAATCCATCAAAAATCACATTGCAAATAAACAGTTTGATTATATCGTGCTCGGTCTTGGTGCTGACGGGCATACTGCTTCTCTTTTCCCTAACGAACCAACATTGTCGTTAAAATCATATGTTGCAATGACTTGGAAATCCGTGTTTCGAATGACCTTGACTTTGCCAGTGATCAATCGAGCTAAGCAAATCAGTGTTCTTGTTACTGGAAAAGCAAAACGTAAAATACTAAAAACTCTGGAAAAGTCTGATCCTGGTTCAGGTTTGCCGATTTTACGAGTAAATCCAACAGATGGTGAAATGACATGGTATATAGATTCAAATGCTTTATCTTTAACATTAAACTGATCACCTGACTTATCCATCTATAATAACATGTCCCTGTGTATTCATCTATAATAACATGTCCCTGTGTATTCATCTATAATAACATGTCCCTGTGTATTCATCTATAATAACATGTCCCTGTGGTCCGGTGTGTTACAGGCTGTGCTCCTTGATATATTCATTTAATATCTACATGCTCTTAGTGTTCAGTGAGTTTTCAGTGTTCAGACTATACTTTCATAATATGTGCTGTTGACAGACTATACTTTCATAGTATGTGCTGTTGACAGACTATACTTTCATTACATGTCTTGTTGACAGACTATACTTTCATAGTATGTGATGTTGACAGACTATACTTTCATTGTATGTGCTGTTGACGGACTATTCTTTCCTTGCTTGTCTTGTTGACATACTACACTTTCATAGTATGTGCTGTTGACAAACTATACTTTCATCACATGTCTTGTTGACAGACTATTTTTTCATTGCATATCTTGTTGACAGACTATACTTTCATTGTATTTCTTGTTGACAGACTTTACTTTCATTGTATTTATTGTTGACAGGCCATACTTTCGTCGCATGTCTTGTTGACAGACTATACTTTCATCGCATGTCTTGTTGACAGACTATACTTTCATTGCATGTCTTGTTGACAGACTATACTTTCATTGCATGTCTTGTTGACAGACTATACTTTCATCGCATGTCTTGTTGACAGACTATACTTTCATTGTATTTCTTGTTGACAGACTATACTTTCATTGCATGTCTTGTTGACAGACTATACTTTCATAGTGTATCTTGTTGACAGACTATATTTTCATCGCATGTCTTGTTGGCAGACTATACTTTCATTGTGTGTCTTGTTGACAGACTATACTTTCATTGCATGTCTTGTTGACAGACTATACTTTCATCGCATGTCTTGTTGACAGACTATACTTTCATTGTATGTCTTGTTGACAGACTATACTTTCATTGTGTGTCTTGTTGACAGACTATACTTTCATTGTATGTCTTGTTGACAGACTATACTTTCATTGCATGTCTTGTTGACAGACTATACTTTCATTGCATCTCTTGTTGACAGACTATACTTTCATTGGATGTCATGTTGACAGACTATACTTTCTTCAAATGCCTTAATGACAGACTATACTTTCATAGCATGTGCTGCTTGTAGACTATACTTTTATCTCATGTGCTGACAGATTAAACATATGTCACATGTAAAAATTATGGATAAAGATAAAAGTCAAAATCGCTCTTCCGATTTAATGGGGCAAATTGTTTCTTCAGGCCAGGATAAAGACTGGAGATGAACTAACTTTGCACAGTTATAATATTCCTTTACTTTTGTTATTTTGTTTATTGTTGGTATTATATGTTTATATCATATTGTTATATACAACATTGTTGATGTGTATATATATAGTTTTATGTATTATAATTCGGTTGTTTTTAAATTGATAGGCAGTAAGCTATCGATTATTGAATATAATAATGTATTATTTTGATTATTCGTTTTTGTTTTTAAATTATTGTGCAAGGCAGTGATGCCACTTGCGTCACAGGGCATGGAGCCCCTTTGCCCCTTCTGGAACGCCTTATTTGCCCCTGTTATCCCACTGTTACTGGATTTACCACAGCTAATATTGTTTAAGCCCGACTTATCTAGCCCTACCCGTTCCTAGGACCTGATAAACGAATGGGGTATCAGTACCCTTAAGGCAAGACACAGAATTTCACTTTTTACCAGAGATGTTCCGATCCAATAATTAATCGTTAGGTTATGAGAGTTTGCTGTATGACAAAAGCAAAATTGGAATAACATTTGTCATCTATACAAACCTGAACCATAACTGATTTTACTAAAACATTACCGGATATTCTACAATGTTCCTGTACCCAGCATGGTACTACAATTCGGTCGAGGTGTAGGCGTTTCCCTTCTTCCCACAATTTTGTTAAGTAATATAAGTTAGACCTCCCTCGACTATATTTAGGGTACGTTGGGTACAAAGACATGGTAGAATATGTAAATTAGTGACGTCTTCAAACTTTTAGTTTAAGTAGTATCGCAGGAACAAAAGATTGTATTGCAGTACAAATTGATGCTATCAGTCTCCCCGATACACATATAAAATTTAGAGCATCACTTTAAAATCTCTCTAGCATTATCACGTGCAGTTATGAGAGAGTATTAAGACGAATATATATATAAAAATAAATTCTGTCAGATAAAGTTGTTATAGAACTATAAGGTCTTAACTGCCAAATAGCCAAAACTTCACACCAGAAAGGTTAGATGTACAAAAAGGCCCTTTGTTGTCAATGGATCCATGCACATATGACCCTTTAATATATTCGTAATTTTTCGCAAACAATTAGAGGGTTCAAAATGAGTGTACACGTGTGCATTAAAAGAAGTAATATTGAAAAAAGTGGTTTCTTAGCAAGAACAAGATACGCCCACTTCTCTGATACATTTCAAATATATCAAGAACGGTCACCAATCTGCGTCAAATCATACCAAAAATCGATGATGCGTTTTTACTAAGTCAAGGGCAATAACTCAAATTCCGCTATCGAAACATCTTCAGTTTCTAACATGTCCAAGATCTCATCATCATAAATAATCACAACAAATTTCATTGAAATCGAATGAAAACTGACAAACAAAAGTTTCTGAGACTAAGATATGGTATATGAAATGGTACATCTGTCCCTTTAACGTGTTCCAATTGTAGCAAGTGCAGAATTAACTCGAGCCAATCCATTCTTTCTGAATTGTGTTTAGGTATAAAATGTGTCAACAAACGGAATAATTATACCATTAGACCACCATTTAATACTAAAATCAATTTTAAATGAATTTTAATCACATTTAGTCCATTTACTCGTATCGTGTCATTATATACAGGTTACGGGTTACATAAAACGTTTCATGGACTTTAAAGTTGCGTGTCCACATAAGCGATTTGTGCCTGAAAATGACAAAAACCGCATGGCACTATGCCCATGTGAGCATAGCCGGAGGCAGCCTTGATAAATTTTTGATGAGTATCACCAATTCGTGAGGCAACTATTCTCATATTAGGTTGCATTTTGATTGCAATTTCATTGGTTAACACCTATTGTCACTATTGCCTTACGTGTCACTTGTCAGAAATATAAGATAACGTCCGATTCTTGTGCAAATCTGCAAATCCTCAATGTGGAATTATTTTCAAACTGGCCAATCAACACGCTTGTACATAGACTTTACGTTTCGTTTTGAGAATATGAACACACACGGGATTTGGTCCTACCTTTTTTTATAAGGGGCATGGTTAAAACGACGATAGGCTACAGCACACCAATACAGCTGACTGGTGCATTTACTCCACCATAAAATGCCTGACCAGAATGACCACTGTTGGCCATTCACTCAGATTCAGTTACCTGCCGCTCCTATTGACTCAGGAAAAAGAAAAGGTGTATTTTATAAAAAGCGACCGGTACATATTTGTAGGGAGGGGGGGAGGGGCAAAGCCTGGGTTTGACTGACAGGTGTGACAGGTGTGATAAGGAGCCAGCTGTCCATGAGTTTAGTAGCACGTGTAGAATGATGTAATAATTTCAACTCGCTACGGTCCAGCGACTACCAGCTGGTCTGAGGTACACCACTGGCCAGCTCTAGATCATTTAGACCAAATCCATGGTCATCCCCATCCCAGCTCATTCAACTCACCATGGTCCAGCGACTACCAGTTGGTCTGAGGTAAGAAATGAACAACCCATACCAGGTGTAACAGGTGTGATAGGAATCATGAGTTTAGTAGCACGTGTAGAATGATTTCAATGATATAGAAATAAGGAATATGATAAACTAAGTACCAACGAAAAACGAAACCAGAAATCCAAATCAACATTTTCATTTTGGTGTCGCATTGGTTGTAGGAAAAAGAAAAGATGTTTTTTAAAAAGGCGACCGGTACATTTTTCTAGGGGGGGGGGGGGAGCCCTCAAAATCCCCCCTTTTGGCTACGGACCTGCCTATAATGGAATACAGCTATTTGATTGGATTGTGCGCCAACGAATACATCCTATGAGAGCCTTCGACAGAAAGATTGTCAACATTATGGATTGATATTTACAGATATTATATCGTGGGCCATGATTGGCTGGTTTTCTCTCGCGTACAATTCAATCAATCACTATTTACTGTTCCTTTAGCCACGGTACGATATGATTATCGACATGTGCATTTACAAACTTCTATGATACAAGAACAAGGTATAAGATGAAGTTGGTAATAGGCCGACCTTGACCATTGTGAAGGTGCCCCTTTAATGACATTCCAATATAAATACTCAAAAATCACACCTCTAATGCCCTTATTTAACTTCTATCTGTTTCTATTGTATGTTTTTTATGTTCGATTATAACTAATATTATTCTTTATACAAATATAATACATAAAGTTATAATGGGTCTTGTGACACACGAGCAGGGGTCAAGATGTTCATTGGTGTATTTAGAGGGTGGGCCACGTCATCCCCGTCACCAGGAATGAATTGGTGCTGGGGTTTTGTACTCAGAACATTTGAAGAACTAAAGAACTAAAGATTCATTTCTGACAATTTTGAGCCGCTAAAAACTTATCTAAATCAATCTCTGTTGTACTGAATAAGATTTTACTGGCGTTTATTTCTCACTTGCTGGGGTCCAGCCCCCACGGACCCCACCTTAATAACGGAACGGGGACCCTCCCTCAGGCCTATGAAAGGTCTTATTTTAAAGTGAAAATTAGGCCCTCTAAATCCAGACCTCCGATCTTGAGGGGCTTCTCATTTTTGGCACACCCTCAGACATTTTCTAGATACTTGTTGGAAAGGGCTTTTATTTAATGTTCGATTATTACTATTATTATTCTTTATATACAAATATAATACATAAAGTTATAATGGGTCTTGTGACACACGATTGGGGTCGCCTTGTTATACTTTTACTTTATGTCAACAAGGTAATTTAAACAGTAATGTATCTATTATGGGATTTTCGACTTCTGCCAGCAACCAATGACATCTTGAAGAATGATATCAATCGCATTTACCATCCTTATGTTATATCATACTTTCTATCAAAAAGACCTTTGTCATAATTCACGAACTTCCAGCTGATCCTAAATAGTTACTAGTTGTGTTTTGTAAAGCGGTAAACTGTGATTGGTTCCAACTAGATGAAGCCTTGCAGTCCGGTAGATATCAGTTTATGTCGATTGAGAGCTCTTGAGATTTATCATTTTGTATTCAGTGTGGCCCATTTTTCTGGACATGTTTTGTATTCCATTCATTTGGCCAAGTGCCAAACATTTGTTAAGCTCGTCCATACATTGACCGAAATATAAGACACAATGGTTTACAGGTGTATGGTCAATCTGAATGGACAATTACCGTTCAAGAGATACAATCGTCTAAATTTGCTCTTCGTTTTCATTTTGCAAAAATGTTCCGTTTACCGACTATACTTTCTGTAAAAGAACTGTTGACAGACTATACCTCCCCAGATGTGCTGTTGACAGGCCCGTAGCCAAGAAAAATGTACCGGTCGCTTTTTAAAAATACATCTTTTCTTTTTCCTACAACCAATGCGACACCAAAGTCAAAATGTTGATTTAGATTTCGGGTTTCGTTTTGCGTTGGTACTTAGTTTATCATATTCCTTATTTCCATATCATAGAAGATTGAAATTATTACATCATTCTACACGTGCTACTAAACTCATGATCCCTATCACACCTGTTACACCTGTCACACCCGTCAAACCTGGTATGGGTTGTTTATTTCTTATCTCAGACCAACTGGTTGTCGCTGGACCATGGTGAGTTGAATGAGCTGGGATGGGGATGACCCTGGATTTGGTCTACATGATCTAGAGCTGGTCAGTGGTGTACCTCAGACCAGCTGGTAGTCGCTGGACCGTGGCGAGTTGAAATTATTACATCATTCTACACGTGCTACTAAACTCATGTACAGCTGGACAGCTAGCTGGCTCCCTATCACACCTGTCACATCTGTCAAACCCAGGCCCGTAGCCTAAATTGTATTCATATGAATCAAACAACCCAAAGTAGGAAAATGGATAAATATTTGATAATAAAAAACCCAGAAAATTAACTTGGACGTATTTGTTCAACGTTTTGCCATAAAACATACCCGACTACGTTTAAACTAAAACGGCAATAAAAAAAAAGTAACGTATTATAACTTGTGTGTTTTAACAAAAATAATCTCGAATCTAAAAGTCCTTTTCCCGCCGTTTAATCGTCTGTCAAGGTGCTTTGCTAAATTGCCCCCCTCGATTGCACCCCCAAGGAGTACTGGTCAGACTACGGGCCTGGTTGTTGACCGATTATACTTTCCTTAGATGTGCTGTGGCAGACTATACAATTGCCTTTCCAAAAATCAAAAGCATGAAGCATGACCTTTATATGGCCCCCACATTCTTGCTCGCCCATTGTTTCAAAATCGCGAGTTTGGTATTACATTTATTTTGAAGTCAATATCAGCTTTTCAGTTATGTCAGAACGTTTTAAGATGGTAAATTGGTGGACACTGCTAACTGTTAATTGTAAACCAGGGCGTGTTTCATTTTTATGCTACATTGTCTTCCTGTGTATTTTGTCTTATCGGTTTGTCATTTAGTAATAACATGTCAGATTTATTAGCTAGTAAATTGGTGGCCAACACTCCAATGAAAACAAGAGCTTGTTTCACTCCCATCAACTCTCCATTGAAAACCAGAGCTTGTTACACTCTCATCTATTCTACATTGAAATCCTATGCTAAGTCGTCTTCCCTGTTTATTTTGTTATGGTAATGTTGGTTATATAAGGTGTGTATAGGGTATTAAAGATCTGTTGAATAGCACTTATCATTTTCACTGTGACGTAAACGTTAAGTTTATTCACCGACAGCCAATCATTGAAAAAAAAAGTGGATGAATAAATGACTAAGCCATAAAAACCCGAATTTTTTGTAGGCGGGTCCGCAAGTGTTTAAACTTTTTCTAAACTTCTTAAGCGGTATATAAGTGTAACAAATTACTTGGGATATTTGAATGACAAAAGTCTATTGAAACGTTAACAATACTTGATTCAATTGACAATTATATTACAAATAACTTTCTTCTGCTACTAAATATACACTCACTTAGTTCAAACTCAGAAAAAATAAAGCGTTATACTTGGGTTTTAAACGTAAAGTGAGGCTACATGTTGGACTAACGTTTCGAAGGATTATCGAACGTGACGTCATGGATCAGTGCATCGTAAGGATATTATTATATCTCTGTCTGTGCTTCTGTGGATTCCTCTTTTATTCAAGGTAATTATACATACACATATATAACATAACACACCCGAATTCGGCTCTATAATGGGTAAATATATTAAATACATATTTTATATAATGTAAATAGAAATTTACGATAAAATATGATTTCAGCTTCAATTGAGAATTTGTTCTAATTTTGCAGTGGGCGCGGGAATATATTTCCACTCCCCCCCCCCC
>NW_008706748.1:657507-698976 GCF_000327385.1 Lottia gigantea
CAATTACAACCAGCCCCCCCCCCCCCCCCTCCCCCTCTTTAGTTACGGGCCTGATCAATCCCAGTGATTTGATTAAAATAATTCTAAGTAAGTGTGTTACATATACACATAATGATTCAAATATAAATACATATATATAAGTCATATTATGTCATTGATATAAAGTTACATAACGAACATCGTGTCCAATTAGCTTTAAAATATACACAATACATTATACAAATACAAAATTCATTATATACAAAGATTATATAATATATATAAGTCATATTATGTCATTATTTCAGTTAACGTATAGTTATACTAAATATAAAAAAATAAGTTACGAAATATCGTGTCAAACGACCTTTCAGATTGACGGATTATCACCTTAGGAAAAGGGCTCTATAACTGTCGCCCCCTCCGCCCAAACAATATGTTATCACCACCACATAACGCTTTAGGAACATCGGTCATTTTCCGGTAACATTTAAGACCGGGAGATAATATAACTATATTCCAAATAATTTCTAATATAGCCAAATTATGAATTTTTTCATCATTTTTGGTCCGATGAGATATCTACTTGTGGTCATATTTTTTACGGTGACAATAAATCCATATGTCTTGGGAGTGTTTCTTGATTCTCTGGATCCACTAATTAAGGTTTGGTCAACTAATATGATGAAACTTGTTTGTGACCTTTTATTACCATCTTCACAATGTCAAGCTATTTCAAACTTCATCTTCACAATGTCAAGCTATTTCAAACTTCATCTTCACAATGTCAAGCTAGTACAAACGGTCTGCCGAGGCCTCTGATTGATTGTATTCGATAGCGTAGTATCCAATTAAATCGCTGCACTAACAAACCTTTGTGACGTAATAATACTGACTATTGCAGTCAAGGTATAAGACGAGGTATTGATATTGATAAGATATGTAATTGCACACTGTTTTTCTTATTTATTTTTTCTGTTTATCTGACGGCTAAATTATAAAGTCATACAAAAAATATATTATAATTTAATAAGTTAAACTGTTAATCGATGATTGGTAGTATAATATATTATACATGGCCGCCTTTGTGTACTGTAAAATATCTGATTTTAAAATCCAAATTTAAATCTTTAAAGTAGGCCTATACATGTTATACATTAGCACTGAATAGGTCACGGTAACAAAATGCAGGATATGAGTGAGCTTAGAGTGCTGTAGCCCTGCCCCCACACCCCCTCCCCCTCCCTCCCCCTATCAATAAGAAATGTTTAAAGATACATTACTAACATTTCCAACATAGGTAAATATAATAGGTATTATGACCCAATCATACCAGCCGGTCCACCAGGAAGTAATAAATGGCGTTGATTATTACCTATTTAATTGTTTTTCAATACTTAATTACTTACTATAGATGTGACCTTCAAACGTTTTGAACCATAGAGCTAGTTAGGACCTTGGTATATAAGGTCGAAGTCCGGCAAAGTCTGAAAAGGGCCTTCTAAGCTCAAATGGACAAATCAATCAAGTGCTTATAACTGAGACCACTCAAAGCCTGAGGCTTATAGCCCCCCCCCCCTTTCACACCTGTTACACCTGTCACACCTGTCACACCTGGTATGGGTTGTTCATTTCTTACCCCAGACCAACTGGCATACGCTGGACCATGGTGAATTGAATGAGCTGGGATGGGGATGACCCTGGATTTGGTCTAAATGATCTAGAGCTGGCCAGTGGTGTACCTCAGACCAGCTGGTAGTCGCTGGACCGCGGCGAGTTGAAATTATTACATCATTCTACACGTGCTTCTAAACTCATGTACAGCTGGACAAGGGGGGGGGGGAGATTTTTGCCATGGACACCAGTGATATTATAGTAGACATTAATAAGGCACAATGTTTTACGTTCTACCCACTGCTGAGGTACCTGGTAAGGGGTGTGTCATCATCTCTTCATCTGCACTTCCGGAAGTATCACATACATCTATTGTATTTCACTGTGACCAGTTTACTTCCGTTTCAAGGATCCTCCAGCGGTCCTCTATCTTGCTATTGATATAAGAATACATGTATACCGGAATAACATTCAAAATTTTTAATATATTCCAGCGAAGCATGCAAGTATAAAATTAAAAGATGGCCACCGAAAGCAGCTTGAAGCATGCGTCTTTCCTGAACGACTTCCGGTGACGATTTATATAGAGGATATGACGTTAGACATTAATTTGTTGGTAAATCGCCAACTTTCAACTCAGATACCAGTCTATATCATGACCGAGAGTGGAGGGTTAGCTCTAGAAAATTTAGAATCACAGGCTGTAAGTAAAGTTGTATCTTTTTGATTAATGCATTCCTCAAAAGTGCCACATTGGCTCAAACGGTTGGGTTCATGCTTTCAAAATGCAGTTCCATCTAAAACATTTTTGAGTTTTTTCATTGTTATCAGACTCGTAGACAGACTTGATTGTTCGGAGGGGCAAGTTATATATCTGAAAGGGCAATGGTGATTAGTTGCAGTAATGGAATTGGTCAGTTGCTCTGTAGCTACGCGCCTGATTGACACCCTTGACTTCTATTTGTTACATTCCAAGTCTATATCCATTGCCGGGGGTTCTTGCTATTTCAGAAAGAGTTAACCGGAAATGACGTAGTTCCCACTTGTGCATTCGTAACTATTATACCACCAGGCCACAATAACATAATAATATATGTTATCGACCTTTACAAGATGGCGACATTTCTAACTAATTGGAATGTCCCTAATAGAAGTCAAAGGTATCACCGGTACACATAAAAAGGCCAGAAACCCAAACCATTTTACAATCCCTTTAAAAAAGAAATACCAGGGTGTAATACTCCATTTTATTATCATTTCAGCCACACAAAGCGTATAAAGATAAAAACAAAATGGCCGCTTTAGTTATATCATGTAATAAAGATAATCCACATAGAAAATTTATTTTGGTGAGTAGACTTGTAAAGGTTTTGCGCCTTCAACAACCCGTTTCTTTATGTATTTATGAAAAAAATCATTTTTTTTCGCGAATTTCTTTAAACAATTCTAGACCATAAAGAAAAAGAGACGAAACTTTGTAAAGGGCAGTGTCTGGGGTCATGTTCATGAAGAACCGAAAAATGCTGCCCGCAAACGCAATGATTTGACTGCCCGGCTTAACCCCCAGGGACAGACTGGTCACTCGGACGTGGTACGAGAGACCTGAGTAATTAGACCCCGGGATTAGCATACAGACCTTTTTTCATATTAAGCTGATATTTTAATCGAATTGAAGCAGCTATTATAGGTGCATAACTAATTGCATCACAGAACGAATACTTCATTCTATTCCTTCGATTAGACTAAAACAAATAGGCCTACTTTGTTTCTGTTTCCCTCATCTACAAAAATATTATTGTTATCCATTTTAGGAGGGGAAGATTACTCATAATGAACGGGTGTACGCTATATCACCTAATCCCGACCCCTCCCGGCATCCACGTGATACAAGTCACGGACACAACGAATATATCTTAACGATTCCAGATGTTTATGAATCGACAGGTAAGCTCCCTTCCACCTTTTCGTACAAAAAGAAAAAAAAAACATTTAACTATTTTTTTCAACTTCTGACAATCAGATGTGAACAACAGTGAATACGTCTACCGGAAGTAACCTTAATTCTTTGGCTTAAACGTAAGAATGAAGTCAAAATCTATGTATTTCAACCTTTCATTCATATGAACTATTAAGGAGTCTCTTTGCAAACACAGAATTATCATTTACAATTCTTCATTTCAGATGGCAGCTTTCTGGATCCAAACTCAGAAGCAATGCATCGATTCAAACGAGAGGCACGTGATCAAGAAGGGGAAGTAATAAACCGTGAAAAACGATTCTTTGAGATAGACGAATATATTATTGATATAATGGTGATAACTGACTATACTATTTATAACAAGTAAGTTAAAAACCCGGCGGAAAACATCAGAGAAAATAAAAGAAACAAAATTAAAAACTTAATTTAATTTGGTTGCATTAGAGGTATGGTCTCTTCAATAGCTGAAAGGAAGGGTCACTGTGAACTTAACTTGTCGTTTGTTTCTAACATGTTTGAAGTAATTGGATATATCTAACTATTTCATTTTATTTGGCAGATAAACCTTGCAATAAAGAACCGAAATAATAAATATTCAAGATAACGCGTGATTTTCAAGTTGGCCAATCTATACTTCTACGTATACAATTGTACAGTTTGTTTTGTAAATTTGAACACACGCGAAGATAACGAGATTTGATTGATCGATCAAGACACCACACCCAAAAAACTATTCCGAGGCTCAAAAAACATCTGTGCATTATACTGTAGTATGTTCCTATACCTTCTTGGTGTGATGTGTGACAAATTCTAGAGCCACACCATACACGGTAAAATCGTACTAAATCTATTCTAGTATGGACTAGTGCTATCGTTTATCGATATCGATACCTTTTATTCCATAAAGAAAAGTGTAGATTTTTATAAGTTGTTGTATAACATTCTTTTTTCACTGAAATTGTTAAAAACTTTTTATAAGACAGTGGACGCTAACCACTTCTATCAACTATATTATCAAATATCATAGTAATAAAGATATGAATTGATCTCTATAGAAACTTTGAAAATAAAATGTAAATTTTATCCCATTACCCCATATCGCGACATGTTTCGTATGGTGACCCCTGCATCGCGATACGTATCATAACGTGGCATGATTGACGATGCCCAACACTACTATGAACGCTCAAACATACAGAGAAGTTTGCTTGGCAGAACAGTGTTTTCTGTGTATATATCAGAATATAATCAAGTGTATCTTATACGTCTATTTCAGCTGGTATAACCAAGCCCTTAATCCACATTCAATTCAAAAACGTTTTGAAGCTATTGGTAATATCAGGAAATATTATATAGGAGCTTATAACTGGGTACGCTCATGAATCCGACTTTAATTTGGTACAGATTGTACTTGCATACTTTCCTTAAATAACACTGTGTATGGTTTTGAGTCCACCTTTCGAAGAATTGATTTTTTTAATCGTTTATTAGGCTATGTAGGGTCGAATTTCCTTGGGTATATTGAAGAGCAGTATAGCGTATTTAGGGGAAGACCATTAGGTCTGTGTTTTTGAAGTGAAAGTGAAGCCTTCCAAATGCTCGAAATTCATCTCAAGCTACTGGGGGTCCGTGGCAGTGCAACGCCCCCTACCCTGAAGGGGAGACGTCTCTCATAGAGCTGATGGAATATATTTTTTATTTTTATAGGTGAATCTTATCTACGAGAACTTTCATGCCTTTGACTTCACTATAGAAATCAACGTAGCAGCCATTTTGATATCCGAGGTGAGACAATCAAAAATTCGGGGGCTTTTCTGCTGCTCTGGGGTCTTATTCTCGAGAATTTAACTCAATTGTAGTGTTTATGTCATCATCATATGATACAGCTAAATTTTGGCGTTTCGTATCCTTTCCAGAATTAAAACCATTTGTATTCGTCTTCAATTGATACACGAAACACCTTCAGATTATAGCAATGCGATCTCCAAAGAATATCTGTCCTAGAATATTATGCTAGAATGCGTTGACTGTATATATCCGAAAATTATGCACGGTGTATAGCCCCAATCAAACGACTATTGGGACCAATCGTGGGCTACAACAATGTACCATCAGGTTATCAAGAATTATACTCTACAGTTAGGTCTAGTATTCCACATATTCCTGCGACGTTTATCGTATCTAACCGTTGCTTTCACAGCACGATATTCTCGTCATTCATTTTGATTGGAAGAGACTTTAACCTCTTACACCGTCGATAAAGGGACATGGGTATTCCACTCCACTCCATTGCTTTTGCGTTACAGAATGCTACAACCTCACCGTGGACAGAGTCAGTTCGAGTTGGTAATAGAATTCATGGTATGAAAACTTTAAACAAAATATCAGAATGGGTTTTAAATAATACAGGAATATATCCAGAATACGATCACTATCAACTTTTCTCTAGGTAAGTATAGTTTACTTTATGATATTCCATTTTTTAACAATAGAATAACATTATATGCTTGACGGACGCCTTGAAAGGTAAATATACATGTAGTTTATATTCTGTTGTTGAAAAATGGAATACTGTTATAACATAATTACTTGATGGATGCCTTGAAAGTGGTGAATCATTAGATGAAAGAGGTAATTATAATTATCAAAAGGGGAGGGGGGATTCACAGGATAGGCAATTATTTCTCCACGTAAAATTCAATGAAATGTTGAAGTTTGTGTTAGGGTGTGTGGGAGGAATCACTTGCGAAATGCTGTGATTGAAATTAACTTTCGTTAATCCTACAATACAGACGAACACTGTAAACAAGTTATAGTGGTTAATTGAAGAGTTTTATCTGGTTTGTTACAGGTTTGATTTTGCTGATGACGAGGCTCTGAAGACGATTGCAAATAAAGGTAACATCTGTCTCCCTTTCAATCTTGACGGCATTTAACCAGTCGTCGGTCTATTGGTGTAACCTTGGATGAATTCATAGAATCAATGATTTGCACATCTTCTTGCCCGCAAAATCGTCGGCATATAGTAGCCATGGTTGTAGTTTTAAAAACCAGATCTAGAATCAAATGATTTGCACTTTCTTAAAAGGGATAGGTGCGCTATTTTTTAGAATCTTCATACTCTAGTCTCAGAAACTGGAATTTTTAAGCTAAGCCAATCAGTAATAGTGTTCACAGTTCACCTTCGAAATGTGAGCCTTCAAATCCACGTGTGTCCAGAATTATGCGCGTTTGAATGTTTAAATGACGACTCGTCATCTTAAGATACTCTGTGAGATATAAAAAAGATATATATAGAGAAAATTCCTAGTTTGAAGGATTAAGCGATTTTCTTACATTTCTACTACTTCTGAAGACTATTTACATATATTCAAGACAAAAATCAACAACCCAAACTGATGTTTCTGTCCCTTTAAACCCTTTTTCATGCAAATTTCCTTCGATAATGTTATGAGGCACTTTTCAATATTATATTTTTCATCATTACATACAGCTCATCAAGTTCAGAAAAGATGCATATAAAACCCACTTCATTTCAATAAGAGCTAAGGCAAAGAGCAACACAACACAATATCTCAATTTGTGTCCAATCAGTTCCAGAAAATAGGACGTCAAACTCAATTTCATTTCAAAAGATAACTGATCGAGATATATTAATTTCATTACATTTTAGAAACTAACCAATTTAGGAATATCATTTAGAAAAATAATATTATTTGGGTACGTTCATTTCATTCAATAATCTTATTAATTCAGGTAAACTTCATTTTATTTCATTTCAAATTTTAACTAATCCAGGTAAATCATATATCGGAAGTGTTTGTACCGGAAGTAGAAGTATATCATACGTAGAAGAACTAGGGGCATTTAACTCTGCTGATATTGCTGCTCACGAGCTCGGCCACAGGTGAGAAAAAAAGAATGAACGAATGAATGATTGAGCGGTATGAGGATCTTATTGTTGATGCAGTTTCAATTCCTCGGGAGGTGGGAGAAAGGCGTAGAAAAGGGGTGCCCGGTTTGCATCTGAGCCCCTCCCATCCAAAGCCCTTATTTTCAAATTTCAAATGATGGACATAGGACAAGAATAGCTCCCCTAGATAATTCTGTTGGCCCGTACTCGCCCCACCCCTGATCTAAAGATTCTAAAAAGTCACTGAGATAACGCCACCCATTGTTTTTCAGTTTTGGAGCCAATCATGATGGTTTTGGTAATCTATGTCCGGTAGGTAGTACAGATTTAATGGCGGTGATGTTTAACCCCCGTATTGCCCGGTCTAATAAACCGTCTATATGTACACTGAAAGCTATCAAGAAATATATGGAGGCGATGCAAGATTTCACGTAAGTTTTGTTTTCAAATTTGGAGAAAAATGTAATCATTCGAGATTTTTAAAGATATTCGTTTGAACTGTTTGGTTATACTTGTATACACAAATATTTCAGTTGTCAAGGGAACCAAATGAAATTTTTTTCATGCTCAAAATTCTGATTTTTTGTGTAAAGAGTTTTCTGAGTGCTATCTTGGTCAAATAAGTTTCTAAATCTATAATTTCAGCCCGGAATGTTTATTTGACGAGATGTCTATCAATTCAGATATACCAACATCTCACATCTTCCCTGGAATGGAATATGGTCCCGACCAGCAATGTCGACAGGTTTATGGTAAAGATTCCTTTTACTGTCGGGTAGGTTGACTGTTCACCACTTACCCTCTTCCCCTATAGCTATTGTGCGATTTCCCCTGCAATCGTTTTCATGTCGTAGAATATAACCTGACTGAAAAGAACGACTTATAGGTAGACAGCATTTTATAGGACGTATAGGTAGACATTGTCTTATAGGACGTATAGGTAGACACCTTTTTATAGGAAGTATAGGTAGATAGCAGTGTTATAGGACGTATTGGTAGACAGAATCGTATAAGACGTATAGGTAAATACTATCTTATAAGACGTATAGGTAAATACTATCCTATAGGACATATAGGTAGACAGCATCTTATAGGACGTATAGGTAGACACTATGTTATAAGACGTGTAGGTAGACACTATGTTATAAGACGTGTAGGTAGACACTATCTTATAGGACGTATAGGTAGATACTATCCTATAGGACATATAGGTAGACACTATGTTATAAGACGTATAGGTAGACACTATCTTATAGGACGTATAGGTAAATACTATCCTATAGGACATATAGGTAGACACTATGTTATAAGACGTATAGGTAGACACTATCTTCTAAGACGTATAGGTAGACACCATCTTATAAGACGTATAGGTAGACACTATGTTTCAAGACGTATAGGTAGACACTATCTTATAAGACGTATAGGTAGACACTATCTTATAAGACGTATAGGTAGACACTTTCTTATAGGACGTATAGGTAGACACTATCTTATAGGACGTATAGGTAGACACTATCTTATAAGACGTATAGGTAGACACTATCTTATAAGACGTATAGGTAGACACTATCTTATAGGACGTATAGGTAGATAGCAGTTCTATAGGACGTATAGGTAGACACTATGTTATAAGACGTATAGGTAGACACTATCTTATAAGACATATAGGTAGACAGCATCTTATAGGACGTATAGGTAGACACTATCTTATAAGACGTATAGGTAGACACTATCTTATAGGACGTATAGGTAGACACTATCTTATAGGACGTATAGGTAGATAGCAGTTCTATAGGACGTATAGGTAGACACTATGTTATAAGACGTATAGGTAGACACTATCTTATAGGACGTATAGGTAAATACTATCCTATAGGACATATAGGTAGACACTATCTTATAAGACGTATAGGTAGACACTATCTTATAAGACGTATAGGTAGACACTATCTTATAAGACGTATAGGTAGACACTATCTTATAAGACGTATAGGTAGACACTATCTTATAGGACGTATAGGTAAATACTGTCCTATAGGACATATAGGTAGACACTATCTTATAAGACGTATAGGTAGACACTATCTTATAAGACGTATAGGTAGACACTATCTTATAAGACGTATAGGTAGACACTATCTTATAAGACGTATAGGTAGACATTATCTTATAAGACGTATAGGTAAATACTATCCTATAGGACATATACGTAGACACTATCTTATAGGACGTATAGGTAGACACTATCTTATAAGACGTATAGGTAGACACTATCTTATAAGACGTATAGGTATACACTATCTTATAGGACGTATAGGTAGACACCATCCTATAAGACGTATAGGTAGATAGCAGTTATATAGGACGTATAGGTAGACACTATCTTATAGGACGTATAGGTAGACACTATCTTATAGGACGTATAGGTAGACACGATCTTATAGGACGTATAGGCAGTGGTGGGACATGATTGCTCTGTAAAGATTTTGAAAATAAAGGACATTGACAAAATGGTGTTTTGGATTTCGGGGTTCGTTTTGCGGTTCGGAGCGTTAGTACTATTTTAAACTTTTTATTCTGCATTTCATGCACTACAAAACACGAGACTAAGTTATATAAAAGTTCAGCCCTACATAAAACTTCTATCTCATTAACAGAATGCTGAAGTAGAAGATCCCAATGATTTTTGTTATGAGAGTCTATATTGTTTTGATCCCGTGGCGAGCACCTGTTCCAGTATTGTACCAGCCCTTGGAACACCTTGTGGAAATAAATCGGTAATACACTTTTATCTTCATCTTCTTTATCAAGAGATTAAAGGTTGGCCCAGGTTCAGGTTACGACTGATTGCATCTGACGGCAGCGAGAAACTCAAAGACTTCTAGCAACTGGTGCCGCCTCGCAGAATATGCTATGTAGTATGTCCTGGGAAGCTTGCCTTTATGCTATTGAACTACAAAACATTTTGATTACATTTTTGAGAACACAAGTTTTCTAACATTTTCAGTGGTGTATTGACACAGAGTGTAAGTATGACGATAGGGCGCCAGAGCGTGATGGTAAGTTATGGTTTTTTTTCTTTTGAAAAACCTTCCTCTCAACTTGTCCGTCTCCTTCCACTCCTCGTCCACTTCTCCCTCCTTCCTTGTCATCTTCCGACTTTTAATTCCCACCTCACCTTTATCCTCCTCTTCCGCCTCCTCTATATCGTCCGCCTCATTCCTCTCCATCGCCTCTTTTCTCCTCTTCCCCCACCGCCAATTCTTCTTTGTATGCCTCGTTCTCTTTCGTCTTCCACCTCCTCTTATTCTTCTTCGTCCTCTTCCTCGTCCACCTCCTCTTCCGCCTTGTCCTCATCCACTTCCTCTTCCTCATCCACCTCTTTGTCTTCGTCTTCCTCTTCCTATTCCCCTTCCTCTTCCTCTTCCTCTTCCTCCTCCTCATCTTCCTCCTCCTCTTCCTCTTCCTCATCCGCCTCTTCCTCATCCGCCTCTTCCTCCTCCTCCTCTTCCTCTTCCTATTCCTCATCCTCCTCTTCCTCTCCACTTCCTCTTCCTCATCCACCTCTTCCTCTTCGTCTTCCTCTGCCTCCTCTTCCTCTTCCTATTCCTCATCCTCCTCTTCCTATTCTTCATCAGCCTCTTCCTCTTCCTCATCCTCATCCTCCTCTTCCTCATCCTCCTCTTCCTCTTCCTCCTCATCCTCCTCTTCCTATTTCTCATCCGCCTCTTCCTCATCCACCTCTTCCTCTTCGTCTTCCTCTTCCTATTCCTCCTCCTCTTCCTCCTCCCCCTCTTCCTATTCCTCATCCGCCTCTTCCTCATCCACCTCTTCCTCTTCGACTTCCTCTTCCTATTCCTCCTTCTCTTCCTCTTCCTATTCCTCCTCCTCTTCCTCTTCCTCTTCCTCCTCCTCCTCTTCCCCTTCCTATTCCTCATCTTCCTCATCCGCCTCTTCCTCTTCCTCCTCCTCCTCTTCCTCATCCACCTCTTCCTCTTCTTCATCCTCCTCTTCCTATTCCTCCTCCTCCTCTCCTATTCCCCTCCCCCTTCCTCCCCATCCTCCTCTTCCTCTTCCTCATCCGCCTCTTCCTCATCCTCCTCTTCCTCTTCCTCTTCCTCATCCACCTCTTCCTCTTCCTCATCCTCATCCTCATCCTCCTCTTCCTATTCCTCCTCCTCCTCCTCCTCTTCCTCTTCCTCCTCCTCTTCCTCTTCCTCTTCCTCCTCCTCCTCCCCTTCCTCTTCCTCCTCATCCTCCTCTTCCTCATCCTCCTCTTCCTCTTCCGCCTCCTCCTTCCACTGTGTCGAACAAATTTGTCTTAGTCTATTTGAATGTATATCCAGTACTCCATATGAAGCACTATCTTCTATTATTTCAGCATCGTGTCTATTCGGGGATCTACCACATGGCTATTTCCAGCTAACGGAGTCTGGAGAATCCTGTGACCAGCGAGTGATTTCTCAGCCTTCAGATTGCTACGATGATTTCTTCGGATCCATGTGCTGTGAATCGTGTGCTCGAATCAGCCGCGGTAAAGCCGAAGGTATGCACTTTATTGGAATATTAGTTTTTATTTCATTTTAGTTTTTGTTTAATTTTAATTGAATAATATCTTTGCATTTTTTGCTATTAATTAGTATTTTAATACTCTTCGTTCTGTTCGCAAACACTTTTTTTTATTATTGGCATCAGTATTATTAAAGGGATTGCAAAGAGATTATAATATTTATCAGTGTCACTGACTCACATAACAAAAAAAAAACACTTTACAATTCCTAAAAGAAGTTCTGGTAGGTTAAATATATAACATCAACTCGCGTATCAACCCTTCTTTACAATGTCAAGCTATTACAAACTTGGTCTCATCCTTGACTTTAATATCCACCTTTCTTGTTTTGCAGACTGCAACGATCTAATTGGATTGTACGTCAGCGAATACAGCCAATCTAAATTCTTGACAGAAAGGCTGTAAACATAATGACTTTATGTCGAAGGTATTGGCTGTATTCACTACAATTCAATCAAATCGCTGTATTTACAAAGTTTAGTGACACAAGAAAAGTGGATATTGGAGTCATCATAGGGTCTTGACATTGTGAAGACGGTATCAGTCATGCTACGCTTTTAATTAGTTTTAGATTTTCTTCACTCTAATTAGAATAAGACCAAACTTTCGTTCCGACGTAAACAAAGAGTGTACTCCGAGAAGCATTAAACACTGAATCACAAAATTCCAGCGATATGGAGGGCAGAAATTTGATTGGCTGGTGGTATCATCAAAGTGGCGAATGTTAAAGAGGTCCGTCTTTAGACCCTAGTTATTTGGCTAACAATCAGGCATTTTATAATTGAGCCGAAACATTAACTGACAGTTATAACACTATAATAGAATATACGCAATATATACAATCGAAGTGGCTAAATTGAAATTTGAACTTAATAAGAAACGGAACGAAAGTTTGATCTAACTTTCATTAGACTGGGGTTTTCTTTTACCTACTAATATAATTCACTAATACTTTTTATTTAGGCTGTGAATATGGTGATAGATCCCATCATTGTTACCAATTTTTATGTGGGTTGAGATTTTCAATGAAACGCTACCCGTATTATAATGTAAAATGCTGTGATACGTGTTCCAGTGCACATGAAATCGAACTTAAAAATTTGGGTAAAGATAAATGGATAAGACGAAAGGGTAAGCGAGGTACTGGCAGAAGAAGGAAACATCAAGGTCAGGGTAAAGGTCGACCCAGGAGAAAAGGTAATCAAAAAGATCAAGGACGTAGGAGTAAGGAAAGGGGTCAAGGTAGAGGTCGTCAGAAAAGTTATTTTAATTAAAATTAAAGAAATAAATGGTTTGAATGAAATATTAGTTTTTATTTTCTTTATTTATGTTGTTTTTAAAGGTATACTACCTTTTAGGATGACCCATTTTTTTTTAACTTAGCAAAAATGAGTCATTGTTCATCCGTGGACTTACTTAGTGTCATAACTATACGACAGAATCCGTCTATAATCCAATAAATCCATCAAACTAAGTAATGACTCATCAAATTAAGTAATTTTGAAACAAGCAGAGAAGTGCTTTTCAATAATTATTGATATTAATAGATATATCGTTTGATATAGAGATTCTATTCTTTAGTCATGGCACCTGGTGAGTCCAACTGATGAATATATACACTTGTTAGAGTTATCTGGCCATGTTTCCAGAATTACACGACTCACAGGGGAATCTGAATGAGGAAATTTTGTTAGAAATATACGTCTAATAAATAAACCACGTATTACCGATCCGACTTTAGTGGGTTGGGGCCCCTCCACTGAGAATGTCTGTTTTGTATATATGCCCTCCTGTTATTTTTTCTGGGCGGGGAGGGAGGGGGGAGGGGGTGCCCCCTCAAGGATGAGGGCCTGTTGACTTTATTCAACCAGTCCTTATGGTATTCTTGTAGTGGTTAGTCTAACTTTTCTCTGTAACTAGTAGAATTCAACTCTAGTATTTAGTACTTTAATAGTAGATTAGTACTTCTACTTTCACTTCAGATGCGTAGATAGTCTAATTGAAAATACCATCTAACTTTTAGCAGGTGCGTTATTCATGTAGACATAAAAACAATAATAATAATAAACCCTTTACATTACATGAGTCAGAATTAGACCCAATACATAAATACATAGGGACATGGTCCTGTTTAACATTCAGCCCATGTGGGCAATATAATGAATGATTCACAATAACTTGATAAACAACCTGTTTAAAGGCACCCAAATACGACCATAGACTGCAAACATACATATCATAATGTTGAATACTATAACCTCTATTAGAACATTAACAATGGATTATAATTTTGTTAGATGTCAACATAAACATTTTAGTGTAGGCATACATGTATTTATAATTGTATCACATGTATTAGAGATAACATCATTTTATTGGTGTTTCGCGGCCATTTTGCACGCCATCTTGGATTACATGCTCTTATATAGGCATAAAGGCATATTTGTAATTTATCACATTTTTAGTGTTCGGCGGCCATTTTGGGCGCCATCTTGGATTGGAATGTTAATGTAAATTGACATCTTAATTTTTTGTAAAGCTTATGACACCTTCTTTCAAAATCAAGTGAGTTTTTGATTTTAGACGAATCTTTATTTCAAGACATATATGTCTACGCTATTTTTCACAATTTAAGTTTAGACTTTGAAAACTTTGAAGGGACATTCCCTGTGCCTTAATAATCTTTTTGGTGATTTTCATGTAAATCAATCATTCGGTATATTCGAAATTTCGGTAGGGTCATATCAGGGGAGGTTCTTGGCTTGTCTCTCAAATCAATGTGTATCTGGATTGAACAAAAATTCGTTTAAAACATTGGTAACTTTCCAGTTTAAGAGGAGGATTGGTCGATATTTAACATACACTCACCCTCTCTTATAAACGTCGGGCTTCTAAATATGAGAATTCATGTTTTGGGTTAATTGTTCTATTCAGATTGTCAGTACGGTGATCAATACCAGCCCTGCTTTACTTTCAAATGTGGATCAAACGTTACAATAGACGACACAGATTATATCTATAACGAAATTTGCTGCGATACATGCGCTACCACTACTACTGTTCCGACTACAACTACAACAGAAGTTACTACTACTGTTCCGTCAACGACTACACCGGAAGTTACTACTACTGTTCCAACAACGACTACACCGGAAGTTACTACTACTGTTCCAACAACGACTACACTGGAAGTTACTACTACTGTTCCAACAACGACGATAACGGAAGTAACGACTATTACCTCTTCCCCTAGCACTTCTCCGACTACGTCAACTCAAGCAATTATGACCAGCTCCACTCCATCTCCGACAACAACTAGTTCTGTTCTGACTACTAGTACTACTGCTAGTACAACTCCGTCCAGTACACGCACGGGTACGTCAACAGACTCCGACCATATCACTACTGGATCGACCAATTCTACAGGTGAGACATCTTATTGCTCATAGAATGAATTTGCAAACGTTCCATTCTTTATTCTACCTATGATCGCACTAAAATACGATTTAAACAATAAAAGTATCGGAAGAGTGCAGAGTCAGTCAAGTTATACACGTGTAAATTAATGGTTAACCTCGAAGGTGGTGTCAGTTAGATTTCACAGATAGGCCTATTCATTTTCACACACCGCTGCAATGCCGTACGCATCTGCTATCAGATTCTTGGTTTTCAGGCCACAAGCAAAAAATGAGAGCTTTAGGCATTTATGGGAGTTATATGCCTGAAATTCTTATGTTTTCCAGGTCACTGTGATGGTAAACAGGAATATCCAGTAGAATGTCAAGCAATGATAGAGTATGGTGGTGATTGTCTTGATTTTCTAGACGTTTGTTGTGAAACCTGTAAAAACTATTTTAACGTTGATGGCACTGGTTCAGCTGCTGCGACCTTGGTCTATTCTGTGAAAACAATTTTAGGTTGTGCGCTGTTACTGTTAGCTTCACGGTGTTGAAAGGGGCTCAATGCCTGAACTGAAAATAACAAGGCCGTAGCGCAGTCCACGTTAAAATCGTGCAAAAGTTGGGGTGGCTTTCTGTGTGCATTTAGAATATATAATTGAAAAACAAAGATACTATTAGAGTAAGGGCGTCTCTACGATCTTAAATTATGTTTTCGAACAGTAACTTTAGAAGCAAGGAGCCGATGGAATCAAACTAATTTCTGTTGGTTGAGAGATTATTTCCCGACCAATTAGATCAACTGTACTAAAAATGCTTATCCATATCAGTCATACAAAAAGAGTTTTCTCTCATCAAGAGGTTGAAACCAAATAAAAAAGGTCGTCCAATTAATGAAAATATCATTATCTTGAAATGAATTTCAAAGGGTTATTTTCAGGTTAAATTTTGTGTAACTTTCACTTGTTTCTCATATTGGAAATTAAAATATAATCAAACCATGACATTGTAGATCACCCCTCGTAAGAAACACCGATGATTATCGATACAGTAGAAAATAGAAGAAATGATTTGTGTCAGCACAGTGTCCGGACCCGTACCTCGTGTGTTCATTTCTTCTATTTTCTACTGTATCGAAAATCCTGCACAATACACCACACCGGGCACCGCACCGGACACCATCCATCCTCTATTCGCGGCTTTACAGAAAAAAACTCTAGAAACACCCCGATTTAAATCAGATTGACTTGAAATCGAGTCGTCTCAATAAAAGGGCTTAACATTTGGTGGCCTCTA
The DNA here is from genome assembly GCF_000327385.1 of Lottia gigantea. NCBI lineage: Eukaryota > Metazoa > Mollusca > Gastropoda > Lottiidae > Lottia > Lottia gigantea. Next base: position 674,259 of record NW_008706748.1, read on the forward strand.
AAAATATTTTAACATTTAATGTGGTTGTTTATTTATTCTTCTTAAACTGTTAAAGGATTGGATGTCATATTTTAATTCTAAAAGGTGATACGGATAAATGAAATTGTCAACTGCAGTAAAGATAATATTGGATCAACAAGATTAAAGCCGAAATACTTTAGAAAACACAATATGTTCACAATATTGTCAAGATATTACGTTCTCATCTTATACCATGAGTCATTGACTGTAATGGTCCACTTTCTTGTTTCCTGGTCAGCGATACGATTAGATTGTACGCCAGTGAATACGGCCAATCATAGCCAACGTTTTACAGTCTTTCTGTCGATGGCTCAGATTGGCTGTATTCACTAGCGCACAATCAAATCAAATTGCTGCATTTACAAACTTCTGTGAAACACTGGAGTGGACCACTACAGTCAATGTATAAGATTAAGACGTAATACGTCTGACCATTGTGGTGAAGATGGACAAAACGGGCTGCACGTACCGTACAAACGTTACAGCTATAAATACATTCAAAACTTATCAATATAGAGTCTATTTATGGATTTATCAAATTGAAAGTAGAGTGATGTCACGTGACGAAGAATGGGTGGCCTGTGTAGTTGTTTAGGAGACGACAATCAGGTAAGAAGGGGCCTATATCTATTTTAAGGGTCATGTTGGTTAGCTAGGATTTTCATTAATAGTGTCAATATGTTCCTGTGTGTATTTTAAGCTGTTAATGTTTTTTACGCTTAAAACTTCCTTCTGCTCTGCTTTGTATTTGGCTAAGAATATTTCGTAAATCAAAATATTACAGGGCGCTGTGTGATACAAATTTGAGAGTCCTGAGCTTGTTAGATATTTTAAAAGTCTCACCCAGTTTGTAATTGATGTCTATTTCGCAGATATGGGAGCACTCCAATCATGATACAGTTTAACATCTACAAATATACATGTATGTGATATATTACTAAGATTTATTTGAAGTGGAGAGCGCATTTAACTTTTTTTTAAATATCTCGGAAGAGCTTTTTGCCGGTATATCTGTTACTGACGCTTCGAAGATAATTCTGGATTTTTGTCAGAATTATTTGAATCGAGAATTCGTGGCTTGAAACGCATGGAATTTTTTTCTTACTTATCGTTTTATGAAAATGATCTACATAACCATAACCAAAACCAGTATCTTAATAAATAGTCCTGTACCGTATGTTAATTAAAACGGATACTTGTAGTATCTCGTGACAATGTTCGTAAATAAAATCCAGAGATAAATGGAGTATGACCCATCATTTAGAAAATTATTAATTTGGTATTTATAGTTTTAATCTGCGGTAAATTACCTTTATATGGGGTTTATAGAGGGGTGACCGGCAATTAATAAAGCGATACGGACATCGTGTTAAGAGTGGGGAAGTGTAACGCACTGGCAGAGACGTGAAAGGGATTAACCGTTAAAGTATAAAAGGTAAAGGCCTTTAACCATGTGAAAGTTACAAGCATTAAATGTGGAGGAAGTATATTAGGTGGTTCATAAAATGCGATATAGGCTAACCTTTCATTTCAGGATTAGCTTTGACACATTACGAATACTCTTGAAATGAAAATTCTTATCATTGTTGTTTTCTTTTTTTTTTAAACCGCGAGATATACACACTGAGGTTAAAGGAGCACCTTCACTATCCATTCGACCAATCACACCTTAGTTTCAGAAACAGGAATATATTAAGCTTACATAATGAGTAATAGTGTTCACAGCTTATCGTCCAAATTTGAGCCTTCAAATCCATGTGTGTACATAATTATTCATGTTAAAAAAACACATTAAAGTTAGAAAACACATCCATATATAGAAGTAGACAGTGAAATTTCTAGTTTGAGGTATATTTGAAGGGATTATGCGATTTTCGTGCGTTTTAGTACTTCTTAAGAATTTTAAAGCACAATAAAGACTCAAATCTATCCCCAAAAATACAGACTGTTCCCATTTTAAGGTGCATATCGACGCAGATTGGTGATTGATTATCGATACATAGTAGAAAAGAGTATCGTGACCGTAACTCGTGTATACCGAACACCATACCTCATCTTCCCTCCCCTTAACATGATAGAAACTTGATAGAAATTTGCTTATCATACCTATATATACATGCATATGTTGTTCAAACATTTCAAAAAGGAGATAATCTACCCTTGTAAGTTTATACGTGAAATAACTTAATAACTTATTAAAGGGATTGTTTATCGGGAACACTGATAGCATCAATTTGTACCTTTTCAATTTTTTTGTCTGTAGTTCATGCAATTCCACTTAAAACTTCTAAAAAACACGTATTTCATACAATATCATTGAAAATGAACAATCGAAAAGGGTAGGTGCGTCATTTACAGTGGTTGGTTTAGATCATGAATTTATTAAAAATAGCCTTCGAAAGTACTAGAAATGCACGAAATCGTATAATTCCTTCAAAATGACTCGAACTGGTAATTTTACTCATTATTTATATAATTGTCTTTTCTATATATCACAGAGTATCTTATATTGACGAGTCGTCATTTTAACATTCAAATGCAGATAATTCTGGACACACATGGGTTCGATGGCTCAAATGTCGACGGTGAGCTGTGAACGCTAAAAAAATCCTGTTTCTGAGACTAAAGTATGATTAGTCAAGAAAATGGCGTCAATAAAACAATCTGGGATAATCTCTAATACTCAAATTCAAATTTGTCTGAAGGGTTGGGTGTCTGTTTATCTCACAGTTCAGACATATATCACAACACTATAACCGACATTCGGCAGTTTCCATAAAGTTGCAGAGCGCTAGTGTAACCGGTGACTCAACTGGGGGACCGTGGATTTAAGTGGTTTTGTTTTTATATACGTGCATTCTGAAACTCCTCTATAAGTCATTTTAATGACTGTTAATGAAAGATTTAAAGATTTTCAGTGGATAGTTTCCATAAAGTTGCTAGTGTAACCGGTAGCACAACTGGGGAACCGTGGGATTTTTGTTTAAAAATACATGTATTCGTATACGTACATTCTGAGACGCCTCTATAAGTCAATTTAATGGCTGTTAATGAAAGGTTTTCAGTCTTTAGTTAATGTGTTACTACCATGTGTTTTTTCTTTAGGGACGGGGGCCCGTGGACTTCGTTCAACAAGTCCCTATGGTGACTGAGCCACAGAACTTACACGGTAGGCTGTTGGCACTAACGATCTCTGACTCTAATGTCCGTTTTACGCCATAAGTGGTCATCACCGGGTCAGCAATCGGTTTGTATTATATTTTTATTCTTTGAAAATATTTCAGAAGAGTTATCAGGCGCCAACCCCTAATACTCCTCTTCTGGCAAACATCGGTAGCGGACCCGGCAATAATACCGGAAGTGACGCAAGTAAAACCAGTGGCGGGAAGTCTGCACGACAACATAAACCTATCGATAAAGAAAAACAGTTCTGTAAGTGAAAATATTGTTAAGTTTAGAAATATTATTAGTCTAGACAAAGAAGTATAATTGTCGAGGGATCCGCGACCTGCTGCTAGCGTGGTGCATAGACTAATAATTTCAATGAAGTAGGCTTAATTGCGAATCCTGAATCCTCTTTTTTTATAAGAACTTTATCAGTCATCTTCACAATATCAATGTTATTGTGAATTTCATCTTATACCTTGACAGCAATAGCCACTAGTCTTGTATCGCGGAATGCAGCGATTTAATTGGATTGTGATACAAGAATATTGGCTATTGCAGTCAAGGTATTAGGCGAAGTCCGTAATAGCTTGACATTGTGAAGATGCTTTTATTAATGTCACGTTATTCTATTTTTTCAGTAACGTCCTTACAGCAGTTATCGCCCGTGATAGTTAATGACCTGCCCATTCCTTCCCTGAATAAAACATTTAAAGTAAGTATAGAGAATGTGTAAGATATTATAATTGAAACGAGTGGTAGCATGGGATGAACTCTAAATATAAAAGGGATTGGAAAGAAGTTTTCTAATTTTTTAAGTATATGATAGCATCAATTTGTATCATTCCAATTTTCAATCAGACGTTTTAACAGTCCTTTAAAGACATGCATTAAATTATTGGTTATTGTTATTCTAGTACAATAGTGAAAAAATAGTAAGTTACGATCTTTCCAACCAAATCGTTATCCCACACTGATTGGCCTATTAACAAATTCACCTGTTTCCATATCCAGGACCAAGCCAAGCTATTCAACGATTTATTGGAGAGGTTTGAAGATTTAAGACGAACTTTAAATGATTTTAAACAGATCTATGAAAAAGATACGAGGGGGATCCCAACTTTAAAGGAATGTATGAAACTCCTGTCTACAAACTGTGGTAAGTTGCAGCACCGTAAGCATAGGACCCCTACATTACTGTATAGATTTGTGGGGAGTCCTGTATCTAGATAGGGGATTTACAATTTAGCCATGCTTTGGTGTCCCTCCAAGGAAATTCCACAAGAGCAACATCTTACCACATAGTGGAGAAAACACCTCTACTTGATCAGAAGGGAAGTAACTCCGGTGAAATGGAACTATTTCAGACCACAATATGACAATTTTCTCGCAAGGTATAATTTGCTTGTAGGGACTCGTTGAGTTAGATACTAGCTTGCAAACATGATGGTCCAAGATTCACTCCTGGCATGGATAAAGATAGTAACTTCTGATCATCCCCTGGTCAGTGATGCAGGTCTGAGGGGCTGACATGAAAAAATGGTCTGGTCTTTGACATTTTGTGCAGAATATAGAACAGTCTAAAGTCTAAGTAAATTATATCGAATTCTCAGTAGTAATACAGATATTTGTAATTCAGCTCTGCCTGCTACTAAAACAAATATACGGATGACCACACCCCTTTAATAGTTTCTTTTTTACATGGAAAAAGCGTCTGGTCGTTCGGATGGGACAATAAACCGAGGCCCCGTGTGCTACAGGCTGTGCACGTTAAAGATCCCTCGACAGTTGGAAATCGAAAAAGAGCAGGCTAATGCCGCTGTCCTGGCAAAATTTCCCTCACTGCACCCTGCATGGCGTTGCCTGTCTTCATTAGCCCACATGGTGCAGAAAAGTAGGACGTAAAACTCCATTCATTTCATTTCATTTTTTTGATATTTTTGTTTTTTTCTAGGTGAGGCTAAAATCACAGGAACTAGAACCAAATATTCAGTCATACTAGAATACGACGTCAGAGATGTTTCAGACTGTTGTCATGGGTTACCAGAAGATACTCTTGAATCACTGCAACTCTACAACAAAGCAAATGCCTTAATCCGAAAAATAATGGAACAGACTCCGCATGTGAAAGACTCAATTCAGCTCGTGCTTGATGATGAGGAGAAACTACGTCGCGACGTCACCAAGGAAAATTTATCCGCATCTCAAGGACCGGAAGCGTTAAAAATATGCGTCAGAAACATTAACAGTTTGAGATCGATTCCAAGTTCATTAGAAACCATTCAAAAATACACAGACAAGTCATTTAAAGATTTACTAGAGTCTTCTAAACCTTTCTTCAGTGATCGTGAAATCTAGCGTCTTGAGCCAGTCTTGAGCCAATATCTGAATTAATATTTACAATAGTAGTATTATGCATCCGAAACTACTTATAGTTCTTACATGGAAATAACACACAATGATTATAAATCTCTTTCTTGACTTATTAAGTCTTATTTCTAAAAGTTCCAATATTTCAACTAAGCCTTCAAATCAAATTGAAAGAAATGTGAATCATTGTAGCCGTTTAAAGAATTCTACTCATTAAGTTGAAGAAATGATTCAAAATGGCAGTGAACTATGTTCGTGTGTGTTATTTCTACTTGTGCCATACATAGTTTTGTATGTAGCATTATGTACATAAAAGATATTTTCATGTTAGAGGGATATAGCCAGGTATAATAGCAAACAATAAAACTACAGATGCTTGTTACAGATTCCTTTCCTTATTTTCTTCATTCATATGTATTATTGGATGGCTAATACTTACGTCAATCGAAAGTAGAGGTGTTCTAAGCATTGGGAAAAATTGCCAAGTGTAGATCAAATTTTTTTTTTTTGAATATCCAGTCAGTCGATATTTGCTAGTTTCTGTGAGTAGACTCAGTCATTAAAGGCTGACACATTTGACAAGGGCAGATAACTCTGTCTGAAGATTGATTTTGATTTGCTAAAATAGAATAGTGATTTGCACGCAAATCAGTAAAGTATAAAAATTTTAAAATAAATGTAAGAACAGAACAAATATATCTCTCAAGACAGAGTAACAGAAATGATATATTTCAACTACCAGTAAATCTTTACTGAGCTTAACAACCTTATAGAAATGTAACATGTGTTTTTATATGTCTTCGTAGACCTTTAGAAGATGCAAAACACTTTTCACAAACATCACATTGGTAAGGTTTCTCTCCAGTATGTGTTCTGATGTGAACAGTTAGTGAGCTTGACTCACTGAAGCATTTTTCGCAAAAATCACATTGGTAAGGTTTCTCTCCAGTATGAACTCTCATGTGAACATTAAGCGAACATGACTTTGTAAAACACTTTTCACAAACATCACATTTGTAAGGTTTCTCTCCGGTATGTCTCCTCATGTGAACATTAAGTGAACTTGCATGAGTAAAATCATTTTCACAAATGCCACACTTGTATGGTTTCTCTCCAGTATGCGTTCTCTTGTGAACATTAAGTACACCAGCCTCACTAAAACATTTATTACAAACATCACATTTGTAAGGTTTCTCTCCACTATGTACCTTAGAATGGCTTTTTAGACTAGGTAAGGACATATAATTCATCCCACAAACATCACAATTGTAAGGTTTTTCTCCAGAATGTATTCTCATATGAATAACCAGATTACTTGACTTCGTGTAACATTTTTTACAAACACCACATTCATATGGTTTCTCTCCAGAATGTTTTTTCAAGTGAGTCTGTAGACTACTTAATTGAGAAAAACACATTTCACAAACATCACATTTGTATGGTTTCTCTCCAGTATGTGTTCTTAGGTGAATATTTCGGGTACTTGCCTCAGCAAAACACTTTTTACAAACATCACATTGATATGGTTTCTCTCCAGTATGTGTTCTCATGTGACCTTTAAGTTTAGATACTACTGCAAAACATTTTTCACAAACGTCACATTTGTGAATTTTCTGTTTTTTCAACGTATTTTCCATTTCAAATTAATATTTATCTTTTTATTCTTTTAACTGTGTGTAAACAACAATGGCAGAACAGGAAGTGTTATATTTTACGGATCAACTTTGATTTATGGATAGGATACTGATTTGTAATAAGAGGTTGAATAATATTCGCAAACTGGGCTACTATTTGCTCTTTTAGACCCTAATTAAAATTAAAACGAAGGTTTAGTAATAAATAAACACAGGACATCCTTTTATCACCTCAACTAACTCTTCCTAAAAAACTTACAAAATATTTTTGATTTTATCATCAGGCTGCACGTGTTTATACATGATGTTTTGAACCTGGAGTATTTACAAATTTTTTTTTACAAATATCACATTGATAAGTTTTCTCTCCAGTGTATTCTCATGTGACCCTTAAGTGAACTTGTCGTCGTAAAACCCTTTTTACAAACATCACATTGGTATGGTTTCTCTCCAGTATGATACCTAATGTGAACTTGTATTACAAAAACATTTTTCACTAACATCACATTGGTAAGGTTTCTCACCAGTATGAACTCTTAAGTGCCTGTTAAGACTTTCTGACCGTGTAAAAGACTTTTTACAAACATCACATAGATAAAGTTTCTCTCCAGTATGAATTCTCATGTGAATTCACACAGTGAATATGTGCTTCATTAATATGTATTTATATATACAAATATATTATAAGATAGGTTAATGAATGATAAGAAATATCTATATTCAATAATTGACAATTGAACGTGACTCAATGCTGCCTTTAAGTAGAAAATACCAATACAGTCTGCTTTAGTATATCAGAATTAAGCCTGAGGCATCTTCTTTAATAACTATAACAAGTGATTGATATTATAATTTATTTAGATATACTACATGTATTATAAAGGTATTTTAATGAACAATAAGAACTATTTGTATATAAATAACAGAACTGAACTTGACTCAATGCTGACTTAAAGAAGTTCAAAGAAAATGTTATATATCGAGTGTCCCAAAACAACGTCCCACAGTTCGACGGGTAATATCTCAGCTGTTGGTAAACTGATCTCTTTCAAAATTCTCAGAGATATACTTCAAGATGTCGTTGTCCAACCCTGAAAATATTGAAGTCATCAAATAAAAATTGTACAAGGGCACATTGAATACAGGTTGAAAGAAGTAAGTTGCCTTCATATTGTATTTTTTGCCATGATATTTTGTTTTGGGCAGTTCTTGTACAATTTTCATTCAATGACAGTCAAAATGTCAACGGTTAAGACAGTGTTAGTTTTACAAAACACTTTTGTTGATGAGTTGACATGGCAAATATTGTAGTCAAGTTAACTTTTGTAGATAAATTCTCTGTCAAATTTAATGTAGACGCAAATATAAACGAGTTGCCTGGTATGCTTTTTTCAGTATGTCTTCTAATGTTGGGATGGAAACAAAAAAGGTAATCATCGCTGGCTCCAAACCTTGAGTAAAATCTACTGTGTTCCATAACAGGAATTATAACTATGAATTATCCTGAGTATGTTTTTTCATGTGATTTAACAGATTGCTTGACTGAGTGAAACACTTTCCACAAACATCACATTTGTAAGGTTTCTCTCCTGTATGTATTTTCTTGTGAGTTCTTAGAGTACTTGATTGAGTAAAGCACTTATTACAAACATCACATTGGTATGGTTTCTCTCCAGTATGTATTTTCATGTGAACCTTAAGATGATTAGCCCGGGTAAACCATTTACTACAAACATCACATTGGTAAAGGTTTTCTCCTGTATGTATTCTCATGTGAACCTCAATTTGACTAAACCATTCATTACAAACATGACATTGATAAAGTTTCTCTTCAGCATGAACCCTCATGTGAACCTTTAAATTATTTGATCGGTTAAACCACTTTTTACAAACATCACATTGGTAAGGTTTCTCTCCTGTATGTGTTCTCATGTGAACTTTCAGATCATTTGATCTTGTAAAACACTTTTCACAAATATCACATTCATGGAGTTTCACTACTGATGTAGTATGCATTCTCATGTGAGCATTCAGGTAACGTGACGATGCAAAGCACTTTTTACAAACATCACATTGGTAGGGTTTTTCTCCAGAATGTGTTCTCATGTGAACAATAAGATGACCAGACCGTGAATAACATTTTTCACAAACACCACATTTGAAAGGTTTTTCTCCAGTATGTATTTTCATGTGAGCTCCTAGAGAACTTGATTGAGAAAAACACTTTTCACAAACATCACATTTAAAAGGTTTTTCTCTTGTATGAACTCTCATGTGAGCATTAAGGCTTGATGGTGCTGCAAAACATTTTTCACAAACATCACACTGCAGAATTTTCTGGTTTTTCAGAGAATTTTCCATTACAACTCAGAGTATCATTTTAAACAGTGAAAAACAGGAAGTGTAAAAATTACGGAGTAACTTTGGATTTATGGATAGGTTTTTGACAAGAAGGTATTTGTAATGGTAAATTACGGTTTCAACAATGTTCACAAACTAGACCATCATTTAAAATCTTTATAACGTTGAGAATATTATTTTAAGTTCAGAATCTGAAATAATTCATTAAACATCGTCAATTTTAAAATTCAGCATCCATTTTTGAAAATTAACAATTCCTAAAGGGGAAAATGCGCCAGTTTTTATTTGTACCCATCATACTTGTCTCGGAAACAATTTTTTTATTTAAACCAATCAGTTATAATCTTCACAGCTCACCGTCGAAAGTTGAGCCCTCAAATCCATGTGTGTCCAGAATTATCCGCGTTTGAAAGTTAAAATAGTGAGTCGTCCTTTTTGTGACACATATATAGAAAAGACATACTATAGAAATAGGAAAAAAATTTCCTAGTTCGAGATAATTTTGAAGGAATTATGCATTTTCGTCTATAACAGGTACATCTAGGACTATTTACATAATATGTTCTAGACTCTAGCTTTTTTCTCCAAAATGGTTGTCAGAATGCAGAATTTTCCTGAGACCCTCTATGAGAGGCTTGCGACTATAACACCTCCACAGAGTAGCCAAAATTTGAATTCAGCCCTAGCAGTTGTCCCCCCATTGAGTCGATCTGCCCCTGTAATGAAATTACACAGTGATTCCAAATCTGTCCTTATTTTTGAATTCTGAATTGAATCTAGATTAATGTAAATTGGTTCTTCATTAGCGGTAACAATATCTACATACGTGTTCTAAACAGTGGATTTTCTGCAATAAATACATACATGCGCAGTGTAAATAAATGGAAGATATAAAGAGATTATGTTTGGTTTACTTAGATACCTTTCCCATAACCACTTTGGTTTTTTCATACCCATTTGTGACTAGTTTTAGGTTTATTCCCCTTACACCCCTTCAAAGTTGTTCAAATAACCCCCTACCCCCCTTCCAAATGTACCTTTTCTTTAGTCTGTTGTTTTAATAATAAAGAATATCAAAAACGGAACAAAATCAAGTTTTATGTCATATTTTTCTGCAGTTGATATATCCCTAATGAGCTTGACCTATATCTCTAGTGAGCTAGACCTATATCTCTAGTGAGCCTGACCTATATCTCTAGTGAGCTTGACCTATATCTCTAGTGAGCTTGACCTATATCTCTAGTGAGCCTGACCTATATCTCTAGTGAGCCTGGCCTATATCTCTAGTGAGCCTGACCTATATCTCTAGTGAGCTTGACCTATATTTCTAGTTAGCCTGGCCTATATCTCTGGTGAGCCTGACCTATATCTCTAGTGAGCCTGACCTATATATCTAATGAGCCTGACCTATATCTCTAGTGAGCTTGACCTATATCTCTCGTGAGCCTGACCTATATCTCTAGTATGCTTGACCTATATCTCTAGTGAGCCTGACCTATATATCTAGTGAGCCTGACCTATATATCTAGTGAGCCTGGCCTATATATCTAGTGAGCCTGGCCTATATCTCTAGTGAGCCTGGCCTATATCTCTCGTGAGCCTGACCTATATTTCCAGTGTAGTGTGACATTATAATGAATGTAAGTAGAAATATTAAAACAGAACTTGACTTATGTTGTTACTCAGAGTTTCACGCTAAGTGATCTACAGACAGCTGACATATTTTCAGCCTGCGTCCTTACTGAAGTTGGACAAGTATTCTCATGTCTACATTTCGAGACGAGTTCAGAGCGTTTTTAAAAAGAAGTGTTCAACAGGTTAATATTACACAGTTTAAACCATAAACTTTTATAAATAGCAAACAAACGCAACCCATATACTCTATATCAAAACGACACTTACTTTTGAAATTTGATCATGTGTGACAAAATGTTTATAAAATTGTTGAAATTCGATACCAAAACTAAAAGGACTCTACATTCATAAGATTTTGGCCAGTGTGTTACTATAAAGTGTAAGTAAACTAGTGTCCAAAAGAAACGATACCACCTGTTTGCAACGACATAAAAGCAAAACTAAACAATGCAGAAGTTTAGGATTGGTGTTATGCTTTTGAGAAATCCTTTCAATAAAATCTGTACAACCAATATGACAAGCCTTTGAAGATGGGTGGGGTCGAAAAAAGAATATTTCGTTAGAGCACTGATCACAGAAACAACGGGAAATGTTACACCACACGTCACAAAGTCAAGTCAGTAGCGGGTATGTCCACCGTGAGCATCAATACATGCCAGAACACGCCTACGGACTGATGCCGTCAAACGTCTGATGACGTTGGGAGTGATGCGTTGCCATTCCTCGAGGAGACATCGTTCCAAGTCCTGGACGTTGACTGGAGGCACACGGCGACGTCGGATTTGCCGATCGAGGTGGTCCCATAAGTGCTCGATGGGATTCATGTCCGGTGAACATGCGGGCCATGGCAAAACCTGTACGTTGGCGTTGGCAAGGAAGTTCTGTGTCAATCTTGCTGTGTGTGGCCTTGCATTGTCATGTTGGAAAAGGAGTCCACGAGGCTGTTGCTGAATAAAGGGCACCACAACAGGCCGTAGGATGTCATCAATATAACGCTGTGCATTCAGGTTTCCACGAATTACGACAAGCCTCGTTTTGACGTCACCACATATGCCACCCCAAACCATTAACCCTCCACCTCCAAACGGCCGGACCTGTTGGATACAGTTAGGCGCCAAACGTTCACCAAATCGTCGGTATACAAGCTGCCGTCCATCGTTTTTGAAGATGAGGAATCTGCTCTCATCAGAGAACATAACACGTGCCCAGTCCCGCCGTTGCCAACGTCGAACTCGCCTGGCCCAGATCAGTCTGTTGTTCCGGTGTCGAGGCGTCAGGAGCGGTCCGCGGTAGGGATGACGTGGCCGGGTACCATATTGCCGTAGTCTCCTGTAGACGGTATGTCGACTGATCCTGTGTCCCAATGCTGTAGCCGCCGTGGACGTCGCTGTTACGGTGCAGTTCCTCAGGTGTAATACCTGGATGTAACGATCTTCACGGGGCGTGGTTACTCGTGGTCTTCCACTCCTGGGCCTGTCTGACGTCTGACCTGTATGACGTAACCGCTGCATCAGCCTGGTGATAGTGATGCGTGCGCAGCCCAACCTTCTGGCGACGTCGACGTGTGTCGCTCCTGGTTGGACCTTTCCAACGGCTCTCTCTCTCTCGATGGCTGTCAAACGTGGCATATCTTGTGTTCTTTTTGTTGCTGTGATATCAACGTGTCTGATCAGCCGTTTTATACAGTTTTTATGCAAGTGCAGAACATGCTAGAGAGGGAAATGTCACTTTCACGAAATTTACGTTTTTTCCCGGAAGTGATCACTTGTTCCCGGTATTTTTATCGACTATACTGTGTTTGGGATGTGAAATACGAATTGGCATGTTTTCATATTAGACAATTCACTTAGTAAAAAACAATTTTGAAAATAAGTTGGTATCGTTTCTTTTGGACACTAGTTTATTTTATATTTTTTACAAGAAGCATGGTAATGATTTCAATATTTGGAGGTTGTCATATTGAAAAGTATTAACACTATAGTGTATACTTTAGGCTGTAACGTTGCGGTTAAGATATGTTACGAAAGCACAGGCACAGGCATGTAGGCGTAACCTCTAGTGAGAGAGAATTATTTGTGAAGTTTGAATAATGATATAGAATATTTAAAATGAAAATCCATAATCTTTCCGAATCTAAAATATATATTGAAAGTGACAAGTTACTATTGAAGTGTATTGTGTTAGATGATGATGATAACATTTGCCTTGGTGACATATATAGTGTTAAGGTAGTAGGTAGAGAATAGTAACAGGTGTTTCAAATGGTTTCCATTATTTTTATGAGAATTGGAATAGCAGCCTCAAAATAGTAGCCTACTGTTAGTCTTAGAATGTCTTTGCGTTGATATAAATATAAACATGAGCACATCATTATGTCTTTAATTTGTTTTTACAGACGAAAATTTTCAGTAAAAATTTGTGACTTTAATTGGTTATAATTTCTAGGAGAGACATATGTTTCTTTACAATGTAAACTTACAAAAGATTATATTTTTATCAACGGAAAGACATGCTAAGACTATTAGTACTATTTTGAGCTCGATATCCCAATGTTCATGAACAATATTGAAAAAAGTCAATTCTTTTTTAAAATGCTCAGACAATAGTACGATCTAACTACCATCTACTACGACTAACAACAAATGTCTTGTCTGTGATATCTTCAATCCCGGCATAAGTCGATATAATACCTTCGGATTTTTCAACCCGGTTTCCTGCTGTCAGTGATGCAGGTACGAGGGGCTGACATGGAAAAAGCGTCTAGTCGTTCGGATGGGACAATAAACCGAGGCCCCGTGTGCTACAGACTGTGCACGTTAAAGATCCCTCAACAGTTGGAAATCGAAAAAGAGCAGGCTAATGCCGCTGTCCTGGCAAAATTTCCATCATTGCACCCTGCATGGCGTTGCCCGTCTTCATTAGCCCACATGGTGCAGAAAAGTAGGACGTAAAACTCCATTCATTTCATTTCATTTGTCTGTGATATCGGCTTCTGCTGGAAAATATTAAAACAGAACCCTAAAAAGATGTTGGTTTCACGCTATAGGCTACGATTTTCAGACAACTGGCCTATTTTCAGCCTGCTTCAATACTGAAGTTGGACAAGAAGAACTCATTCTACACAATGCGATCTTTCGACTACTGACCTGCATCCCTACTGAAGACGGACAAGTAGAATAACAAAGTAAAACTAGCTAGTCCATGGCCAAACCTCTTGGCATTGATCTTTCCTGTAGTATAGGTACCCATTTACAACGGGCTAGATATACATAATGAGTGACGATGACTTATTCAAGGTCAAAACTTAGATCTGTGGTACCAATTGAATTCAAAAGGTAATGTAGACTACAAAATCAGTCAGGCTTTGAAATTGTCGTCTGCAATAGTGATTATTATATTTCCATTATACTTATTCATCCTCATGTAATAGAACAGTTAAATGCGTCATAACAATAGTCTTAGTTTTCCAGTGTCTTAAAAAAGCATAATAGTATCTTTGTGAAAAAATGACTTGATAATGATGGCTAAGTATTATTAGGTAATCATGGAGATGTTGACTATTATGAGATGGAGAGCCTCATGAGTGGATTCTGTATCGTTTTTCACCGTTTTTCAGTATCTTTACGTTCTCTTTACGTTTATTGAAGTGCATCTCCGTCTTCATTTACGTTTGTGATGTGTCACTTTTATGTTTCAAGAATATAACAATTCTCAAAAACTGTGTTTTCGATATTTGAACCGCGTGACCACTGACTCTATATACTTCCCCATGCCGTAATAGGTATTAAATCTTTGTTTGAATGTATTTTCAGTCAGTCACGGATATGTTTTACTTAATTTGTTTGTATTTTGTAGTTTATTAGCAACTATAACTCACCTTAAAGGACAGATGCGCCATTTTTGGGGTTGATTTTAGTCTTCTTTTCAGAAATGTACGAAAATCGCATAATTCCTTTAAAAATATCTCAAACTAGGAATTTTACTCACTATTTCTTTATATGTCCTTTCTGTATATCACAGAGTATCTTAAAATGACGAGTTTAACATTCATTCGCAGGAAATTCTGGACACACATGGATTTGAAGTTTCAAATTTCGACGGTGAACTGTGAAAACTTTTACTGATTGGCTTAACTATAAAATTCCCGTTTCTGAGACTAAAATGTCATTGGTCAAAAATAAAAAGGCACACTTGTCCATTTAACTGTATTTTTTTATTAGAATATTGATGTCACTCGGACAGTTCAAGTAGTGGCTAAATAGTGCAGAATTACATTTTTTGTCTCCTGGATTCGAATTTTGCCAGGATAAAATCAAGATCAAGATCTTTTGTCACGGCCATTGTTTTCGACTTTCCCTTAAATAATTTTTATTTTTATTTTCCAGACTCCAGCTGCTAAAGTGAGATTTCTTGAACAGTGCTAGAATTAAAATCCTGTCTATAAAAATTGCCATCAAAATCTGTTTTCTATAGAAGGAAAGTCATCTCAAACTCTTCGGTAAGAAGCTATTCATTTGAGAGTTTCAAGCGTCCTGCCCTTGTACCCCTTCAGAGTGCTGGATACTATCATAGTGCCAAACAATTTTCAAGCTAGTTGGACACCATAGTGATGTATGCTCTAGTCCCATTCTGAAGACAGAAAAGTGTCATTGTGCCAATCAGTCAGCTTGCAAGTCGGACAGCCTAATAAAGATACTGCCGGCCAATCAAATTTCTGCCCTCTCCAACGCTGGGATATTGCGACGCACCCAAAAGGTCCATTCTGAGAAGCATGAGACACCGAATGCACCTTTTGTACGTATTTTATTCACTGGCCGTGTCATCAATCAAACGAATGTTCAAGAGGGCCGACTTTAAACCATATTTGAAATGGCTCAATTAGACATAAAAGCTAATAAGAAATAAAACGAAAGTTTGGACTAATTGCAATTCGATTGGAATTGTTCTAAAGAGATGTCAAATTGATAAATTCATGGAGTGACCTCGTTAAAAGAATGAAGCGATTACTTTTCCATAAAAATGTGCCCGCTTGAAGCGACCATACTCAGTCTGTCTGGTCTGTACCGTTTACACCGCACTATTTCACTGGGCCAAAATGGTGAGTCATAAGTAGACATCTACTCTCCAGTCAGAGAAGGTGAAAAAAAAACGCGGACATTCCAAATGCCGCCAACCACAAACGATGCAATGGTTTTGAAGTCGTGATTAATTTTGTCACGTTCAAAAGACAAGCGATTCTTAAAAGTCATCATTGCACGTGCACACATCTCCTTGGGTAAGTGGCCCAGTGGTAGTGGCGCGTTTACACTGCACGATTTTTTGCCGTGCCGTGGTCCGGACCGAGACGACCTCTTCTTGTGGGACTCGGCACACTTGAAACTAGCACAGTGCCGAACCCGCTCAACCTGTTTACACTGCCACTTTTTCTGCCGAACTGTAAACTGTCTGGATAAGATGTGGAAGTCTAAACGCGGCTATAGTCGCTGCTGCAACTTAATATCGGCGTTTTACTTAAAGTGGTTGAAAGCGTACACTGGAATAATTTTGAGAGCATAACATCAGAATACATTTTATCTTAAAGAGGATTCTAAATTACGGCATATAATCGCCCAGCAGGCGACAATCCTACTCACTGCTGACTGAGGTTTGCCACTCACTGTTTAATTCTTGTATAATCCATTTTCTATTTTGCAGATAGAAGTCTAATAATGGATAAACTTCTGCCCAAATTTCTGAAAAAACGTTGGAAAAAGCACTAAAATGCAGATGACAGAAAGCGGGAGGAATCTGGTTACAAAAAGAAAAAACTATTTCCTAATTTTCTGAAGAAATTTCGTAGAAAACACCAATATGCTGATGACAGACAGTGGAATAAATCTGGATATAAAACGAGACCAAAGAAAAGTAGAGAGAATACTTACTCCGTCCCACGTTACGATTTGATTGGTTTATTTAATTCATTAGCTTTCCCAGCTCCTAGTCGAACAAAAGTTCCTACTCGACCAATAACTCCTACTCGACCAACAGTTGCTACTCGACCAACAGTTGCTACTCGACCAACAGTTGCTACTCGACCAACAGTTGCTACGCGACCAACAGTTCCTACTCGACAAACAGTTGCTACTCGATCAACAGTTGCTACTCGACCAACAGTTCCTACTCCACCAACAGTTCCTACTCGACCAACAGTTCCTACTCGACCAACAGTTCCTACTCGACCAACAGTTCCTACTCGAACAACAGCTCCTACTCGACCAATAACTCCTACTCGATCAACAGCTCCTACTCGAACAACAATTCCTACTCGAACAACAGTTCCTCCCAGAAACAAAACTTCATTAGTTCATCACAGTAGCGGAAATGACGTGGAAAATGGCATTAAATCACATAACGATATCGAAAGTTTATCCGTTCCGTATGAATTTTTGGATATTTTGTTTTCTTACCAAGTTCCTTCACGGCAAACACCCAAAAATCCAACTTCATCATATTATCATAGCAACGGAAATGACGGAGCTAATTGCAAATCACATAACGATATGAGAGGTTTATTGGCCGAGTCTAGAAACAAGTGCGAGAAGAGGAGATTGCCTTGTGGTTGTGTTGAAGAATCAACAAGTCAATTTGAATTAGAAGCAAGCAACACAAAACTATCAAGACAGTCGCCTCCTTCTTTTGAAATAGAGGATGGCACTGAAATATGAGATGGCGATGAACCAGACGAGAGTGATACTGATAGTATTGAAAGTTCTTATTTTTCTAGTATGTATAGTTACCACCAGTCAGAATCAGCCACAGAATTAAAAGTTAAGAGAAAACATCACAGTTTCAAAGATCCATATGAGAATAGACAATATGAAGGTCCAGACATACCACCATATGGTGGTACGGATGCCGAATCATCCACAAACGAAGTTACTTCACATATGCTGACATATTCCGGACCTTTGTCTTCTCGACCCGTCAATTGCGAGCGAAAGCCAAGTGCACTGGCATTTAATGGGAATGACTGTCTCAGACAACCCGGTGAAAGTGGTGATACCAAGAATGTTGAAGAAAATCACCTCTCTAATTCAAATAGAGGAAAACTAGCACAACATACCAAATTCTTCACCAGACAGGAAGAGAATGATGATTCCAAGCAATCGAAAAAGAACGAAACACCTAACTTGGACCAATCAAACGACAGTTCAGCGAATGTGGATCTGATAGAAACCAATCGTCTAAAGAGTTATGTACACCTGAAATCTGAAACAAACCAAAAGGTTTCTCATCACTCAATTCCATCACTACAACCAGAAGACAACGATTCTTTTTACCAGGTACAATCAAAAGGCAATAGTCAAAGAAATCGCAGCCGAAGAAGAAAGTCAAACAACCACGAAGCAACCAAGAATAATCAAAAGGCTTTTCATCATGTAATTTCTAAAACTTCGTCACACCAACAAGCCATTTGTCATTCCAAAACAGAACGTAACGAGTCATCATGTCAGGACCAATCAAAAAGCAATTCATTGAACCCAGATCGTAATTTAACCTACCCTAAAGGAACCAAAATTAATCCACCAATAATCCAAGACAAATCAATCCCGAGCAAAGTGCATCTACCAAATCATTTTCAAAAGATTGTAACCTGTCCGAAGTCAAAACCAAGTCGCAACTTTTATGTTCTGCTGCTGAGAGGCGAATTGTCAATATCTTTTGTTGCCCTTTTGGATATAATTTTAGGCCCTGATAGTAAACACAATTTACTATCTATTGACGTAGAACCGATCTTGGACCTTGAAAGCACGACCATAAACTTTTCCGACGTCCAGAAAGCTGAACAGGCTTTAAAGCAACTTCGTGAGTTCAACTGTCAAAATCTGCTTTGTACTTGGACTCCTGTGGATAAGCGTATAGAAATTTTGAAGACATATTTTAACGACTTTGAATTGCATTCTTCTGACATTTTGAAAACTCACGATGAAAAAATTCAAGCCATCCGAAAACAATTGGAAAGTTGTGCCTTTGATGAAAAGGAAGCCTTAAAGATGCGGAAAGAGGAGCTAATACTACAGCTTAGAGAGTTGACAAGTTTTTCAGAAACGGTTCGGGAATCTCTTCGCCGTTCCATTCTATTGGAGGATGAACGTACGTTTCAATCAGAAGTGGAGAAACACGTTATTGGTTTTGGGGTGGAGTGCAACCGCCTGA
Organism: Lottia gigantea; assembly: GCF_000327385.1. Classification (NCBI taxonomy): domain Eukaryota; kingdom Metazoa; phylum Mollusca; class Gastropoda; family Lottiidae; genus Lottia; species Lottia gigantea. The sequence goes on from NW_008706748.1 coordinate 693,641, forward strand.
AATCGGCGCTACCGATCTACGCTCGAAAATCTGATATTCTAGACGTTATTCGTCAACACCAGGTGGTCATAGCCCGTGGTGAGACTGGTTCTGGAAAAAGCACGCAGTTGGTTCAATACTTACACCAATGTGGACAATACACCGCGGGAGTCATCGCTTGCTCCCAACCTAGAAAGGTAGCATGTGTCAGCTTAGCTAAACGTGTAGCAGATGAGTTTGTTACCGTGGTGGGTAAGATCGTCGGATCAAAAGCGGGTATGAAAACGGAAACTTCGCCTCAGACTAAAATAGTTTATACCACCCATCACACACTGCTTAATGAGTGTCTGAATGATCCAATGTTCCGGCGGTACTCTTGCTTGATGATCGACGAGGTTCATGAACGTAGCATCTATACCGATATATTATTGAGTATACTGAAGAACTGCTTGCCCAAAAGACCAAGTTTAAAAGTTGTCATTGCATCTGCTACTATTGATGTCCAGTTATTCAAAGATTATTTCATCGCCGCACCAGTAATTGAAGTTTCCGGTAGAGCATTTCCGGTAGAGATAATCTGGCAACCCAAGTATCATCAATGGACGGATCCGGTTCAAGAAGTCGTTTCAAAGGCTATCGAGGTTCATGCTTCGGAAGGTCCTGGAGATATCCTGGCGTTCATAACATCTCAAATAGAAACGGAAAAGTGTAAAGATGAGTTTGAGGACAGGATGAAGAACAAATTCAACTTCAAGTGTCTGATGCTTCATGGTCAACTTCCTTCTGAGGAACAAGCTCTAATCTTCAAACCAACTAGAGAGGGTCAGAGAAAGATTATTTTTAGTACCAATTCGGCAGAGACGTCTTTGACCATTCCTGGCATTAAGTTTGTCATAGATTCCGGTTTAGTGAAAGAGATGCAGTTTGATGCAAGGAAGAACATGAATACGTTAGTGGTTGTTCCGGTCAGTCGGAGCTCAGCGGACCAGCGAAAGGGTAGAGCAGGACGGGTATCTCCGGGGAAATGCTTTCGGTTGTATACAGAAGGAGATTACCATCAAATGAAACCGACAAGCACTCCAGAAATCCTCCGAATTCATTTGTCCCAAACGTTATTAATGCTGTATGAAATGAACTTAAAACCGTCCGATTGTGAGTTTGTAGAATCGCCACCTGATGCGGCGATCCAAACAGCGATTGAGACTCTGGAAGAACTCGGAAGCATCAAGGATGATAGGATTACAGACATTGGGAAATGGTTGGTGAAGATTCCCCTCGAGCCGCGATTTGGTTGTATGATTAAAAAGGGGTTTGAAATGGGGTTCGCCTATGAAACCATCGTATTTACTGCTTTATGTAGTTCCTCAGGATCTATATTCTATCGAGGAGGCAATGATCAGCAGAAGAAACGAAGCGATTTGAAGAAGCTGACATTTTGTGACACTAAGGGTGATGCTTTTACTTATTTGAAAATCTACAAGGAATGGGAGCAAGTGACAGAAAAACGGAAGAATAAATGGTGCTTTGATAATGCCCTTAATTCCAAAACACTTCGCGGAGCCAGAGAATTGGTGAACGAGATATGTTCTATTTTTAAACATAACTGGTCCATTCTCGTCAAGAAAACTTTTTCTACCAAAGTGGAACTTGAAGAAGCTCTCCAGAACATTATCCTGTTTGCCTTTTACGAGAATATTGCCCATTCTTTAGGCCACAATAGGATGGGTTATTACATTCCTAACCTACGACAGAGAGTCTTTGTCCATCCATCGTCTGCCCTGAACTCTTTAAACGATTCGAGTCAATGGTTGGTGTTTATAAACATTCTGAAAACTTCAAGAGATTATATAACCGTTGTGACGCCCGTGGAGGAGTCATGGATTCGGAAGATTACCTCTTTAAAGACCAAACAATTTGATATCGACGAAGCTAAGAAAAAATCAGTGTGCTCAGTTCGTAATCAATTTTTCGGTTCCACAACATATTCATTCTTTGTTGGTCCTGCTTACACGAAGCTAAAGGCTTATGGAGATTTACTATACGAATCGGTACAAGTCCCTGTGGTCTTAGAAGCTGATCGAAAAACTGGGGAAGTCAAATTCATCTGCGCCTTTAATGCAACGATACCAGATGATCTGATAGACGACTGGGTTACCGAGGCTAAAAGTCACGTGATACAAAGGACTGCTGAATATAAAGTAGGCCCGAACAACCAGGCTGGTGGAGTTCGAATCGTTCTTGGTTTAGGTGGTGAAGGTCAGCTGATTCTGATGCCTGACGAATACCGGAATATCCACATCAAATCGTCAGGTAAAGAGACCAGTAAGGAGACGGTGGTGGACAAGTTTAAAAGATTTGGACAGATTGTAGACTGTTGGGAGGATAAACGATCTTACTATAGATGGGGTCGAGTAACGTTTTCTACACCAGAAGCTGCTGCGGAAGCCGTAAGAAAAACACAAGATGATCTAAAAGACGTGGCTACACCGGAATTCAAGATTAAAAAAATACGCCTCCTTTCAATATCAAGCAAGTATTGAGTGGGTAAGACGAAAGCCAACTGGGCTGGTGTTTGTGGACATGGATTATTTAGAGGCGATGTCGGTGAAGTCACTTCGCGAAGTTAGGATACTGGGGAAATCATGCAGTATCTCGTTGGGTAAGAAACAGCACAGACCCGTGCTTTTTCACAAGGTGCCAAAAACGGTAACAGAACAGGACATCCGTAATTGCTTGCCAAACGATTCCCAAAGGAGAGCTATAACTAAGATCAGCATCATAAGAGAGAAAACCTTTACGAATCCAAACGAAATCCCATACTTCCAACAACAGATACACGACCAGTTTCAAGAATTCGACCATGATATGAAATTTGTTGTGGATGTCATGAAGCCGTATGATAGTAACAACAACTTTAGAGCATTCATAAAGTTCAACGATGCTTCTCAAGGCACAATGGCGTGTGATGCTCTACGAGGAAGATTAATAATCAATGGTCAAAAAGCAAATCTAACACCAAAACTATCGTCGTCTCTCTCAGTACCGGAACAAGTCTACCAATTACTTGAAGACGAAATTGAAGATTTTACAGCCGAATTAAGAGAAAATGGCACCGAGTTCAAGCTAGACAGTAAGAAATTGAACAACGAAAGACGAGTTTTTAACATATCAGCTTCGAATTCGCATGACCTCGTGCAGATTCGATATGGATTGGCGGCCATTGTACAAGGGGAGGTAATGGAATATTGGAGCAACGAGAACAACCGGTATTTATTTCTGAAATCCGGTCGCGAATTCCTCCGTAGTTTGGAGAAGAGGACCATTACCATTCTTCAAGTGGACAACACGCTGCTCAGTCTGAGAGTTTTTGGATTGGAAGATAACATATTAATGGCACAGAACGCAATTGATCAATATCTAGGAAACATGGTTGAAGGCGATGGGCGTCGGGAAATCAAACTGGATGGCGAGTCTCAACCAAAAGGCTTGATGAAAACCCTAGTCATTCGTTATGATTTAGAACTGGAAGGTTTTGTACAAGCGTCTGGACTGCAGTCAGCATTGTTGAACCACCATAATCAAACGCTGAAGATATCTGGTGATTCAGCAAGTATAGAAAAAGCGACCGGATTGATCGAGTCATTGGCTACTGAATTGAGGAATAAAATCACGAAGACGAAAAGTGTGGAGTTGCCAGATTGTTGCTCTTGTCTATGTCCGGTACAAAGTATGGACTATATATACCGACTAGAAGCATGTGGCCACGCGTATTGTCTGGATTGCATCAAGCGGCAGATAACTGTGGCTGTTCAAAGTAAAGAGTTACCGGTCTTGTGTGTAAATTGTCAAGACCCACTTGTTTGGTCAGATTTTGAATTTTGCTTCAAACGACTACAAATTAACCCTTTAGACTTGGTGAGAACAGCTGTGTCAGTGTACATGATTAGAAACAAAGATGGCTACCGACATTGCCTAACCCCTGACTGTGCAATGGTTTATCGTATTACTAAGAAGTCGGATGTCTTCAACTGTAACGAATGCGGCTTGAGAATCTGTACGTCCTGTCATGTTGAATACCATGATGGTTTGACATGTGCTATGCTGAAGAGTTCTAGTGACGTTGACTCAGACATGGAGAAATATTTGAGAGAAAATGCAACAAGGGTGAAGAGATGTCCGAAGTGTTCTACTCCGATTGAGAAAACACACGGGTGTCACCATATGATTTGTAAGGCATGTAAAACCCATTTCTGTTGGCTTTGCTGTGAGGTTTTTTTACTACGAAACAGTCTACGTATGCTCATTTAAATGCACAACACGGCCGGATATTTGAATACCGATAAATCAATCGGTTTTAGTCACCAAATACCAAAAAAAAAAAAAAAGAATAAAAAATTAAAAATGGAATATGAAAATATCAATCTTTTATATGAATCGTTAAGTTAGGTTTGAATTTATTATATTAAAGTTTGAATTAACTATATTGAATATGTTTGAATTAACTATATTGAAAATGTTTGAATTAACTATATTGGATATGTTTGAATTAACTATATTGAATATGTTTGAATTAACTATATTAGATTTGTTTGAATTAACTATATTGAATATGTTTGAATTAACTATATTGAAAATGTTTGAATTAACTATATTGAATATGTTTGAATTAACTATATTGGATATGTTTGAATTAACTATATTGAATATGTTTGAATTAACTATATTAGATTTGTTTGAATTAACTATATTGAATATGTTTGAATTAACTATATTGAATATGTTTGAATTAACTATATTGAATATGTTTGAATTAACTATATTGAATATGTTTAAATTAACTATATTGAATATGTTTGAATTAACTATATTGAATATGTTTGAATTAACTATAATGAATATGTTTGAATTAACTATATTGAATATGTTTAAATGAACTATATTGAATATGTTTGAATTAACTATATTGAATATGTTTGAATTAACTGTATTGAATATGTTTGAATTAACTATATTGAATATGTTTAAATGAACTATATTGAATATGTTTGAATTAACTATATTAAATATGTTTGAATTAACTATATTTAATATGTTTGAAGTAACTATATTGAATATGTTTGAATTAACTATATTGAATATGTTTGAATTAACTATATTGAATATGTTTGAATTAACTATATAGAATATGTTTGAATTAACTATATTGAATATGTTTGAATTAACTATATTGAATATGTTTGAATTAACTATATTGAATATGTTTGAATAAACTATATTGAATATGTTTGAATTAACTATATTGAATATGTTTGAATTAACTATATTAAATATGTTTGAATTAACTATATGAATATGTT
>NW_008706748.1:700309-700992 GCF_000327385.1 Lottia gigantea
AAATAGAGCAGTAAAGCCTTTAAATCAGTAAACAATACACAATAGAGCAGTAACGCCTGTAAGCCAGTAGACAATACAAATAGAACAGTAACGCCTGTAAGCCAGTAAACAATACACAATAGAGCAGTAACGCCTGTAAGCCAGTAAACAATACAAATAGAGCAGTAACGCCTGTAAGCCAGTAAACAATACACAATAGAGCAGTAACGTCTGTAAGCCAGTAAACAATACACAATAGAGCAATAACGCCTTTAAATCAGTAAACAATACACAATAGAGAAGTAACGTCTGTAAGCCAGTAAACAATACACAATAGAGCAGTCACGCCTGTAAGCCAGTAAACAATACACAATAGAGCAGTAACGCCTGTAAGCCAGTAAACAATACACAATAGAGCAGTAACGCCTGTAAGCCAGTAAACAATACACAATAGAGCAGTAACGCCTGTAAGCCAGTAAACAATACACAATAGAGCAGTAACGCCTGTAAGCCAGTAAACAATACAAATAGAGCAGTAACGCCTGTAAGCCAGTAGACAATACAAATAGAACAGTAACGCCTGTAAGCCAGTAAACAATACACAATAGAGCAGTAACGCCTTTAAGCCAGTAAACAATACAAATAGAGCAGTAACGCCTTTAAGCCAGTAAACAATACACAATAGAGCAGTAACGCCTGTAAGC
>NW_008706748.1:701042-708151 GCF_000327385.1 Lottia gigantea
ATATTGAATATGTTTGAATTAACTATAATGAATATGTTTGAATTAACTATATTGAATATGTTTAAATGAACTATATTGAATATGTTTGAATTAACTATATTGAATATGTTTGAATTAACTGTATTGAATATGTTTGAATTAACTATATTGAATATGTTTAAATGAACTATATTGAATATGTTTGAATTAACTATATTAAATATGTTTGAATTAACTATATTGAATATGTTTGAAGTAACTATATTGAATATGTTTGAATTAACTATATTGAATATGTTTGAATTAACTATATTGAATATGTTTGAATTAACTATATAGAATATGTTTGAATTAACTATATTGAATATGTTTGAATTAACTATATTGAATATGTTTGAATTAACTATATTGAATATGTTTGAATAAACTATATTGAATATGTTTGAATTAACTATATTGAATATGTTTGAATTAACTATATTAAATATGTTTGAATTAACTATATTGAATATGTTTGAATGAACTATATTGAATATGTTTGAGTTAACTATATTGAATATGTTTGAATTAACTATATTAAATATGTTTGAATTAACTATATTGAATATGTTTGAGTTAACTATATTGAATATGTTTGAATGAACTATATTGAATATGTTTGAATTAACTATATTGAATATGTTTAAATTAACTATATTGAATATGTTTGAATTAACTATATTGAATATGTTTGAATTAACTATATTGAATATGTTTGAATTAACTATATTGAATATGTTTGAATTAACTATATTAAATATGTTTGAATTAACTATATTGAATATGTTTGAATTAACTATATTGAATATGTTTGAATTAACTATATTGAATATGTTTGAATTAACTATATAGAATATGTTTGAATTAACTATATTCATCAATAGGGGCACAGAGCCATATCTTTATCGATTGTACTAGCCATAAGTTTTAGATCAATGCGTTGTTCGAAAGTGCCAAACGGAAAAGATATATGGTAATTTTCAAGAACGGACGACAGTGTCGAGATTGAATGATATGGCGAGCAAGTACGACTAAACAAAAGAGTTAAAGGGACATTCCGCTTTTTGTAGGTCAAATTTGTGAAAACTCAACACCAAAATCTAGAGAAATGCATCCTTTCAAGAATCTGAACTAAAAACTCCAGCTGTTAATTTTTAAAGGCCAAAACTATTTAAAAACACTACATTGCGAAATAGGAACAGTGCCAAGGGATCCAAAATCAACACTAGCTAAACAGTATCCAAATTCCCTGAAGAAATGCTGCATAACATTGATTAATTGAGGGTTAGGGTGTGGTTGACTACTTACAGTAAAAGTCTGAATAATACATCAATAATAACCACATAAAAACTTTAAAATTAAGCAAACCCGGAAGTGCACGTATTTTAAAGATTGATTCCTGATTTTTAAAAAGTGATTGAAAAAAAAAAGAATGAGATAAAATGAGTCGTTTTTTTTCTACACCTGATGGGTAATTGGCCACGGGAAACACCATGCAGTGTTTAATGAGGGAAATTAAGTCTCAACACAGATCCATATATATCACTTTTCAAGACATGCCGAACTTTTTAATGGACACTTTTAATTTTGACTGAAATGATGTGGTAGATCTGCATAATCATTTGAGACGTGGAAACTCTGTAGGGTAACAATCGGAAATGTCTGCTAACGAAAGGAAAGTTAAGACAAATTGAAATTATCTCATAAAGTATATTGAACGTGTCATAAAATAAACAACCTCTTCTTGTCAATATATTTCCCATGAACTAAGTCAAAATATACAAATATAATATCCAATCCGTAATTTACTTTCAATTGAACAAAAGCACGCCCATAAGTCTAAGACCAATCCGTAAAATATTTCTCTTCCTGTTCTGCATTGTTTTTGTTTTTTTTTGTTTCAGAAATATAATTTATATATGGATAAATCTGTCAAAAACAAAAATTCTCACAATTGCGATGTTTGTGGAAAATGTTTCACAGCGGTATCAACTCTTAAAGTTCACATGAGAACACATACTGGAGAGAAACCTTATAAATGTGATGTTTGTAATATGTGTTTTAGCCAGTTAGTAAGCCTAAATGTTCATAAGAGAAAACATACTGGGGAGAAACCTTATCAATGTGGAGTATGTGACAAGAACTTTACTCGTTCAGATAGCCTTAATGTTCACATGAGAAAACATACTGGAGAAAAGCCTTATGAATGTGATGTTTGTAAATTATGTTTTAAAGAGAATGGTGCACTTAATGTTCACAAGAGAATACATACTGGTGAGAAACCTTTCAAATGTGATGTTTGTAATAGATGTTTTAAACAGACAAATGCGCTTAATATTCACATGAGATCACACACTGGAGATAAACCATATAAATGTGATGTTTGTGAAAAGCGTTTTACTGGGCAAGGCTCACTTAATATCCACAAGAAAATACACACTGGAGAGAAAGCTTATCAATGTGGAGTTTGTGGAATGTGTTTTATAATTGCAAGTACTCTAAATATTCATATGAGAACACATACTGGAGAGAAACCTTACATATGTGATGTTTGTAAAAAGTGTTTTACAAGAGCACGTTCTCTAAATCAGCACATGAAAATACATACTGAAGATAAACCTTACCAATGTGATGTTTGTAAAATGTATTTTGCCAAGGCATTTAGACTGGCTTTACATTTAAAAGGACATGATGCATTTCAAACCAAACTTGAAACGATAAAACAACTAAGGGAGAAACCTGAGTGATTTATAAAAGAGGGTTTCACTTAAACGAAAGTCTTCGTCCTTAAATATTGGCATAACATTGGGCCTTGGGACCAAATTAAGAAGCCATTTCTCTTCATCTTTTATCCTGACTTCAAATGTCCACATTCTTGTTTCAAGGAAGTTTATGAAGGCATCAATTTGATTTGATTGGATAAAACCAATTTGAGCCTCGAAACACTAAAAATAGTTAGGCATGAAATTGAGGGCTCTGATTGGCTGTATATGCTAGCATACAATCCAATCAAATCGCTAACCCGCTAAAGAAGAAAGTGCGCCATTGCAGTCAAGGTATAAGATGAAGATGTAATACCTTGACAATCGTGAAGATGCAGTGTGATATATTGTGGTATTTTTATTTATCATTTGGTTAGGTGTTAGTTGAATAGGGGGCTTGCAGACAAATCTTTTCCTATGGTAAAGAAAATAAGAGTGGGAAGGGGCCTAAGATGCACAATACATACCAAAAGAGGTACATATATCTTGCTCCTATATTGTCTTTATTCAGACACCCTGGTTGTTGAGAATAAATAAAAATAATAATACCTTGAAAAACTGTAGTTATCTCCCTTTTATCACAGGAGTAACAAGGTATAACACTATCGAAATGGATTAGGTATTAAGGGGTGAGAGCCGACACCGGGACAACTCTTGGAAGCACTGGTATAGAATCATAATTTTTCTTACCTTGAGCAGGATTCGAACCCACGGCACCTAATGGCCTAATCGACCATCCAACTCACTACCGACTAAGCTATTCCGCAGTATGTAGATGAACTACTGTGACATTACAAGCATGTCTTTCCCTGGCACTCCACGTAAACATAAAAAAACGGTATAGGGACACTGATTGGAAGTCTATTTGATAACATAAAAAGAAATTTCGTTTCCAGAAATACCGTAATTTACAGAATGAACTGCGAAGTACTACGGTAATGCCCATAATTCACAATAAAACAGTGGGGAAGTGGAACCTCGAAGATTCTGTTTCAAGACGTGACCGCTTCCTCGAACCTTCATCGAAACAAACACAAGTTAAAAGTATTCTTCAGTTCATGTAGCGTTATAAGAGGACATATTTGTTAGTTGTTGACACGTTTAATCATTTTTAAACACTTTTCTATGGAATATCAACCTAGAAAGTTGAATAGGGGTCTAATTGGAACGTTTAGTAAAGTTGCTATGTTTTTATCTATATAACAAGAGATAATTTGGCGACATTCTCGCTTGAAACAACTTGTGTTTGTTGTATGGGTCTTTAATATACATGATATTACGAATATTCGACATGATATCCTTTACAGTTATCCTCGTAGATGACGATTTCAGAGGAATTTATGTAAAATATTTAAGATTTTTGGTGGAAAAGATAATTTGGGGTGGGGCTTGTGGGAACTCCATTGTTTTCTTTTCACCTCTATCCATTATGACGTCATAATGAACATAACGTCAAATTTATCCAAAAAGGCATTAGCTTGTGGATTTTTCAAGACGAAAGCTTGGTAATTTTAGTGTAAATATTTTGACATGGAAGCAAAAAGAATGACTGTCTTAGATCTGTAGATCTGGTTCATATAATTTCAATGGTTTTTATGTCTAAGACATTCATTTTTTTTTTACATTGAAACCAGTTTTAATATATCGTGCAGAATCAAAAACTATAACTTTATGTTCGTATGTGTATATGGTCGATTTCATTTTCCCTGTGTCTTGGTTTCTGCTGTGACAGGTCATTTTGAGTCTTGATATTCTCTAATTGGAACACACTTTTTCATGACACTGGCTGCAATAAAAAAATTGAATGTTCATGTTTGATGAAACGAAACAATAAATAATCTGTTTAATTTTCAACATGAAATTTTGTGACCATATCTATCTATGCTTTTATCAGTAAATGTTTAGCCTCCCCTCTGTGTCATTCTTTTTAAATTTACATGCGAGAATATGTCGATGACTGCATATTCGACTTTCTGTTTTAGAATATGAATTTTCAACCTGGTTTATGCTATACCATTGGAATTTTGGATTCATATTTCAGCAGAATTGTAAAATCATACCGATTTCTACATTTTATAGATACAAGTCCTCATGTCAGTCATATGTGGTATACAATAAGTGATATTTCACACACAAAAATAATAAAACGGTTAAATCACAAGATATTGTGAGATCTGTAAAGGTTGAATTAAAGAATAGGGGGCCTAAATTTAAAATTTCCACCAAATTTTGTATATTGTAAAAATGCTATGAATCTCGATTTTCTGCCTCTACGCTAGACTAAAATTGTCAGAAATAACTGTCGTGGCACAGGTATGGGGTAGCCTAATATGTTTCGAACGATTATGACCCCCTATTAGTTCTGACATATTGAACCACATCTGTAATAAAATAAAAATTTATTTCTTTATCAGGAGTGCCAGATTAATTTGTATTAATAGACTCGATTATTAATTTATCTGAAATTTGCGTGTTTTGACACTATCATTTGACCGGATATCAGTATTATATTTTCACTATCAGTCCATACCTATCTGAAGACAAGCCTTCGTTCTTGTCTCATAATTTTTGTTTATTGGTGTGTTGAACAGTATTTATCATCTATTATATTATACAATCCTTAATATTTTGTCAATTCATACAATTTCAATTCCTTTCATGTAACGTCAAGTACGTTTCACCGCTCCAGCTATTATTCATTGAGGTCTGATGATTCATATTCAAATTTACGAAGTTGAATCAATATCAAATTAATACAGCAGATTTTGTCTATAATATGATGAATTCAAATCCAACTCAATAACTTGACAAAGTCAAACAGAGACAGACAAACTCTGCATTTTTTAGAGTTGGGTATCAGATTCATCGTACCACTGATCCTACACAATAACTCAATGAACCATTATCGGAATCTGAGAGTTTTCATCTGCCATTTCAGCAGATGTAAGAAAAGATTAAAAGGTTAAAGTTTGATTGCATATAAATAAGAAAAAAAGGGTTACACCAAAATGAATCACACAAAATTACCGAAAGATGTAAACCAGTAAACAATACAAAAAGAACAGTAACGTCTAAAAACTGGTACACAATACAGATAGAGCAGTAACGCCTGTAAACCAGAACATAATACAAATAGACCTATAACATCAGTAAACCAGTAAACAATACAAATAGATTTGTAACGCATGTAAACCAGTACACAATACAAATAGAACAGTAACGTCTAAAAACTGGTACACAATACAAATAGAACAGTAACGTCTGTAAACCAGTATACAATACAAATAGAGCCGTAACGTCTGTAAGCCAGTAAACAATACAAATAGAGTTGTAACGTCTGTAAACCAGTAAACAATACAAATAGAGTTGTAACGTCTGAAAACCACTACATAATACAAATAGAGCAGTAACGTCTGTAAACCAGTAGACAATATAAATAGAACAGTAACGTCTGTAAACCAGTAAACAATATAAATAGAACAGTAACGCCTGTAAACCAGTAAACAATATAAATAGAACAGTAACGCCTGTAAGCCAGTAAACAATACAAATAGAGAAGTAACGCCTGTAAGCCAGTAAACAAAATAAATAGAGCAGTAACGCCTGTAAGCCAGTAAACAATACACAATAGAACAGTAACGCCTGTAAGCCAGTAAACAATAGAAATAGAGCAGTAACGCCTGTAAACCAGTAAACAATACAAATAGAGCAGTAACGCCTGTAAACCAGTAAACAATACAAATAGAGCAGTGACGACTGTAAGCCAGTAAACAATACAAATAGAGCAGTAACGCCTGTAAGCCAGTAAAAAATACAAATAGAGCAGTAACGCCTGTAGGCCAGTAAACAATACAAATAGAGCAGTAACGCCTGTAGGCCAGTAAACAATACAAATAGAGTAGTAACGTCCGTAAACCACTACACAATACAAATAGAACAGTAACGTCTGTAAACCAGTAGACAATACAAATAGAACAGTAACTTTCGTAAACCACTACACAATACAAATAGAGCAGTAACGTCCGTAAACCACTACACAATACAAATAGAACAGTAACGTCTGTAAACCAGTAAACAATATAAATAGAACAGTAACGCCTGTAAACCAGTAAACAATATAAATAGAACAGTAACGCCTGTAAGCCAGTAAACAATACAAATAGAGAAGTAACGCCTGTAAGCCAGTAAACAAAATAAATAGAGCAGGAAAGCCTATAAGCCAGTAAACAATAGAAATAGAGCAGTAACGCCTGTAAACCAGTACACAATACAAATAGAGTAGTAACGCCTGTAAACCAGTAAACAATACAAATAGAGCAGTGACGACTG
>NW_008706748.1:708201-709682 GCF_000327385.1 Lottia gigantea
CAAGTACGCAATACAAATAGAGCTGTAACGTCTGTAAACCAGTACACAATACAAATAGAGCAATAACGTCTGTAAACCAGTACACAATACAAATACACCAGTAACGCCTGTAAACCATTACACAATACAAATAGAGCTGTAACGTCTGTAAACCAGTAGACAATACAAATAGAACAGTAACGTCTGTAAACCAGTAAACAATACAAATAGAGCAGCAACGTCTGTAAACAAGTACGCAATACAAATAGAGCTGTAACGTCTGTAAACCAGTACGCAATACAAATAGAGCTGTAACGTAGGTAAACCAGTACACAATACAAATAGAGCTGTAACGTAGGTAAATAGAACAGTTACAGCAGTAACGTCTGCAAATTAAAACATAAAATTGCTTTAACGATAGAAAAACAAGAGAGAAGGTTTCTTTAACAATGTATGCATGTTTCACTAATGATTTAATCCAATCATATTTTGACACGTTTTCGAAACGTCTCTTATGTTCTATATAAACACAGACATACAATCATTATCACACTATTCTATCGAAATGAAGGCCTATTCCAGTTTGATGTTGGCAGTTGTTTTGCTGTTTTTCTGCTCTTTTCCAGATACCTGTTCATCCTTTCAACTACCACGTAAGTTAAAAATTATCGTCCCCCCTGGGACGTAAACCTGGCTCCGCCACTGTATAGAAAAGGGCTCGTTTATGCTCGACCAGGCATGGCTATTAGGGTTAAGGAACAATAGGTCTGTCAAGAATCAATCAAAATGTCCACTTATAGTGTTTCCCTCACTGTCGTCATAGGATAGGTCTCTTTTGACTAGTGTAGATCTCTTACAATATTTAGCAATGTTACAGTCGTGATATCGGCGATAGAACCACAGGAGAATATTTGAATCTTTATCTCGACTTAATAAATCAAATTGGAGAAAAAACTGTCACATTTCAACTAAGCCATCAAATCACTTTTAAAGAGGCAGAAATGGCGTTGAATGTGATTTGAAGGCTTTGTTGAAATGTTATGACTAGGATATTTATATGTAACTGTATCTTTATGTTATACAAGGTACCATAGATAATGTCATTTTCATTTGAAGCAAGTTTTTTGTTTATAGGTTGTCCTCTCTCCACATTTTCAATATCTCCCCTGGGTGGATTTTGTTATGATTGCACTCTATTTCAGAATGCTTCAAAAGAATCTATAATGTAAATGTGCACCCTGCACCCATCAGAACTTTACGCAATTATTCTGGAAGAAGATGCTACCAATTATGTTTAAAAACTCATGGATGCACTACGGGTGTTGTGGTGTTTAGTTTATGCAATCTTTTCAAACTACCACTCATCGGCGCTGAGAGCTTGGGAGTACAGCAATGTGCTGATAAATGTTCGAAATGGATAAATTGCAAAACTTTTTTTCACCTACCTAATGGCGTCTGTCTATTATTTAACCTTCCAGTGAATCAGATGCCGAAGGATTCTG
>NW_008706748.1:710051-712037 GCF_000327385.1 Lottia gigantea
TGCATATTTTGACTGTCGTCTGGAGTAGTCAGAAAATGAATTCAAATGGATAAAGTTTACGTTTGAGGGATCCTTTTGGTGCACCCCCGACATAGTAACTGACGTAGTAGTATAAGAGATCATAGATTGTTCGGAATTTTCCACATTCCATTTCATTTCATGGGAAAAATCCAAACAATCTATGAACTCCCGAAAAAACAAGACCTAAATTCCCTGTATTTCATAAATTATTACAGCAAAAGACCTAAATTCCCTATATTTTATAAATTCTTACAGCAAAAGACCTAAATTCCCTATATTTTATAAACTAAAAACACCTTCAATCAATTTCCTATATTCCATCAAAAAAAGCATATTAAAATAACTCTTTTTTGAAATTTTCTACTCAAATTATAAACCTTAAAAATGGCAAATAAAATACTAGATCCAATCTTTAGATTATACGATCCAATTCGTTATTCATTTAACAAGAAAAAAGAGGATTATATTATCATCTCACCCACTGTTGGTTCTAAATCCCAATTGAATGATGGTGGTAGAATTACCTTCGAAATAAATTCATTATCGAATTGGTTGCTTCTTTCCGATGCTTATTTCAGATGCGATTTCAAAATTAAAGATGGAACTCCCAATGAAAATCGTGTTCCACAAACTAATACAACGTTAGAAAACAATTTCTTTCCATCTTTATTTAGCGAGATGGTTTTGGAAGCTGGTTCAAATCTGATAGAAACAATCAAACACTCTGGGGAATTCGACACAATGTTGAAAACAGTTTTATATCCTAAAGATTTTGATTCAGTTTCAGGCTGGATACCCGGTGTTGGTGATGGAAGTATTTTAAAGGAACCGGTAAGAAATCTTGCAAATGATGCCGATTTAGCTAGAGTGAGAGTTGTTGTTCGAAACACGATAGAAAGAGTAGGACGAGCAGTTAATCATGGATTCGAAAAATGAGTACTTCAGTATAATAAAGTTGTTGAGAATAATAGGTGGGGTAATACGTAAATTGGAAATTATATCCTTTATTCGGTCTGTTGGAACATAGAAAAGTTTCCATAGGCTTACCATATAAAATTCATCTACAAAGAGAAATAAACGACAATAAGATATTCTTTGAAGAGAATGGTTCAGATGCAAAATTAGAAATAACGAATCTCCAACTTTACATACCCGTAATAACACCATCAATTGAAGTAGAAACGAGAATATTCAACTCGTTAACTAAAGATATTGAAATAGCTTTTCTTCATCGCAATACAGTGGGTAGCATGACTTTAACTGGAGAATCCACCACATGGCCAATCACTAACACTATTAAACCAGCAAGATATTTAATAGTTGGTTTCAAGAACTTACCAGATTCTCAAACGAATAACAATAATGTCTTTAGAGTGGCAATGAACCAAACTCAAAATCCTTTAATCCATAAAGTTCAAGTAAGATTAAATAACGATAATTATCCTAACCAACCTTTAACAATTAATCCAACCACAAAGGATTATAATGAATTGTATAGAAACTATAAAAACATGTGTGAATTATTCGGAAATCTACCTCAGTTTGTATATATAGATTTTGCACTTAATCATCCAATCTTCTGTTTTGATCTATCAGCTCACCAAGAAGATCTTTTCAAAACAGGGGTGAATATAAATATTCATATTGAAAAAACACAACGAGATGTAACAGGTTATTGTTTATTATTGGAAGAAGCAAAACATTTAATTAAAATAGCAGATAGAAGAATGATAAGAATTGAGTAAAAAATACACCTTTAAAAATGAAACCAGAAACTTTAGTCAAGAAAATAATAGAAGCTATAGAAACAGCTTCACCAACTACAATAACTTATAATGGTAAAAATATCAACATAACTAAAAAACTTATTGATAAATATAAATATTGTAAAGTCAGAGACGATATAGATTTAGAAAGAATTGACGCGAACGCAAAAGAAGGTGGATTTATATTTTCCCTACCTTT
>NW_008706748.1:712087-714100 GCF_000327385.1 Lottia gigantea
GAAATCAAAGTCAAACATAAGGGTAATGGAATATTTTTAAAAAACCGGAGAAGGAATATATCTTTCGTAGTATAAAGGAGAAGGAATTATTTTTGGAACAAATTAAAATAATAAAAAATGGGTAAAAAATTTAATCATTCACAAATATTTCCTAATAACCCAATGCTCATGTGTATATGCGGTAGTTCCGGTTCTGGGAAAACTCATCTCACTTTTAACATGTTGACAACACCAAACCTTTTAGATTTCGATTCTTTGTATATCTACACAACAACACCAGAATATCTACCACAGAGAGATGTTCAAGGCCTATTTCAATATTACGAAGAAAACGAAGAAGAAGTGGAATTAAAAGATTTCATAGATAACTACAGCGAAGGAAAGAAACCAACGGATATAAAAGTTTTTCTTACGAAAAATGTTAATGATCTAGATTGTCTCAAATTGATAGCGAGCGAAAGAACTTACTAGTGTTTGACGACTGCGTGGCGCAAAGAAATCAAGCTGTTCAACAAGAATTCTTCACGAAAGGAAGACATCACAACTGCCACTGCATATACCAATCACAATCTTTTTACGGGATGGATTATATGTTCATTAGAAAAAATGCAAATTGTTTTTTATTATTTGAATTAAACGACAAAGATTTATCTCAAATCGTTCAATCGATAAATCACGGAATGGACAGAGATGCGTTTAAAAAGGTTTCTAAAGCTCAATGGAGAAATCCAGATGATCATGGATATGTATTTGTAAATACTAGAAAACCTGCGGGTGAAAGAGTTATAATCGACATTTCATTTCTTTAAAAATGGATTGGAATAATATTCTAAAATGAAATAGAGAATATATCAAAGCTAAGAATAAAATAAAAACCCAAGTTGAAAATAACAGATGACAACAACTCGGATTAACGGAAAATCTACAAACTCTATTTCAAGCCATATTAAAATCTCAAGAGGATATTAAAAGGAAATTAGAATATAAACCTTCTATAGAACCTACACCTTCTATAGAACAGCCCAAAGCGATTGAATATGATGGTATTATAATTAGGACATTAGATATAAATCGTCTTTTTTCAAACCCTGACCCAGATTTACCAAAGAGCATTTCACCAATCGTTGATAATCAAGGTTTATTGTTTAATGGATTTAGAATTATATTTAGTCCAAATTCCCCTTTATTCAAAATCGATACAAAAGACTTTATATTTACATTAACGAGAGGGTTAATAGATTTAATGAATGGTGAGAATGTTGTTACAAGGATTTAGTAGCATACTCAAAATTTCTACATGCAATAAGAAAGTCGGGACCCAAAACAAGAAGATTAAAAACAGTTGAAACATATTTAAATAAAGTTATTGGCACAGGTATGGGGTAGCCTAATATGTTTCGAACGATTATGACCCCCTATTAGTTCTGACAGATTGAACCACATCTGTAATAAAATAAAAATTTATTTCTTTATCAGGAGTGCCAGAATAATTTGTATTAATAGGCTCGATTATTAATTTATCTGAAATTTGCGTGTTTTGACACTATCATTTGTCCAGATATCAGTATTATATTTTCATTATCAGTCCATACCTATCTGAAGACAAGCCTTCGTTCTTGTCTCATAATTTTTGTTTATTGGTGTGTTGAACAGTATTTATCATCTATTATATTATACAATCCTTAATATTTTGTCAATTCATACAATTTCAATTCCTTTCATGTAACGTCAAGTACGTTTCACCGCTCCAGCTATTATTCATTGAGGTCTGATGATTCATATTCAAATTTACGAAGTTGAATCAATATCAAATTAATAGAGCAGATTTTGTCTATAATATGATGAATTCAAATCCAACTCAATAACTTGACAAAGTCAAACAGAGACAGACAAACTCTGCATTTTTTAGAGTTGGGTATCAGATTCATCGTACCACTGATCCTACACAATAACTCAATGAACCATTATCGGAATCTGAGAGTTTTCATCTGCCATTTCAGCAGATGTAAGAAA
>NW_008706748.1:714150-744668 GCF_000327385.1 Lottia gigantea
TACTGAAAGATGTAAACCAGTACACAATACAGGATAGAACAGTAACGTCTAAAAACTGGTACACAATACAGATAGAGCAGTAAACTCCGTAAACCAGAACACAATACAAATAGACCTATAACATTAGTAAACCAGTAAACAATACAAATAGAGTTGTAACGTCTGTAAACCAGGACACAATACAAATAGAACAGTAACGTCTGCAAACCACTACACAATACAAATAGAGCAGTAACGTCTGTAAACCATTACATAATACAACTAGAGCAGTAACGTCTGTAAACCAGTAGACAAAATAAATAGAGCAGTAACGTCTGTAAACCATTACACAATACAAATAGAGTAATAACGCCTGTAAGCCAGTTAACAATACAAATAGAACAGTAACATCTGTAAGCCAGTAAACAATACAAATAGAGCAGTAACGTCTGTAAACCATTACACAATACAAATAGAGCAGTAACGTCTGTAAACCATTACACAATACAAATAGAGTAATAACGCCTGTAAGCCAGTAAACAATACAAATAGAGTAATAACGCCTGTAAGCCAGTAAACAATACAAATAGAACAGTAACATCTGTAAGACAGTAAACAATACAAATAGAGCAGTAACGTCTGTAAACCATTACACAATACAAATAGAGTAATAACGCCTGTAAGCCAGTAGACAATACAAATTGAGCAGTAACGTCTGTAAGCCAGTAAACAATACACAATAGAACAGTAACGTCTGTAAGCCAGCAAACAATACAAATAGAACAGTAAAGCCTATAAGCCAGTAAACAATACAAATAGAAAAGTAACGCCTGTAAGCCAGTATACAATATGAATAGAACAGTAACGCCTGTAAGCCAGTAAACAATACAAACAGAACAGTAACGCCTGTAAGCCAGTAAACATTACAAATAGAACAGTAACGCCTGTAAGCCAGTAAACAATACAAATGGAACAGTAACGCCTGTAAGCCAGTAAACAATACAAATAGAACAGTAACGCCTGTAAACCAGTAAACAATACAAATGGAACAGTAACGCCTGTAAACCAGTAAACAATACAAATAGAGCAGTAACATCTGTAAATCAGTAGACAATACAAATAGAGCAGTTACAAATAGAACAGTAACGCCTGTAAGCCAGTAAACAATACAAATAGAACAGTAACGCCTGTAAGCCAGTAAACAATACACAATAGAACAGTAAGGTCTGTAAGCCAGTAAACAATACAAATAGAACAGTAAGCCTGTGAACCATTACATAATACATATAGAACAGTAACGCCTGTAAACCAGTAGACAATACAAATAGAACAGTAACGTCTGTAAACCATTACATAATACATATAGAACAGTAACACCTGTAAACCATTACATAATACATATAGAACAGTAACGCCTGTAAACCAGTACACAATATAAATAGAACAGTAACGCCTGTAAGCCAGTAAACAATACACAATAGAACAGTAACCTCTGTAAACCAGTAGACAATGCAAATAGAACAGTAACGCCTGTAAACCAGTACACAATATAAATAGAACAGTAAAGCCTGTAAGCCAGTAAACAATACAAATAGAGCAGTAACGTCTGTAAACCAGTACACAATACAAATAGAGCAGTAACATCTGAAAATCAGTAGACAATACAAATAGAGCAGTAACGCCTGTAAACCATTACATAATACAAATAAAGCAGTAACGCCTGTAAGCAAGTAAACAATACAAATAGAACAGTAATGCCTGTAAGCCAGTAAACAATACACAATAGAGCAGTAACGCCTGTAAGCCAGTAAACAATACACAATAGAGCAGTAACGCCTGTAAGACAGTAAACAATACACAATAAAGCAGTAACGCCTGTAAGCCAATAAACAATACACAATAGAGCAGTAACACCTGTAAGCCAGTAAACAATACACAATAGAGCAGTAACGCCTGTAAGCCAGTAAACAATACACAATAGAGCAGTAACGTCTGTAAACCATTACACAATACAAATAGAGCAGTAACGTCTGTAAACCAGTAGACAATACAAATAGAACAGTAACGCCTGTAAGCCAGTAAACAATACAAATAGAACAGTAACGCCTGTAAGCCAGTAAACAATACAAATAGAGCAGTAACGCCTGTAAGCCAGTAGACAATACAAATAGAACAGTAACGCCTGTAAGCCAGTAAACAATACAAATAGAGCAGTAACGCCTGTAAGCCAGTAAACAATACACAATAGAGCAGTAACGTCTGTAAACCATTACACAATACAAATAGAGCAGTAACGTCTGTAAACCAGTAGACAATACAAATAGAGCAGTAAAGCCTGTAAAGCAGTAGACAATACAAATAGAACAGTAACGCCTGTAAGCCAGTAAACAATACACAATAGAGCATTAACGCCTGTAAGCCAGTAAACAATACACAATAGAGCATTAACGTCTGTAAACCATTACACAATACAAATAGAACAGTAACGCCTGTAAGCCAGTAAACAATACACAATAGAGCATTAACGCCTGTAAGCCAGTAAACAATACACAATAGAGCATTAACGTCTGTAAACCATTACACAATACAAATAGAGCAGTAACGCCTATAAGCCAGTAAACAATACAAATAGAACAGTAACATCTGTAAGCCAGTAAACAATACAAATAGAGCAGTAACGCCTGTAAGCCAGTAAACAATACAAATAGAACAGTAACATCTGTAAGCCAGTAAACAATACAAATAGAGCAGTAACGCCTGTAAAGCAGTAGACAATACAAATAGAACAGTAACGCCTGTAAACCATTACACAATACAAATAGAACAGTAACGTCTGTAAACCAGTACACAATACAAATAGAGCAGTAACGCCTGTAAGCCAGTAAACAATACAAATAGAACAGTAACGTCTGTAAACCAGTAGACAATACAAATAGAACAGTAACGCCTGTAAGCCAGTTAACAATACAAATAGAGCAGTAACGCCTGTAAGCTAGTAAACAATACAAATAGAACAGTAACGCCTGTAAACCATAACATAATACAAATAGAGCAGTAACGCCTGTAAACCATTACACAATACAAATAGAGCAGTAACGTCTGTAAACCAGTAGACAATACAAATAGAGCAGTAACGCCTGTAAAGCAGTAGACAATACAAATAGAACAGTAACGCCTGTAAGCCAGTAAACAATACAAATAGAGCAGTAACGCCTGTAAGCTAGTAAACAATACAAATAGAACAGTAACGCCTGTAAACCATAACATAATACAAATAGAACAGTAACGCCTGTAAGCAAGTAAACAATACAAATAAAACAGTAACGCCTGTAAACCATTACACAATACAAATAGAGTCGTAAGATCTGTAAATCAGTAGACAATACAAATAGAGCAGTAACATCTGTAAACCAGTAGACAATACAAATAGAGCAGTAACGTCTGTAAATCAGTAGACAATACAAATAGAGCAGTAACGTCTTTAAGCCAGTTAACAATACAAAAAGAGCAGTAACGCCTGTAAATCGGTACACAATACAAATAGAACAGTAACGCCTTTAAGCCAGTAAACAATACAAAAAGAGCAGTAACGCCTGTTAGCCAGTAAACAATACAAATAGAGCAGTAACGTCTGTAAACCAGTAGACAATACAAATAGAACAGTAAGGTCTGTAAACCATTAGACAACACAAATAGAGCAATAAAGTCTGTAAACGAGTAAACAATACAAATAGAACAGTAAGGCCTGTAAACCAGTACACAATACAAATAGAGCAGTAACCCCCGTAAACCAGTAGACAATACAAATAGAACAGTAACGCCTGTAAACCATTAGACAACACAAATAGAGCAATAAAGTCTGTAAACGAGTAAACAATACAAATAGAACAGTAAGGCCTGTAAACCAGTACACAATACAAATAGAGCAATAACGTCTCTAAACCAGTATACAATACAAATAGAGGTGTAAGGTCTGTAAACCAGTACACAATACAAATAGAGCTGTAACGTATGTAAACCAGTACACAATACAAATAGAGCTGTAACGTCTGTAAACCAGTATACAATACAAATAGAGGTGTAAGATCTGTAAACCAGTACACAATACAAATAGAGCTGTAACGTCTGTAAACCAGTACACAATACAAATATAGCTGTAACGTCTGTAAACCAGTACACAATACAATTAGAGCAGTAGCGCCTGTAAATCAGTACACAATAGAACTATTGCTGTAACGTCTGTAAACATGTAAAACCTACACATAGAGCTGTAACGTCTGTAAACCAGTACACAATACAAATAGAGCTGTAACGCCTGTAAACCAGTACACAATACAAATAGAGCAGTAACGTCTGTAAACCAGTACGCAATACAAATAGAGCTGTAACGTAGGTAAATAGAACAGTTACAGCAGTAACGTCTGCAAATTAAAACATAAAATTGCTTTAACGATAGAAAAACAAGAGAGAAGGTTTCTTTAACAATGTATGCATGTTTCACTAATGATTTAATCCAATCATATTTTGCCACGTTTTCGAAACGTCTCTTATGTTCTATATAAACACAGACATATAATCATTATCACACTATTCTATCGAAATGAAGGCCTATTCCAGTTTGATGTTGGCAGTTGTTTTGCTGTTTTTCTGTTCTTTTCCAGATACCTGTTCATCCTTTCAACTACCACGTAAGTTAAAAATTATCTTTTTGAGTAGGCTGTTATAAGCATACAGGCTTTATTATCATTGCCGTGTAACATTGCTAATTGTTGTAGATCTACATTAGTCCAGAAGTCAACAATAGGGATAATCACGGGTGGTAGCCTTTAATCTGTAATCTTCAACACTTTTAAATTAACATCAGTGTGGTGTTTATGTAAGTAATTAGAAACAGAACGTATTATACAAAGGAGACCTATTCCATGTCGGCAGACGCCCCCCCCCCACCCCCCTCTCGCAGCCCCGAAGGCTAGTTTTTCGGGCAAGGCATTAAAAAAAAATTTTTTGAACGGCCCGATTTTATTTTATTTTTTGGAATTTAAAAATGAAATCATATCTTTGCCCGAATATCCTATACTATAACTGTATTTTTTTAAATTGATAGCCCATCCAGTAAATTAAACTGAATACTTGTGGATCTCCTAAGGGGGGTAGTATCATGTGTTCTAGAAAGAGTGAAAATACTCTGCCAATAACAATAGTGTTTCTGTCGAAGAGTTTGCAAAACTCTTATAACTAAGTTAGAAATTCGGGCAACCTCAGATATCCCCCCCCCCTCTTTATCTCGACTTAATAAATCAAATTGGAGAAAAAACTGTCATATTTCAACTAAGCCATCAAATCACTTTTAAAGAGGCAGAAATGGCGTTGAATGTGATTTGAAGGCTTTGGTGAATTGTTATGACTAGGATATTTATATGTAACTGTATCTTTATGTTATACAAGGTACCATAGATAATGTCATTTTCATTTGAAGCAAGTTTTTTGTTTATAGGTTGTCCTCTCTCCACATTTTCAATATCTCCCCTGGGTGGATTTTGTTATGATTGCACTCTATTTCAGAATGCTTCAAAAGAATCTATAATGTAAATGTGCACCCTGCACCCATCAGAACTTTACGCAATTATTCTGGAAGAAGATGCTACCAATTATGTTTAAAAACTCATGGATGCACTACGGGTGTTGTGGTGTTTAGTTTATGCAATCTTTTCAAACTACCACTCATCGGCGCTGAGAGCTTGGGAGTACAGCAATGTGCTGATAAATGTTCGAAATGGATAAATTGCAAGACTTTTTTTCACCTACCTAATGGCGTCTGTCTATTATTTAACCTTCCAGTGAATCAGATGCCGAAGGATTCTGTTTCAACGTCTTATTCTGTATCGAGTTACACCCTGGGTGAAAAGACATGTTAAATCGTTAATTATTGCAGACCGATTGATGTTTATCAATAAAATAAACAAATAAAATGTTAAAATAATATATATTGAGTATTTATATTCACTATATCGAAAATCATATTTATATATGATAATTATTATCGGATACGTTACAGGTGGCGAAAATGGGGTATGTTTTATGCAACCAAATAAAATAGTAGACATACATATTGCCGTTGTACCTGTCAGTCCGCCCGTCCAGACCGTCCGTCCTCATTCTCACAGACACGATAGGGACAACAGTACAGTATACTTGGTATGCAATACTTGTATATATATATAATGGTGAGGGTTTATTCCGATATCGCCCATTCAGAATTAGCCTCCAAACTATTCCCATTTTGCCAATTCCCATTATATCTCTCTCTGATTCAACCCTTTTCTGTTTTGCCCAATTCCCAATATATCTCTCTCTGATTCAACCCTTTTCTGTTTTGCCCAATTCCCATTTTATCTCTCTCTGATTCAACCCTTTTCTGTTTTGCCCAATTCCCATTATATCTCTCTCTGATTTAATTTAATTAACAGAAAGATTTGACACATATTACAAAAAATTAATTGAACATGTCATCATATAAAAAGAAAGGAGAAGTCTGAAACATCTACCTCGACTCGAGCCTCTGATGGATATTTTGACAGTCGTCTGGAGTAGTCAGAAAATGAATTCAAATGGATAAAGTTTACGTTTGAGGGATCTTTAACGTGCACCCCCGACATAGTAACTGACGGGTTGAAAGATTAAAAAGATGCTTTTTCGCTTTCATGAACGTCCTTTTCCGAAATTAAATCCTGGATCTTGCAGATAGCGTGCAACCATCTTAATGAACAACCAAAGCCTCCATTGGATAAACTCCAGGACAAAAGAAACTTCTGTGATATCAGCAGGGCCTTTGATGGCGTCTGGCACAAAGGTCTTTTATATAAAATGTACCAACTTGGTATAAGAGGCCAGTTTCATTCGCTCCTCAGCAGTACCCCGGCAACCAAAACCAGGCTGTTGTTATAAATGGCCAGCATTCCGACCTAAAAATCATTCAAAATGGTGTGCCTCAAGGTTCAGTTCTCGGTCCTCTCAAGTTCCTCATATACATAAATGACATTGTTAATAATATCAACGCCAATATTCGTCTGCATGCTGACGACACGTCCCTGTACGTAACAATTAAAAACCCGATCCATTGCCAAAAAATTTTAAATCACGATCTTCAAACAATATCAAAGTGGGCAGACGACTGGAAAGTGATTTTCAACCCTACAAACACCGTTTCAATTCATTTCAGGAGAAAGAAATCTACCGCCACAGTTCCAATCAAATTCAGAGATCAAATACTAAATGATACGTACTACCACAAACATCTAGGACTGCACTTT
Organism: Lottia gigantea; assembly: GCF_000327385.1. Lineage (NCBI taxonomy): Eukaryota > Metazoa > Mollusca > Gastropoda > Lottiidae > Lottia > Lottia gigantea. The sequence continues at coordinate 721,440 of NW_008706748.1, forward strand.
GATAGATCAGGATCTAAGACAACACATATTTCTTACGTAGTTTCAAATGCTAGTAAACTTGTTGATTGCTTTCGTAGTCTTAAATATCGTTTGTCCCGCCGATCTCTAAATATTATATACAAAACCTTCATCTTGCCAACTTTTGAATATGCAGATGTCGGTTGGGATAACTGTTCCACAACTGACAGTAATAAGCTAGAAAATCTACAACGTGACGCACTGCGGACTATCACCGGGCTTGTCCGGGGTACATCGCACGCTCGTCTCTACAACGAATCGGGATATATCCCACTTACAGAAAGACGTAGACGTCATAAAATAATTTTATTCTATAAAATGGTCTACAGACACGTTCCTCCTTACTTAAGTCTCCTTGTTCCACCAACAGTATCAGCTGTTAACCCTTATCCAGTCCGCAATCAAGACGAATTAAAGGGAATTCCATCAAAGTTTGTCCAATGTGAAAATTCTTTCCTACCATCTGCAGTTGAGTTATGGAATACGCTACCGAACAATGTCAAACTAGCCCCATCAATCCATGTTCTAAAGCAACGTCTGACAGAAAATGACTTAAAAGTACCACCCTATTTTTATTTCAGTAATAGACTCCCAGAGATAATTCACTGCCGTCTTAGGCAATCAAAGAGTGATCTAATTGCCCATAAATGCTCAGTGTTTATATCTGATGACCCCAGATGTCTATGCGGCCATTTTCTTGAAGATGCTGAGCATTTCCTACTTTACTGTAGCAGATATAAAAATGTAAGGCAAAATTCAAATACTTCTTACCAGTGACGAAAGCCGCTCTAACTCTGAAAATAAAACTATATTTAAAGTGGTACAAGAATTCATTATAAAATTAAAACAGTTTAAGATATTTTCATAAATCTCTGATACTTGTCTAGGATAACTAGCATGATAGCATGTTGTACCTACCACCGTCATCTTTGAACTCTATAATAATGTTCTGACTCTATACTCACGTTAGCCTCATACTCACCATTCTGACTCCATACTATTGTTAGTTTCAAACTTACCACTATTATCCTGAATCCATACTACTGTTAGAAATACTTACCACTGTTATTCTGACTCCATATTACTATTAGAAATACTTACCACTGTTATTCTGACTCCATATTACTGTTAGCTTCATACTTACCACTGTTACTCTGACTCCATACTACTGTTAGCTTCATACTTACCACTGTTACTCTGACTCCATATTACTATTAGCTTCATACTTACCACTATTATTCTGACCCATACTACTGTTAGAAATACTTACCACTGTTATTCTGACTCCATATTACTGTTAGCTTCATACTTACCACTGTTACTCTGACTCCATACTACTATTAGCTTCATACTTACCATTGTTACCCTGTCTCCATACTACTGTTAGCTTCATACTTACCACTGTTACTCTGACTCCATACTACTGTTAGCTTCATACTTACCACTGTTACTCTGACTCCATACTAATGTTAACTTCATACTAACCATTATTACCCTGTCTCCATATTACTGTTAGCTTCATACTTACCACCGTTACTCTGACTCCATACTACTGTTAGCTCCATACTTACCATTGTTACTCTGTCTCCATACTACTGTAAGCTTCATACTTACCACTGCTACTCTGACTCCATACTACTGTTAGCTCCACACTTATCACAGTTACCCTGACTCCTTACTACTGTTAGCTCCACACTTACCACTATTACTCTGACTCCATACTACTGTAAGCTTCATACTTACCATTATTACCCTGTCTCCATATTACTGTTAGCTTCATACTTACCACTATTATTCTGACTCCATACTACTGTTAGCTTCATACTTACCACTGTTACTCTGACTCCATATTACTGTTAGCGTCATACTTACCACTGTTACTCTGATTCCATACTACTGTTAGCTTCATACTTACCACTGTTACTCTGACTCCATACTACTGTTAGCTTCATACTTACCATTGTTACCCTGTCTCCATACTACTGTTAGCTTCATACTTACCACTGTTACTCTGACTCCATACTACTGTTAGCTTCATACTTACCACTGTTACTCTGACTCCATACTAATGTCAGCTTCATACTTACCATTATTACCCTGTCTCCATATTACTGTTAGCTTCATACTTACCACTGTTACTCTGACTCCATACTACTGTTAGCTTCATACTTACCATTGTTACCCTGTCTCCATACTACTGTTAGCTTCATACTTACCACTGTTACTCTGACTCCATACTACTGTTAGCTTCATACTTACCATTGTTACCCTGTCTCCATACTACTGTTAGCTTCATACTTACCACTATTACTCTGACTCCATACTACCGTAAGCTTCATACTTACCACTGCTACTCTGACTCCATACTACTGTTAGCTCCACACTTATCACAGTTACCCTGACACCTTACTACTTTTAGCTTCATACTTACCACTATTACTCTGACTCCATACTACTGTAAGCTTCATACTTACCACTGCTACTCTGACTCCATACTACTGTTAGCTCCATACTTACCACTGTTATTCTGACTCCATACTACTGTTAGCTTCATACTTACCATTATTACCCTGTCTCCATACTACTGTTAGCTTCATACTTACCATTATTACCCTGTCTCCATACTACTGTTAGCTTCATACTTACCACTGTTACTCTGACTCCATACTACTGTTAGCTTCACACTTACCACTGTTACTCTGACTCCATATTACTATTAGCTTCATACTTACCACTGTTACTCTGACTCCATACTACTGTTAGCTTCATACTTACCACTGTTACTCTGACTCCATACTACTGTTAGCTTCATACTTACCACTGTTACTCTGACTCCATACTACTGTTAGCTTCATACTTACCACTGTTACTCTGACTCCATACTACTGTTAGCTTCATACTTACCACTATTATTCTGACTCCATACTACTGTTAGCTTCATACTTACCACTGTTACTCTGACTCCATATTACTGTTAGCTTCATACTTACCACTGTTACTCTGACTCCATACTACTGTTAGCTTCATACTTACCACTGCTACTCTGACTTCATATTACTGTTAGCTTCATACTTACCACTGTTACTCTGACTCCATATTACTGTTAGCGTCATACTTACCACTGCTACTCTGACTCCATACTACTGTTAGCTTCATACTTACCACTTTTACTCTGACTTCATACTACTTCTTTCTGTATCGCATATATGTACATTGTAAAATTTATCTATAAATAAAGAAATACTGTTTTAAAAAAAAAAAGAAACTTTTCAACTATAAAAGTTCCAAAAACTAGTCACCGTTTTTACATATGGTCTGAACTTCTGGTATATAACCGGATTAACACTGGAATCTCTTATTTTCCTCACAGCTCTCTCTTGGTATCCACATCGTATGTATTGGCAGAATGTACTTATCACAATCTACAACAAAATAAGATAGGTGCATTACATTAAAGTATTTTCCTTAATTTTATCAACGATCTACGCTCAGCAGTATGTGGCTTGTCAAATGGTTATGGAGAGTGCAAAGGAATGTTTTGCCAGCCGTATTCGATCCCAGCGATCTCTTCTATACTTACCACATCGTATGTGTTGGCAGAATGTACTTAACTTATGAAAGTTTTATATTTCTTATCTTAGAAACGAGTTAATGTTAAACGTGCGATTCTATATCAGGGCAGAAAGTTGGCCATTGTTCAGAGAGCTCTGCATCATACGGAAACTGTCGAGGAATGCCGAATAGTTATGGTGAATGCAAAGATGTTTGTTTTATAATAATCTCTACTATACTTACCATTTTTTCTCCTAAACCTTTTCAGTATGCTGAGTTAAAGTTTAGGACTGGCCACTGGTAAGGTACCAACCCACAGCAAGATCACCATCAACATCAAATTAGCATTGGTCATCATATTGATTCGATAATCAAGTTTGATGATCAGTGATAATTATGTGAGTTTATATAGAGAATTAGAGAAAACGTGTCGTTTCACTACATTCAGCGAAAAAAAGGAACGCGTTGTGGATATGTTTTAATAGATTTTAGTTTGGTTTATTTTCTCACAGCTGGTGGTTGTTTCCACATTCTATACCTAATACTATTATAGTTCTATGACTACATCTATTGAGAAGAAACAGTATGTTTTAGATATGTTTTAATAGATTCTATTATCTGACAGCTGGGGATGACGTGAGTGTTTAGTTAGATAATGTTGTTTTTACAGTTTGATCAACTCTGGTTCTCCCAAATCCTCTTCATTAATGGCGAGGCGATCTTCGGACAAAAATATCACAGGTCGACTGAATTATTGATAAAATAATTAGTATCCTTTTACCCGGTTCAATTTAATATACTGGGGATATATGACCTAAACAGTACCAATTTACACCTATCAAACTTCTTCTATTATATCTATCAGTATGATAATTTACTCATTTATTTATCTATTTATTTATTTATATTTTCTGTATTTTGGTATATTGTATTAGATGACGGATTAACCTAAGACTCGACTTGTTTCCGAAACCCTATTTATATGTATAATATAAATAAAATTCTGTTTAAACTAAACAATTTACAGCTGTCAACTAAATAACTAATGACTCTACTACCATTGGGAGGAGGGGTGGACATTTTCGGGTAAAGCGTCATGCGGATCCGTCATGCGTTAAAAATCGAAATGGTTGGTTTAAGATGGTATGATTCCATATATGCGAAAGCAGTATCCGTCAAATGGTCTCCGTCATGCGTCAAAAAAAATCGCCGGGTGTAGCGATTTTTTACGCATCCGGACGCCTTTCCGCGCGGAGATCTCCCACATTTTTCTGGGGATTCCCTGTCTTTTTTATGCACCAAAGCATCCATCTGTCTAGAAGTCCGTGCGTCAAAAGAAAGATAACGTATACGTTTAACGCACATATGGAATCATACTTGACGCATGACGGATCCGCAAGGGTCATTTATGTCCGCTTGACGCATCAGCATGACGCGTATATGGAATCTTAGTTTAAAAGTCGTGAACCTATATCTTATAAACATATTTCAGGTATGCTGGATCCGAAAACAAAACGGTTCTCAAGCGAAATCCTTGGTTCTTTAATCACTTATTTGTATATCAAAATGGCCACCATGAAAACATTTTTTTAAAACTATATCCTATAATATGCCAGTTTCAAAGAAAGTTAGAAAGGCAGAAAAAATGTCTTAAAATACCCGCAGATCAAGAAATGACACAGAGACATTTATTACCCAATGAGGTCATAAAAATCTTTATTTATATGCTATTTAACATTAGCCTATGGAAATGGATTAGTTGGGGAAGTTTGTGACAAGGTTCATTGGCTCAGAATTCAGTCAGAATTATAAACTAGGCCCTCTGTAAATCATATCTAATCCGTAGTTCAATCAACACCAAAACTTATGGTCAATCCGTAAAATATTCCACTTTCTGTTCATTGTTGCCTGTGTTAAAGTTTGTCATGGATGAATCTTTTAAAAACGGTAATTTATACAAATGTGATGTTTGTGAAAAATGCTTTATCAAATCGAAGTCTTTTGAAATTCATATGAGAATTCATGCCGGAGAGAAACCGTACCAATGTGTTGTTTGTGAAAAGAATTTTACCACTTCACGTTCACTTAAAGTTCACATGAGAATACATACTGGAGAGAGACCTTATAAATGTGAAGTTTGTAAAGAATGTTTTCTTCGGCTAGATCAATTAAAAGATCACAATATAAGAAAACACACTGGAGAGAACCCGTATAAATGTGATGTTTGTAAAAAGGGTTTTACTACAGCAAGTTCACTTAATGTTCATACGAGGATACATACTGGAGAGAAACCTTACCAATGTGTTGTTTGTGAAAAATATTTTACCACTTCAAGTTCACTTAAAGTTCACATGAGAATACATACTGGAGAGAGACCTTATAAATGTGATGTTTGTAAAAAGTGTTTTCTTGGGATAAATCAATTAAAAGATCATAGTATAAGAAAACACACTGCAGATAACCCATATAAATGTGGTGTTTGTAAAAAGGGTTTTACTACAGCAAGTTCACTAAATGTTCATACGAGACAACACACAGGAGAGAAACCTTACCAATGTGATGTTTGTGAAAAGTGTTTTACTCGGAGAGATAGTCATATTGACCACATGAGAATACATACTGGAGAGGAGAAACCTTACCAATGTGAGGTTTGTGAAAAAGTTTTTTCTCGAACATCTCAGTTAAAAGTTCACATGAGAACACATACTGGAGAAAAACCCTATAAATGTGACGTCTGTAAAAAGTGTTTTACTACAGTACAACAACTTAATGTTCACATGAGAATACATACTGGTGAAAAACCATACAAATGTGATGTTTGTAAAAAGTGTTTTACTGCAGAACACCATCTTAATGTTCACATGCGAATACATACTGGTGAAAAACCTTACGAATGTGATGTTTGTAAAAAATGTTTTAGTCAACAAAGTTCTCTTAGATGTCACATGAAAACTCATACTGTAGAGAAATCTTAATTCTGTGGTGTTAATGGAAATAATTTTACAAAAGCAAGTGGACTTTATATTCACACGAGAATGCTTACGAAACAGAAACCTTACCAATGTGATGTTTGTAAAAATGATTTTACTACAACACAAAGTCTAAATTATACAGTTTGTCCATCTTTTATCTTGTATTTTGTAAAGTGTATATAGTTTGTATATATTATTGTCTGTAAATGTAAACATGTTATATACATAAAAAAATTATTCGAATTATATTGTTTGTCCTTCATTTGACTTTACTTAACTATTGGAAGTCACCCTAGGCCAGTGGCGTATTTATTCGTCGCCTTCCTAGATAAAAAAAAGAGTCCTAAAAAAAGGGTGAGGGTGGGGTTCTCGCCCCTCACAATGACTAGTGCCCTCTAAATTAGAGCCGCAGTCCTCGGATTTTATTTCAGAGAAGAACACCTGAATAATCCTAAACATCCCGCTATTTATGAGAGACACTGATATTCAATATAGTTAATCCAAACATTGTTAATTTAAACATATTCAATATAGTTCATTCAAACACATTCAATATAGTTAATTTAAACATATTCAATATAGTTAATCCAAACATTATTAATTTAAACATATTCAATATAGTTCATTCAAACATATTCAATATAGTTAATTTAAACATATTCAATATAGTTTATTCAAACATATTCAATATAGTTCATTCAAAAATTGTTAATTTAAACATATTCAATATAGTTAATTTAAACATATTCAATGTAGTTAATTTAAACATATTCAATATAGTTCATTCAAACATATTCAATATAGTTAATTTAAACATATTCAATATAGTTAATTTAAACATATTCAATATAGTTCATTCAAACATATTCAATATAGTTCATTCAAAAATTGTTAATTTAAACATATTCAATATAGTTATTCCAAACATTATTAATTTAAACATATTCAATATAGTTCATTCAAACATATTCAATATAGTTAATTTAAACATATTCAATATAGTTAATTTAAACATATTCAATATAGTTCATTCAAACATATTCAATATAGTTCATTCAAAAATTGTTAATTTGAACATATTCAATATAGTTAATCCGAACATTGTTAATTTAAACATATTCAATAAAGTTAATCCAAACATTGTTAATTTAAACATATTCAATAAAGTTAATTTAAACATATTCAATATAGTTCATTCAAACATTGTTAATTTAAACATATTCAATATAGTTCATTCAAACATATTCAATATAGTTAATCCGAACATTGTTAATTTAAACATATTCAATAAAGTTAATCCAAACATTGTTAATTTAAACATATTCAATAAAGTTAATCCAAACATTGTTAATTTAAACATATTCAATATAGTTCATTCAAACATTGTTAATTTAAACATATTCAATATAGTTAATCCGAACATTGTTAATTTAAACATATTCAATAAAGTTAATCCAAACATTGTTAATTTAAACATATTCAATATAGTTCATTCAAACATATTCAATAAAGTTAATCCAAACATTGTTAATTTAGACATATTCAATATAGTTAATTCAAACATATTCAATATAGTTAATTCAAACATATTCAATAAAGTTAATCCAAACATTAACTATAGTTATCTCAAACATATTCAGTATAGTTAATTCAAACATATTCAATATAGTTAATTTAAACATATTCTATAAAGTTAATTTAAACATATTCAATATAGTTCATTCAAACATATTCAATATATTTAATTCAAGCATATTCAATATAGTTAATTCAAGCATATTCAATATAGTTAATTCAAACATATTCAATATAGTTAATTCAAATATATTCAATATAGTTAATTCAAACATATTCAATATAGTTAATTCAAACATATTCAATATAGTTAATTCAAATATATTCAATATACTTAATTCAAACATATTAAATATAGTTAGTTCAAGCATATTCATTATAGTTTATTAAAACATATTCAATATAGTTAATTCAAGCATATTCATTATAGTTAATTCAAACATATTCAATATAATCCATTCAAACATATTTAATATAGTTAATTCAAGCATTTTAAGTATAGTTAATTCAAGCATATTTATTATAGTTAATTCAAACATATTCAATATAGTTAATTCAAACATATTCAATATAGTTAATTCAAACATATTCAATATAGTTAATTCAATCATATTTAATATACTTAAATAATTCAAGTACTCCATATAACAAATTCAAACCTATCCAATATAATAAACAAAAACCTATCTAATATAATCAATTCAAACCTAACGAAAAATACCTCCAACTATGAATTTCTCTATGTCTCTGGCCGATTCTCGTCTTTTTAAATTTCAAATCAGATAATTCTGGACACACGTGGACAAGAAGATTTTTAGATGTGAACGCTATCACTGATTAGGTTAGTTAACAAATTCTCGTTTTTCATTAACATTACACATTTAATTAGCTTATATTTTTTTTGCTATGTAAACTGTTTAATCATGGATATCAGAGAGGCACCAAACTTTATCGTTTGCGGAAGAGCGGTATAGGCTTGATCACCGAAAATCAAATATTCCACCATGCTGTGCATTCAAGTGACCATAAACGGAACTTGTTGTAGTAAAAGCCTGACAGCAAAGCCAACAAAAATGGATTTTACATCCACTACATGTCATATGATTGCAACCGGACTTTTTCTCAATCGGAGTAGAACACTTCGGACATCTCTTCACCCTTGTAGCATTTTCTCTCAAATATTTCTCCATGTCTGAGTCAACGTCACTAGAACTCTTCAACATAGCACATGTCAAACCATCATGGTATTCAACATGGCAGGACGTACAGATTCTCATGCCGCATTCGTTACAGTTGAAGACATCCGACTTCTTAGTAATACGATAAACCATTGGACAGTCAGGGGTAGGACAATGTCGGTAGCCATCTTTGTTTCTAATCATGTACACTGACACGGCTGTTCTCACTAAGTCTAAAGGGTTGATTTGTAGTCGTTTGAAGCAAAATTCAAAATCTGACCAAACAAGTGGGTCTTGACAATTTCCACACAAGACCGGTAACTCTTTACTTTGAACAGCCACAGTTATCTGCCGCTTGATGCAATCCAGACAATACACGTGGCCACATGCTTCTAGTCGGTATATATAGTCCATACTTTGTACCGGACATAGACAAGTGCAACAATCTGGCAACTCTGCAATTTTCGTCTTCGTGATTTTATTCCTCAATTCAGTAGCCAATGACTCGATCAATCCGGTCGCTTTTTCTATACTTGCTGAATCACCAGATATCTTCAGCGTTTGATTATGGTGGTTCAACAATGCTGACTGCAGTCCAGACGCTTGTACAAAACCTTCCAGTTCTAAATCATAACGAGTGACTAGGGTTTTCATCAAGCCTTTTGGTTGAGACTTGCCATCCAGTTTGATTTCCCGACGCCCATCGCCTTCAACCATGTTTCCTAGATATTGATCAATTGCGTTCTGTGCCATTAATATGTTATCTTCCAATCCAAAAACTCTCAGACTGAGCAGCCTGTTGTCCACTTGAAGAATGGTATTGGTTCTCTTCTCCAAACTACGGAGAAATTCGCGACCGGATTTCAGAAATAAATACCGGTTGTTCTCGTTGCTCCAATATTCAATTACCTCCCCTTGTACAATGGCCGCCAATCCAAGTCGAATCTGCACGAGATCATTCGAATTCGAAGCTGATATGTTAAACACTCGTCTTTCGTTCTTCAATTTCTTACTGTCTAGCTTGAACTCGGTGCCATTTTCTCTTAATTCGGCTGTAAAATCTTCAATTTCGTCTTCAAGTAATTGGTAGACTTGTTCCGATACTGAGAGAGACGACGATAGTTTTGGTGTTAGATTTGCTTTTTGACCATTGATTATTAATCTTCCTCGTAGAGCATCACACGCCATTGTGCCTTGAGAAGCATCGTTGAACTTTATGAATGCTCTAAAATTGATGTTACTATCATACGGCTTCATGACATCCACAACAAATTTCATATCATGGTCGAATTCTTGAAACTGGTCGTGTATCTGTTGTTGGAAGTATGGGATTTCGTTTGGATTCGTAAAGGTTTTCTCTCGTATGATGCTTATCTTAGTTATAGCTCTCCTTTGGGAATGCTGTGGAAAGCAATATTGAATATCTTGCTCCGTTACCATAGTTGGCACTTTGCGAAGAAGCACGGTGCCGCGCTTCTTCTTATCCAAAGAGATGCTGCATGATTGTCCCAGTATCCTAACTTCGCGCAGTGACTTCACCGACATCGCCTCCAAATAATCCATGTCCACAAAAACCAGTCCAGTTGGCTTTCGTCTTACCCACTCAATAGTCGCTTGATATTGGAAGAAGGCGTGTTTTTGAATCTTGAATTCCGGGGTAGCTGCGTGTTTTGGATCATCTTGTGTTCTTCTTACGGCTTCCGCAGCAGCTTCTGGTGTAGAAAATGTTACTCGACCCCATCTATGATAAGATCGTTTGTCCTCCCAACAGTCTACAATCTGTCCAAATCTTTTGAACTTGTCCACCACCGTCTCCTTACTGGTCTCTTTACCTGACGATTTGATGTGGATATTCCGGTATTCGTCAGGCATCAGAATCAGCTGACCTTCACCACCTAAACCAAGAACGATTCGAACTCCACCAGCCTGGTTGTTCGAACCAACCTTATATTCAGCAGTTCTTTGTATCACGTGACTTCTTGCCTCGACTATCCAGTTGTCTATCAAATCACCAGGTAGCGCCACATTAAATCCGCAGATGAATTTGACTTCCCCAGTTTTTCGATCAGCTTCTATGACCACAGGGACTTGTACCGATTCGTATAGTAAATCTTCATAAGCCTTCAGCTTCGAGTGTGCAGGACCAACAAAGAATGAATATGTTGTGGAACCGAAAAATTGATTACGAACTGAGCACACTGATTTCCTCTTGGCCTCGTCGATATCAAATTGTTTGGTCTTTAAAGAGGTGATCTTACGAATCCATGACTCCTCCACGGGCGTCACAACGGTTATATAATCTCTTGAAGTTTTCAGAATGTTTATAAACACCAACCATTGACTCGAATCGTTTAAAGAGTTCAGGGCAGACGACGGATGGACAAAGACTCTCTGTCGTAGGTTAGGAATGTAGTAACCCATCCTATTGTGGCCTAAAGAATGGGCAATATTCTCGTAAAAGGCAAACAGGATAATGTTCTGGAGAGCTTCTTCAAGTTCCACTTTGGTAGAAAAAGTTTTCTTGACGAGAATGGACCAGTTATGTTTAAAAATAGAACATATCTCGTTCACCAATTCTCTGGCTCCGCGAAGTGATTTGGAATTAAGGGCATTATCAAAGCACCATTTATTCTTCCGTTTTTCTGTCACTTGCTCCCATTCCTTGTAGATTTTCAAATAAGTAAAAGCATCACCCTTAGTGTCACAAAATGTCAGCTTCTTCAAATCGCTTCGTTTCTTCTGCTGATCATTGCCTCCTCGATAGAATATAGATCCTGAGGAACTACATAAAGCAGTAAATACGATGGTATCATAGGCGAACCCCATTTCAAACCCCTTTTTAATCATACAACCAAATCGCGGCTCGAGGGGAATCTTCACCAACCATTTCCCAATGTCTGTAATCCTATCATCCTTGATGCTTCCGAGTTCTTCCAGAGTCTCAATCGCTGTTTGGATCGCCGCATCAGGTGGCGATTCTACAAACTCACAATCGGACGGTTTTAAGTTCATTTCATACAGCATTAATAACGTTTGGGACAAATGAATTCGGAGGATTTCTGGAGTGCTTGTCGGTTTCATTTGATGGTAATCTCCTTCTGTATACAACCGAAAGCATTTCCCCGGAGATACCCGTCCTGCTCTACCCTTTCGCTGGTCCGCTGAGCTCCGACTGACCGGAACAACCACTAACGTATTCATGTTCTTCCTTGCATCAAACTGCATCTCTTTCACTAAACCGGAATCTATGACAAACTTAATGCCAGGAATTGTCAAAGACGTCTCTGCCGAATTGGTGCTAAAAATAATCTTTCTCCGACCCTCTCTAGTTGGTTTGAAGATTAGAGCTTGTTCCTCAGAAGGAAGTTGACCATGAAGCATCAGACACTCGAAGTTGAATCTGTTCTTCATCCTGTCCTCAAACTCATCTTTACACTTTTCCGTTTCCATTTGAGTTGTTACGAACGCCAGGATATCTCCAGGACCTTCCGAAGCATGAACCTCGATAGCCTTTGAAACGACTTCTTGAACCGGTTTCGTCCATTGATGATACTTGGGTTGCCAGATTATCTCTACCGGAAATGCTCTACCGGAAACCTGAATTACTGGTGCGTCGATGAAATAATCTTTGAATAACTGGACATCAATAGTAGCAGATGCAATGACAACTTTTAAACTTGGTCTTTTGGGCAAGCAGTTCTTCAGTATACTCAATAATATATCGGTATAAATGCTACGTTCATGAACCTCGTCGATCATCAAGCAAGAGTACCGCCGGAACATTGGATCATTCAGACACTCATTAAGCAGTGTGTGATGGGTGGTATAAACTATTTTAGTCTGAGGCGAAGTTTCCGTTTTCATACCCGCTTTTGATCCGACGATCTTACCCACCACGGTAACCAACTCATCTGCTACACGTTTAGCTAAGCTGACACATGCTACCTTTCTAGGTTGGGAGCAAGCGATGAGTCCCGCGGTGTATTGTCCACATTGGTGTAAGTATTGAACCAACTGCGTGCTTTTTCCAGAACCAGTCTCACCACGGACTATGACCACCTGGTGTTGACGAATAACGTCTAGAATATCAGATTTTCGAGCGTAGATCGGTAGCGCCGATTTCAGGCGGTTGCACTCCACCCCGAAGCCAATAACCTGCTTCTCCACTCCTGATTGAAACGTACGTTCATCCTCCAATAGAATGGAACGGCGAAGAGATTCCCGAACCGTTTTTGAAAAACTTGTAAACTCTCTAAGCTGTAGTATTAGCTCCTCTTTCCGCATCTTTAAGGCTTCCTTTTCATCAAAGGCACAACTTTCCAATTGTTTTCGGATGGCTTGAATTTTTTCATCGTGAGTTTTCAAAATGTCAGAAGAATGAAATTCAAAGTCGTTAAAATATGTCTTCAAAATTTCTATACGCTTATCCACAGTAGTCCAGGTACAAAGCAGATTTTGACAGTTGAACTCACGAAGTTGCTTTAAAGCCTGTTCAGCTTTCTGGACGTCGGAAAAGTTCAGGGTGGCGCTTTCAAGGTCCAAGATAGGTTCGTCTTCTATAGATAGTATAGTGCGTTCACTATCAGGGCCTAAAATTATATCCAAAAGAGCAACCAAAGGTACCGACATTTCGATTTTCAGCAGCACAACATAAAAGCTTCGACTTGGTTTTGACTTTGGACAGGTTGCAATCTTTTGAAAATGATTTGTTAGATGCACTTTGCTCGGGATTGGTTTGTCTTGTATTATTGTTGGATTAATCGGGGTTGTTTCAGGCTTTTTGGGGTTCTTTACGACATTGCTTCTTGATTGGTTCTGGCTTGATGATTGGCTCCGTTCAAGTGGCTGGGAATTGCCAATTTCTGGTTGCCGTAATGGAGTTGCAGAAGTTACATGGTGATTATCCTTGGTTGCTTCATGGTTGTTTGACTTTCTCCTTCGGCGATTTCTTTTCTTTTTGCTTTTTGATTGATCCTGGTTTAATGAATTGTTCCTTTCATGTAGTGAAGTGGATCCTTTTTGCTCTGAAGCAGTTGCAGCAATTATTTTATGAGAAGCCTTTTGGTTTGTTTCAGATTTCCGGTTTACATAACTCTGTCGACGACTGTTTTCAGTCAGATCTGGATTCGCTGATTTAACTTTTGATTGGTCCAAGTTAAGTGTTTCGTTATTTTTCGATCGCTTGGAATGATCATTTGCTTCCTGTCTCGTGTCGAATTTGGTATGTTGTGAAGTTGGCTCCAGCCCCTTTACGTCATTTCGTCCACCACTGGTTTCAGCAAGATTAGGTGACATGTTTTTCGATTTGTTAATGAATGACGAATCTTTAGGTCGGGCACCTTGGGAATGATATTTCGCTAATGTTCCTATTTCCAAGGTAGAAAGGGAATGTTCTCCGGCATTCTCAGCATCACATAATTTACCAGACTTTTTGAGACAGTCATTCCTGCTCTTCTCTACACAGTCTGAGAGCAATTTGTCAAGTTGGGAATGATTTTTTTTTGTGTATTTATCAATTTCGGAACTATCGTTTGCGGATGTTCGTTGATCGACTGGTTGTTTGTCGACTGGTTTCCGTTTATCGGTTGCGTTCCCTTTATCGACTGGAGGTCGTTTATCGACTAGTGGTTGTTTATCGACTATTGGTTGTTTGTCCGTTGGCGTCCGTTTATCGGTTGCGACCCCTTTATACTTTGTATCTACTGTTGATGTCTCCATATTAAATTGCTGGTATCCATCTCTCGAATCATGGATCTTTTTTGTGTACGTGTCAATAACTTTTGTGCTGCTGCTACCATTCCCTGATTCTTTTGCCGTCTTATTTTCCAATGAATTTGACTGTCTGTATATGAAAGGTCGAGGGGATATCATCTTTATATAATTAACTCTGCTTTTCGATGTATCGACATCCGTACCATCAGATGACTCGAACGAAAGCCTGGTAGTTGAAGACAAGTGGTCATATTGAGTCATTGGACATTTTGTATTTTTCTTCGATTCGTCGCAGAATTCATTTCTTTTGGGAACTACTGGGTAAGCAGAAGGCCTACATAATGTTGATTCTTTTCTATCGGACTTTCTGATTTGGCCTGTGTCCCTTTTTAAAACATCTCTTCTATGTTGCAGTGTAGCCACCTTGTCATTTGAAATATTACAAGACCCAAAAGATGTCGATGACAGGCGAATTCCTGGGTAGTCAGTACAAGTCTTTGATTCTTTACTTTCGGACTTTCTGATTTTGTCCGTGGTCCTTTTTAAAACTTCTCTTGTATGTTGTAGTCTAGCCTCCTCGTCATTGGAAAGATCAGAAGACCCAAATGATCTCGACGACAAAGAACCATTCTGTGTCCCCCGGTTTTCACGGCTTTGGTGTGGTAACCCTACTTCGTTCTTCGTGAAACTATTAGTGGACAGTGCTGGTTTAGCTTTATTGTCTAGGGTAGACCTCGGTTTAATTGGAATGTTTTGACCGTCAAATTGTTTATTTGGGTACGAATCTTTGAGTGTTTCGCGATGTTCTCTCCTCCTTTCAGTTCGATCTAATTCTGTGGGTGATTCTGACATGAGGGTAGGCCTATATCTTGAAGATGCAGATGGGTCATATTGTCGGAAAGACGACTGTTTTGATGGTGTTGTGAGTCTTCCGTCTGATTTAAATTTATTTGTAGATTCTTTAGGGTAGGGTAATATCTTCCAATCGTACTTGTTTCTAGTCTCGGCGATAACAATTTTATCATGCGACTTGGCGACATTTTTTATGTCACTTCCGTTGGTCTGTTGATCTGATGAAGGGGTTCGAGCAGGAAGTGGATCAAATAACACATTATCAAAAATGTCAATTTTAGTGCAGTCCCTACCTTCCTCAGGATCTGCTTTATCTCTGTCACCATTGTTGTGGTTTCTCCATAATTTCTTAAGAAACTCAGGCAGTATTCTATCCATTTATCAGCTTCTACTCTGCAAAATAGAAATTGGAAAATATAAAAAGTGGGCCTAGAACTACACCAATAGGATCTAATGAATTTTGAAAATAATTTCCACTTGATAAACAAGGTGTTTTCACATAGGCTAGCCTAGCAGGACCGTAACTAAGGTCTTTTTTCGAGGCAAAAATGCTGTTGTCTTTCATCGCAACCCTTTGGGTAGACATCAAACGGCAACGACTTTTACCTTACAGTCTTGCCACGTCACACTAGAAAGTCGTCCTTACCGAGCTGTTACGGCGACGGATACGTCCACGTCGATTAAAATCCACAAGTGGCCTGAGACAATTTAACAATTTTCTCTTCCCGCTCCACGTAAACGTAACTATGTATTGACCTTAATGGACTTTAGTGTGAACAAGCTAATGTTGTTCTATGCATGAAGAGCAAATTTGGCCGATTTCAACGCAGAGTAGGTCCACAATTTGACCATAAATCTTATTGCGACCGTATGGGAATTTTTAGAGACAAGCATCGTAACATCTGCATGAACACATTACATGTGACATGCAACAAGCTTTTTAAGGGGAACGCAAATGGTCGCAAATGATGCAGTTTGAGTGCGACTATTATAGAATTTGTATTTTAAAGGGGCGTTTTCTCGCGTTTTCCTGCGACCTAGTAGGCTACTTTCTTTGATCACCGTACGATCAAAAATGGTCGCAGTTCGGTGTGATGGGTCTCTAAGTCACCAAATAAGCGTTAATTTAGAAATTATCATATTCAGATTTTTAATTTTTAAACGAAGTTTTTATTCATTTCTGTTTCTGTCTAATTCTATAGGCCTCTGTGGCATTTGCCTTGATGTATAGTTACGGCCCTGTAATCTGACTATCTGGTACAAGATTGTTTTTGGACAATTTACTGTGATCAGAACGAGACTAGATATTTCTACCGAAAATATAGGCACTGAAGGGTTACGTAAACCGATATAACAGATATTATAGGCTACTAACGGTATAATATAAAAGTTTACCTGATATCTGAAGTAACTGAAAGGTTTGGTAGCGAAACTAAGTTGGTCTACCTTGATTTCAAGACAATCTCACTGATTGTGTACCAATTCTAGTTCCATACCAGTTCCATATATTTCCACAATTTGGCAGGCTATTGAAGATTAAGAAAAACTTTATTTAAGGGGGTAATAATTATCTCCTGAAGGGCAAATGGGTTGCAATGACTGTATAGGTCGGCCAGTTTTGACATGGGGGTGGGGGTTAATTAATTGTGGATGCCTACCCCACCCCCTCCTTTGCCCTCTATGGGTCTCCTTTTTCTGTTTTATTGGACAGTGACAACAGTCTTAACAGTTGGTAGTTGAAATGGTGGAGGTGGAAGCTATAAGAAACAAAGGATAGCTCATATCAAGCTTTATCCGCTGGTAACACAAATATGTTTCAATGTAATTGACTATATACTGCATAATTGTAGGTCGACAGCTATAAATCAATATTCAATAACAAGAATTATATCAAAGTACCAAATACACAAATAAAACTGCACTGAAATAAATGGTTATGATTAAATCATTAGATTATTTAGATAAAGTCTACAATGGACAAGGATATCCTTAAGGTTTCTATTTTTTGAGTAAGCTATGCTATGAGCAATTTTTATTTATATACATGTATTTAAATAGTTTGGAATCTATTTTGCAAGTCGGGGTAATTGCGTTTGACAACCCGAGAAACTTGACACGAAGAACTGTATTTACGTAGTGAAAGAATTCCCTGAAAGCCCCCTTGTGGTCTCTACTCAACCCCCTAAACGCCATGACTGATAGCAGACGTGGGTGAGCAGCGTGTCTCTTCCCAAAAGTACCTCTTATGTCATGTGGACTATCGTAAAGAAGTAGAATCTCAAAATGTCATGAAGTAAAACCCTGTAGTCCTACAGCTTCCGGTTTAAGATCACGGTGGTTAAATTCGTCAGTTTAACAGGGTTAAATATCAATTAAACAGCGATATCACTACCATGCGCTATAGAAATGTATATACAGATATTTTACCTACCTATTGTCTAGCCAAACTGGTAATGCCATCAAACGTATTGATTGCTTTCGATATTGTCATATACGTCATTTCATATGAAAGAATATGGAATTCCAAAGAAAATGAAAATGAAAGTAGAATAGTCGAGATCATCAAGTGAAATTATTGTGACATCTGCACCAAGACGTAATATAAAGAAACTTGATGATCGAAGATATTGGAATAGCAAAGACGTCTATGGAAACTTAGGGCTTTAAATCGAGACTACATTAACCGCGTTAAACAAAAATGGCGGAAGTAGAAAATCAAAACAAATCTTTCTCGGTAAATTTTGAAATTTTTGTCAGATTACGTTTTGCTATGGTTCAATCAAACTAACGTTAGCTGAATTATAAAAATTTCATCAGTATGAAACGCTATCGCACAAATAAAAAGGTGAACTGAATAAAGAAAGCCAGTAAATTTCTCTTTCAACATCGTCAAATTTTGGTGTCTGCGATTTGTGGAATATTTTGATTCTAGTGCGAGTGCTTGTATATAAATTATTTACCATCTTAATTCATATTGAGACAAATGATTTAGGAAAATGATGATATGTTTCTTTTAATTTCATCATCCATGTTGATTTGTACATTCTAGTTGAGTTATAAATTGAATTTTTTCTCTTTCAAAATATGATTGTCAATTGCATGCCATTTGTCTAAGGGTCCATGGAAATAAAAGTTTGAAAAATTTCGTATTTATAATAAACACCCTTCCCTCCTAGAAAGTTTGGGTGAAAATGACCCACATTTCGGACTGAAAATCCCCCTCTCTACATTCATATTTTCAAAAAATCAACTTTTGAATGGTTGGCAGTTTCATCAACCTAAAAACAATCTAAGACTGTCAGAACTATTTTTATGTTAATATTTCATTTCATACAAAAATGATAGACAAAATGCAATTTAGACAACATCGTGGTCACACAGTGGTACTAGCCTAGTAGATAAAATTACATTTGATTTTTTATGTTGGATTGATAGTTTTGAATAGAAATTTGCATCCAGTAATTGATTGATTTTCATTTATTTTTAGGATAGCTCAAGTGATGAAGACAGTCCACCGAGAATTAAAAAACAAAAATCGTCAACCTTACGAGGTAGGGGATTGGCTGGCTTGATGAAAGAATGTCAGCCTCATTCTGATAGTGAAGAAGAGGAAGAAGAAGATAACGAACCATCACAGTTTAATATTTATTCATCGAAAGTTGAACGATGTCTGGGAAACGTTAAAACGAAGAATTATTTATTAGATATAAGTCTGGTTGATGAAGATGTAGAGGAACCATTGGAAGGTACAAGTTCTGAAATAACTTAAAGATGGATTTCTTTATTTTTTTAGTGTCAAATTAAGCAAACTATTTGATTAATTGGTGTTTCGAATGAATTATCATGTATTCTTGATCATATCATTATGTTCTTATTTCATATAATTAAGAGTTTTAACCAATCATAAATGTCCATGTATGTACAGTCTGGATAAACAAAAAGACTATTTGATCTTTCCTGATCGGTCACTCATTGGAATTCTGCTGGTAATTCTCTTCTTATTTAGCTAATTATGAATTAAATATAGACATGTGAGACAAACTGGTATTTTTCCAAGTCATTAGAACACCTCTACTTTCTATTCATATACGTACTAGCATTTTCATTTTCATAAATGAAAATAAGGGAACCCATATTTAACGGGGTTGTATAGAGGTTTTCTAAATATTTTGCTGGTCTACTCAGGGCTTCTCTATCTCACAATGTGTCAAAGAAATATATTATTTTTTTCATATTGGTTATTGTAGACCTACCAGTATTATGTAATTGAAAGAGTATCTTTTGTAGAAGTACCAGTATTATGTAACAGTGCAGATTTAAGTGAAGATGTAATAGAAGTGTGTAAACAGAGACCAGATTTTGATGATTCTCTTGCTTCTACTAGGTATTTACTTCTACTCATTATCTTTTGTCTTCTGTTTTTATATGCTGGAACAAGACCTGCACTAATTCTGTCTTACGTAAGACATAATCGAAAGTGGCGTTTCACTTAAATTCTTAAGCTAAGAGTTTATTGTAATTTTTCAAGTAACTTACCACAGCTATACCCTGTTTTAACTTTTTGTTAAACTCAAGAAATGCTTCAGAATAGAAGTAACTTGCCATTTTTTATCGTGAGAACTCATATCAAAGCATTGAATGTTTCTCACTGCATAATTTGCCTTATTCTTGCTGCCGGTATTTTGATCTTTCATTTATATGACTTTCACCATTTTGCACAAAAATTCACTAAATTTCACCACTGTACACCTTTTCTGTATTTACGGGACTTTTAAGCTTAGGTCGTATGAAATATACTTCTTAAATTGATGAAATGTAAATTCAACTAGACAATGATGTGGACTACATGTGTTAAACCTTATTAGCTAAGATCTTTGTAAGTTTGTTAGTGAATCACATGTAAGAATTTGCGAAAGATGATTGTAATTCTAATAATTTTGGAGTAAACTTATGCACTGTATGAAACGGGCCAGGCCCCTGATTTTATTGTTTCATTCATCTGATTAGTCAATAGAATTGATCATGTAAGTTTCTGATGCATAACGGATGAATGTTTCCAATCCTTGTGAAATATTTCTTGTATTAAAATATTTTGTCAATGTCTGTATCTGTTCACATCTTTAATTTAAAATTATAACTATATTAAAGTGGTTCTATAAATCTATTGTTATTTTAGCACAGAAGATATTTCTAGTCTAGATGAGTTCTCTCCCTTACCATCAGTTGGTGCACCAAGACATACCAAGCAGTTACAATCTGCATTAAAGTAGGTTATTGTGATTTGTTTATTATGGTTCATAAAGCAGGGGTTGTCAACCTGAGAGTAATTTTGAAATTTTGGGGGGGGGGGGGGGGGGGGGGGGGGGGGGGTAAGGAGGTGCTATGTTGTTTAGTATAAAGTTTTTCAACAATTATAATTTAAGTCACTCTATTCATTCAACTTTTATTCAGAGAAAACAACTTTTTGATTCATTCAGTTGTGTCTTTCTTTTTTTCTTTCTTGAGCATTAATTAATTTTGTGAATTTGCACAGCAATAAGACAGTTGTCTTTGGAACAGGATTTTATACCATACATGTGTACCGGTCAGGAAAAAAAATTGACTTGAAATATCTGGAGATTGGGTGAAAAGTCTAAGCACGTAAATTTGTAAATTTAAACTAAAATTTTTTTTTTTTTAAATAAGTCTAAAGCCTTGTAAATCAATTAAATTAATCATAGGCCTACATGACACAGTAAAAATTAACAAATCTATAATTAGGGATAGGCCTGCAAAATAATTCTAGAAATTGTGCCTGATATTTCAAATTTAAGGGCCCAAAATTTTTTTACAAAAGATTTAGTACATTCATGATTGCCTGATTCGTGATATTTACTGTGAACTGAGAAAACTTGCTTTTAAAAACGTTCTTAATGGATAACTGTCATTATACCTAACCTTTTATATTATATTTTTTTCATCGCTGGCCATAGACTGCCATGTTAAATCTACAGTCTAACTTGTATTAAGAAGCCAGTCGAGGGAATGCTCAAAAGTGGCTGCTTACTAAGGGGTGGTGCTTAATAGAGGTAAATTTGGTTGAAAATTGCACGGGATGTATTTTTAGTGGCCGTTCATTAAAGGGTGGTGCTGAATACAGGTGACAGCTAGACCAAGTTAGACTGTACGTTTTTTATCCCCAGAGGCGGAAGAAGGGAATTAGCATGTGAGACATGAAGATGTTCCGATCTGGCTTGTTGAAAATGTCCTATCTATTTCCCTTACAGTATATTAAACCGAGCTAAAGATCTGGTCAGTATTGATGGTTTAAATACCAGTTTGATATTAGACCAGGATGGTAGTCAGGAAATACTGATCACTGGGGCCAGTCCTGTCATAGAGAAAGAAGACATTCTTGTTAAAGTTGTACATAAAGGAAAAGCTCACAGGATTAACATTAAAAAAGTAAGTATATATAGCATACGTATAAAGACGGAGCATATGTATAGATTAGATAAGGCATAACCTCTATTATCCAGCCCTGCTTTGTCAGAGACTATATAAAGTATTATTGTAGACTGAATATATTGTGTCTTGTCTTATTATGCTTGAAGTATTTCTTGTATTTAGTAGTATTTTATTTTGTATACGGCCATACAAAATAAATAGTCTGTTACAGGCCTTTTTTCAAAAATCAGGTTAAGAGGGCGAATTTATTATTTATTATTTATAAGCTCCTTTTTAGATTTTCAACTGGAATAAATCGGAGTGAGCAAAAGCATTTATTATTTATTACCACAAATTTAACGTACAATTAATATTAAGGCAACAATCAGGCATTTTTGGGCCTGTAAAACAGACTACATATTTTGTATGGCCTGACACATTAATTTTCTGACTTCCACAACTGGCTTCTTACATGTCACTTAGTCGTGGATGCATTCTACATCATATTGTTTAATAAGGAGTTGAATTTAATTAGATGAATAACCTATGGCATCAGAGTATTTTTACACTCAGACTTCCAGGATCTACTTTTTGTCAACTAAATGTATCTGTATCCCATCTTTTTCATCAGTCAGGAGCCGCTGTGGCTTAGTGTGTTAGGTCCTTGCTCGCCAACCTGAAGGCCTGATGTTCAATCAGCATAGGCCTTGATAATATCTTTAGAATTTTCAACCCCCTTTGTTCTTTTGTCAGTGATGCTGGTTGAAGGGGCGACATGGTAAAAGGATCTACTCGTTCAGATGGGATAAAAACAACTAAGGCCTGTGTACTACAGACTGTGCACATTAAAGATTCCTCAAGAGTTTTGAATAAAAAGAGAGTAGGCTAATGCTGTTGTCCTGGCAAAATTTCCCTTCTTTGATGGGAATGTAAAAATCTATTCA
>NW_008706748.1:744950-760637 GCF_000327385.1 Lottia gigantea
AGATTGTAACATACACCTAATACTATAAAGTTACAGCTAACAGATATCATAGGTAAATATAGATTGTAACAATACACCTAATACTATAAAATTACAGCTAACAGATATCATAGGTAAATATAGATTGTAACAATACACCTAATACTATAAAATTACAGCTAACAGATATCATAGGTAAATATAGATTGTAACAATACACCTTATACTATAAAATTACAGCTAACAGATATCATAGGTAAATATAGATTGTAATGATACACCTAATACTATAAAATTACAGCTAACAGATATCATAGGTAAATATAGATTGTAACAATACACCTAATACTATAAAATTACAGCTAACAGATATCATAGGTAAATATAGATTGTAACAATACACCTAATACTATAAAATTACAGCTAACAGATATCATAGGTAAATATAGATTGTAACAATACACCTTATACTATAAAATTACAGCTAACAGATATCATAGGTAAATATAGATTGTAACAATACACCTAATACTATAAAATTACAGCTAACAGATATCATAGGTAAATATAGATTGTAACAATACACCTAATACTATAAAATTACAGCTAACAGATATCATAGGTAAATATAGATTGTAACAATACACCTAATACTATAAAATTACAGCTAACAGATATCATAGGTAGATATAGATTGTAACAATACACCTAATACTATAAAATTACAGCTAACAGATATCATAGGTAAATATAGATTGTAACAATACACCTAATACTATAAAATTACAGCTAACAGATATCATAGGTAAATATAGATTGTAACAATACACCTAATACTATAAAATTACAACTAACAGATATCATAGGTAAATATAGATTGTAACAATACACCTAATACTATAAAATTACAGCTAACAGATATCATAGGTAAATATAGATTGTAACAATACACCTAATACTATAAAATTACAGCTAACAGATATCATAGGTAGATATAGATTGTAACAATACACCTAATACTATAAAATTACAGCTGTACAAATAAGTAAATACAAATATGCTATGACAATTCACTGATGAATGACAATGTATCATTTGCATGGTGATACATTTCAGAAATGCTTACTTTCAGGTCAATTGCTAATTTCAATCTTATTATCCAATCTATACTCGGTTTCAGATTGTCATATCAATGAGAATACCTCAGAGAATGTATCAGATGGACAGAATCTACAAACAGACTATAATGTTAGAAATGCTATAGTATTGTGTGTGCAAAGCCAAGTTAGGAATTCTAAGGTTGATATAACAGTAGACAAGGTAGGTATATAACCAAGGAGTATGGGAATTTCTTCTGGAATTTGAGGGTTTAGACCTTTAGCTACAAGTGGTTGAAATAAGCCAAACTTTCCTCCCCTGGATCTTGAGGAGTTCTCATGTGAAAAACATCTTTTTGCTCTAATGGAACAATTAAGCTATAAGGCTGTGTATCATAAGGATCCCTTGACAGTTAGAATAAGCAGAGTTGCTAAATGCCAATGCTGTCGAATCAGTATTTTTTAAAAATATTTTCCAAAATTCAAAAAAGGCTTGACAATATGCAGGTTAACGAATTTCTATAGTTAGTGATATATTACCTCATTTAGAATACCAATACATTGTCATATTTGATAAATGGTGCTTTATCCAATTAAAATTTATATTTAAAATTCTAAATATTCGATAATGTGATGATGACATCGCAATATACATTCATGGTCTCTACCCAACCCCCAGCTTACGAAAGATTTTGAAATTTTTTTTCATTATAGACAGAACCCATTAGAAACTTGTTGGAAAAATATGCTGCAGAAAAACAATTGGATATTTCTAAGTTAGTGTTTAAATTTGACGGTGATGATGTGAATCCGAACGATACTCCAGAAGATTTAGACATGGATGATAATGACTGCATAGATGTGATAGACAAAAAATCTGAGGGAGTGAAGGCAACAGCCAAAAATGCAGATATTGTGATAATTGATGACACCCCTCAGAAATCTAAATCTAAGAAGCGTAATTTGAGACGTTCGCGGAGGACCATGCGTCAACAACCAGCCTGATTCTAAAGCAGTATTGTCAACTAATATTACAGACTTGATATGCAAGACTAATCTCTCAAGCGACATTGTCAAGTACCAGTGAAGTTTATGGACTTGTTGTGGGAGGCTACTATCGTAAGCAGTATCTCTGCCTAGGAGAGAGTCTGAGAGAAATTTAGCATGTGGGTGAAAGACAGCACACATCTAACAGGTGAATATGATGTCAGCTTATTGATATAGAGGAAGTTCGTTGAAATAATCTCTTTGTAAGTTATTGTAAAATCACTCTAGTACTTTAAGCATAACTTTAAACCTTTCTTGTACAATACACCTTATTCATGCGTCGTGTTTTGTAAGACAGGAGTGCATAATGCATTGAAAAGATGGCAACGTCATATGACATTACCGGATGTGACGTCACTTAACAAAGGAAAAACTGTCCCTTCTCAGAAACTTCATTAAATAGCTTAATCAATTCTGATTTTAATGAGATAAAATATGATTAGTTTTGAGTCAGTTTGATAGGAGAAGAAAGCTTTAAAGATATCAACTTGCAGATTGTATGCAGTGAGATCACGTTACCTCGTTCTGGAATCAATATGGCCAAATATCAAATTAGTTCTTTTTTAGATTTTAAAGGAAGCTGAATTTCATTCATTTGTTGTCATAGAGATTTAAAGGACAAATGAAATCATTAATGTTCATAGAAATCATAGCTCACTGCTTACTTTGTTAAATATCTTCAAAAATATAAAAGATGACTGACTTCACCTGACAAATATGTACAGGCCACGTTGTTTTTGAAATGGGATTTCCGGTCAAATAGATAGGCAGCAAGATTCCCCTCTTAGGAAAACTTTTATTTGAATAGAATGATTTGTCACTTTCATTTGAAGAAATTTGATTATATTTATATTGATAAATAATGCTCTTGGTCCCAACTTTTGGTTCAACAGATAACCATATATATCTTATTCAGAAAATATTTAAATAAAAAAAACACTTGACGATTTTCTCGTCAATCTCCCCATTTAAGTCATAACTTTTTCGTTCTACCTATATCACCATTGAATGTAACCAATTTGTACATAACCATTAAGTCAGTCTTATTAAAACAAGACCAAACTTTCGTTCTGTCATTTCATTAACATTAGGTTTACAACTTCTATATAACTTTCATTCTGCTTTATCTCCTTAGTAATCAAAACTCTACTCTCTCCAGGTCTAATTTTCTTCTGAATACACCTTTTGCTCATGTCATATAATCCCAGTACTGGCGAGGGAAGAGATATTATTGACTGGTGGTATTATAAATCAGAATGAAGGGTATATTGAGAAGCTGTTAGACTTGAACTGAGGTGGTTTAGTAAAAATAAAAAGCTATTAAAATCAGGGATCTCAAATTTTTATTTTTGGTCAGTGGTATTTTTTGTTATTTTCAAATAAAACCACTCTGAGGGATGAAAATATTTCTAATTTGGAAACGGCTCCCATAGCATCTTAAAATAATATAATTCTACCCCTGTACCCCACATGGGAGCCTGCTGCGACCCCCTTTTACCCTCAGCTGATATTTTCGATTTCCTCAATATTTTTATTACCCACTGAGATCCCTGAAAAATATAGAACGAAAGTTTGGTACGTTTTTTGTAAATCACCATTACATCATGTTGATATATTTTTGTATAAAATCTCAGATTGATTTTGTAGAGTTCACATTAAATTATCTTTATTCGTTCTCGAAATGTCTCTTTGTGTGTCGTGATCTTAAAGATATACTACCCCTTAGGATGACCTAAAAATTGAAAGTTTTAAACTTGGTCAAAATGAGATATTATTCATCAGTGGACTTACTTATTGTCATAACTATACAAAAGAATTCCTCTATAATCAAATAAATCCATCAAACTAAGTAATTTTGACACTGCTCAGAGGCGTGTTTTAATAATTATTTAGTTCAATGGACATATCGTCTTATATATGGCACCTGGTATGTCCAACTGAAGAATATACACACTTGTTGACTAACACTTGTTGAAATAACCCTTTTCACGATAATACCACAGTCAGAGTAGTATAAGCAGACGCTCAAGGGAATGCTTAATGAGGGGCAGACACCACGGTGATATTATAAGGCATACTTGGTAAGTTACCCATAGTTATAGTAAGCAAATACCTTGTGATGAGAGCCGAGCCCATTGATAATTCTGTGGTCCCTACTCGGTCCCCCATCTTATTAGCATTGGTTCTAATCGCCAAGGGAATGCTTAACATTAGTTGCTGAGAGCCAGGGTAGGATATTATAAGGCATACTTGGAAGTCTGATTTCAGACAAAGTTAACCATAGTAGTAGGTAAGTGCCTGTTTTACACTTTGATCCCCCATCTAATGATTCTAAGGAACTCCACTGCAGCTTACTAGGTTGGTTCACATTGTTCTTGTTCCAAAACCACCAAAATCCTTTTCAGGGAATTAAAGAATTTAACATTACAATAACATGAACCATTAATATTAAATCATTTCTCTGTATAATATGCAATTTCAGCCTTGATTTTAGTTATCTATATTGATAAGGATTTGTATATACAATACGGATATTACTACATTGTACATGTATATTAAAAACATAGTTATCAAATGAATTCCTAACAATATAAACCGGATTTAATACGATACAAATCTCAGTGGGAGATGATGAAAGTTCGTTTAAAATAACATCTAATCGATACGTAATTATTCGAACAACATAAAAGTTAAAAGTCAATATACATTAATTCATTATTTTTTAGTCTCCAATCTTCTGAAATACACCATGTCAACCGTCAACTGATCTTGATTTACAAGAAATACAGTTTGATTGGAGAAAGGAAACTGTTTACTAATTTGTTTAATTTTAAGAAATAATATGATTACTTTATTAAACTGTATCTCGGACTAACAAGGCTTTATGTTGTACATTGATAGGTAATTCCATTGTTAGCTTCATTATCAAAAAACAAACCATTATAACTCTAATATTATCCTGTTTAAATTTTCTCACCCAGGGGAGTTAAGCAAATAAACAACAAAGTCTGGGAATTATCGATGCAAATCAATTTTTATAGACGCATACGCATGTCTAGTCTGATAGTCTCTGACTCCCAAACTATACCTGTCTATATATGGTTTTGTAGAAGCTGTACGTAGACAAAGAGGGACTGGGACATAGAGGCTATTACTCTGTATGCTTCAATAGATATCAACATTAATGTAAAATGAAATAACCTTTTGCATATATTATCTCGTTTGAAACGAAAACGTAGTTAAGAGACCATTCCCAAATGATTGAACTAGAGCGATCATTTTGAGGCAAGCATAGGTAGTAAACTATAACAAAAATTCTCACTGTTATAATAGACTTGAATACATCAATTGTAGTGTCATATAGACACAGACTGAAATAGGTCAGTTGTCTAAAGATCGCAGAGCGTGAAACTCTGAGTAACAACAACATGGTTTTTAGGTTGTGTTTTATTATTTCTAGGTAGTTAACTACATAATTTGATAAACAAATTCAAATAAAAAGAATAATAAATAATGCCAGAAGCCATTTGTTAGATCCAAAGAATTAAAATGTTTACCAAATTATAACAAACATGTGGTTTCTCTAATCCCGATGTTTGTTTTAGAATTCATTCCCTTATAGTCGGTACAAAAACTTAAGAAAAGGGAAACGATCTGCACCAATGGGTTTTATTGGATACATGTTGTACAACTGTAAACATTTCCAGGCAGATCTTGTGAATTATTTATAAAGGCATCATTATTATTGGCATGTTATTATTAGATGATTCCCAATTGATTAAAGTACAATAATTCTAAGAAATGGTGAGAGTTGCCAATATCCACTTCCGAGATCTAAAGAATTGAAATCGTTACCGACATATTCGACATCCGAAAGTTTTTAATCCTGTGAAGGGCTATTTGTATTATGGTGTTTTTTTTGGAATTCAATCTCCGGTAGTCCAAACAAAAACTTAACAAATCATTATTTACCTCTGTATCCAGCCAATTACAGCTCGTAACAAGTGCAGCTATATTTATTTTTTATCAAAGTACGACAAACTTCCATGATACAAGAAAATTGTCTCATGTGACAAGGTATTAGTTCGTAATACCTTCTCACTACTCGTTAGTTCACTGCAACTGAAAAAGTCTGACGAAAAACCACAAATTCAGGAATATCCAGGTGATAAAAAATACAAAAAACAGAAAAACATCAATACTGAAGCCACTTTTACGCAAGTTTTTACATATCAGAATCCCACAAAGTTTGGCCAATTTTCCATTATATTTCTTTTTTCCTTTCATTGGGGCATTATGGTTGTTTTCGGTTGATTGTGGTACATCTTGATTATGGTGACGATTGATTAATATAAGAGACACAAGAACAGTTAAACAACTCAGCGTCAATAAGAGACTTATGTACAGTGTCAGAAGGATTGGTTCGTTCGAATTTTGAGGCAGATAGCTGCTCACACTTGTTAGATAGAAAGTCAAGGCTAGAAGTACGGTGATGGAGAAAGAAGCCTTTTCTCCGGAGCCGTCCGGCAACCAGAAGGTTAACAAGTTGAGAAACGATATAATGATGATTGGAACTAAAAAGTTTTGAACAAAGAACAAAGTGAGGCGTTTGAATTCCAATCTCACGTATAAAACAGACATATTGAAATCATCCAATTTGTAATCCAGAGTGGTATAATTACTGGCCCTAAATACCCACTCGCCATGCGATTTTAGTGTAGATGTGTTAACGGACTGTTCAACGTGCACCAATTTCACTTGCTCCGTATTGTACAGTAACGGCGTAAACGCTAATGTGCAACGTTGGGTATCGAATGGGAAAAGAACTACATTCATTAAACAGGCTACAGTTATCTTCTTAGATAGAGTCCATGTCATTTGTCCATTCTGACGAGCAGTTAATCTGTATCGTACATCCCCAAATAAGTCCGCATCGTCAAGTGTACTGTACAAATTTATCCATGGTATCCAAATCTTTTCTTGATCCATCTGAATGAAGGATAGCCCTTCATACTTGTCCGGATTCCAAACTAAAAACTCGTCTTTCCATCGGAGACTAAAAATTATAATCACAGACAAAATTTGACGGACCTCGTCCAAGTCGACAATATCCGTAAGGTGAATGTTACACTCTACTAACAGCGGATCACTTTGATTCCGAATTGGGCGAATATCTTTAGAATAATTACCCAGTAAATGTTCTTTTAAAGATTTCGTCGTTTCCCATGACACACAGTTTACTGACATCAATCCATAACAGCTAAATAGTAACACAAACGTTGCTGATCTCATGCTTACTATCAGGTCCGCGTTCAAAATTAATATCCAAAAATCACCGAATATTACCGCGTAGTTGTTTCATCAGATCGGTTTGAAAATTGCTGACTTAAGAACGTGCTCACAATTAGTGTTAGAAATTGCTACCAAGCCTTCACCAAAACAGAAGAAATTATCGCACGCTTATTAAAGGACCGTGTCATTATTGAAGACTTATCTGGCTACATGTTTACCATCGGGTCCGCAATACAAAAGAAAAAAAAACCCGAAATGTGTTAGAAATGACTACCCAGCCTAAACCAAAGAAAAGTGAACTGTCGACGCTTCCCAGAGGCCTGTATCAACACTGGCGACTAAACCAAACTATTTAACATAGGCTTAATGCAGCTATTTGAGGTTAAATCAATAATGAGTTATAACTGTGATTCATAAATATACCATTCGCTGTTATTATCATACTGCAATTAAACTAATCACTGAAAGAGTCATTACCTATCCGCTAGTACCACAATGTTTACTATACCCAGCTCTCATTATTTACCATACCTAGCTCTCATTATTTATCATAGCTAGCTCTCATTATTTACCATATCTAGCTCTCATTATTTACCATACCTAGCCCTCATTGTTTACCATACCTAGCTCTCATTATTTACCATAGCTAGCCCTCATTATTTACCATACCTAGCTCTCATTATTTATCATAGCTAGCTCTCATTATTTACCATATCTAGCTCTCATTATTTACCATACCTAGCCCTCATTGTTTACCATACCTAGCTCTCATTATTTACCATAGCTAGCTCTCATTATTTATCATATCTAGCCCTCATTATTTATCATACCTAGCTCTCATTATGTATCATACCTAGCTCTCATTATTTACCATACCTAGCTCTCATTATTTACCACATCTAGCTCTCATTATTTATCATACCTAGCTCTCATTATTTACTATACCCAGCTCTCATTATTTATCATACTTAGCTCCCATTATTTATGATACCTAGCTCTCATTATTTATCATACCTAGCTCTCATTATTTACCACATCTAGCTCTCATTATTTATCATACATAGCTCTCATTATTTATCATACCCAGCTCTCATTATTTACCATACCCAGCTCTCATTATTTACCATTCCTAGCTCTCATTATTTACCATACCTAGCTCTCATTATTTACCACATCTAGCTCTCATTATTTATCATACCTAGCTCTCATTATTTACTATATCCAGCTCTCATTATTTATCATATCTAGCTCTCATTATTTATCATACCCAGCTCTCATTATTTATCATACCTAGCTCTCATTATTTACCATAGCTAGCCCTCATTATTTACCATACCTAGCTCTCATTGTTTACCATACCTAGCTCTCATTATTTACCATACCTAGCTCTCATTATTTACCATACCTAGCTCTCATTATTTACCATACCTAGCTCTCATTATTTATCATACCTAGCTCTCATTATTTACCATACCTAGCTCTCATTGTTTACTGTACCTAGCTCTCATTATTTATCATACCCAGCTCTCATTATTTACCATACCTAGCTCTCATTATTATTGACCATACCTAGCTCTCATTATTTACCATACCTAGCTCTCATTGTTTACTATACCTAGCTCTCATTATTTATTATACCTAGCTCTCATTATTTATGATACCTAGCTCTCATTGTTTACCATACCTAGCTCTCATTATTTACCATACCTAGCTCTCATTGTTTACTATACCTAGCTCTCATTGTTTACTATACCTAGCTGTCATTGTTTA
This sequence comes from Lottia gigantea, assembly GCF_000327385.1. Taxonomy (NCBI): domain Eukaryota; kingdom Metazoa; phylum Mollusca; class Gastropoda; family Lottiidae; genus Lottia; species Lottia gigantea. The sequence goes on from NW_008706748.1 coordinate 754,136, forward strand.
CCGTACCTAGCTCTCATTGTTTACCGTACCTAGCTCTCATTGTTTACCGTACCTATCTCTCATTGTGGTCAAATTTCTTTTCGTCCTTTTTTCTATTTAATTAATGAAGGACTGGTTATTTTATTAAATTTTTTCCTCCCTGATACCTTACCCTATTGCTTGGTATGGTCGGCCCGGTGTCGGCTCCAACCGTAGCTCAGTGGATAGCAAGTTGTTTTGTCGTCTGTTAGGCAGTGAGTTTCCGTGGGTTCTAATTCTCTTCCAGAAAATTCCCGATGCCTCTATCAGTGCTTCCGAGAGTCCAGTGTAAATAGTATGAAATCAAGTCGATAATTACTCTATGACTATAAATTATCGATAACAACCACTCTCAACCATGGCATAACTAATCAATCTGTGGTCCATTAACAGTAATTGATGAGGGCACCATGCTCTTTGAATTCAATCTCGGCGTGATTATGTCTGAATTCCAGTGAGTATTGATGACAGTCTTGGGGGACTTCGTTCTATTCATTTTCATGATTTTAATGACCGCAGTTGAGTGACATTAATTTATCAGAATTAATCAATATACAAAAGTATAGCTAATCGTTTGCTTTCTATCAGGTCCGCGTTCAAAATTAATAAAAAAAATTAGAATTGGTGGATTTTCAAAGAATTAATATTGAAAAAACAAAATATATCAGGCTTTGAAGGATTTATCAATTCACTTTTCGTTTAGAGTGCTTCGTTTAGACTGATAATATAATATATATCCCACAAAACTCAAATCAAATTAGCCGACCTAAGCCGATAGAATGATTATCATGTTGATTAGAATGTTATACTATCAATAATCTAATAGGAAGCTTTTGTTAATTTCTAATGAAGATCGGATAAAATATCCGTATAAAACGTGTTTCATAACAATATGATATAGAGATTAAAATGGAAATGAAATGATAATTCCACCCAACAGATAGAGTATAAAGGGAGGAGAAGGCGAAGGCACCAACAACCAAGTGTTTGAAAATGTAGTCAAACGTTTACCAAACTTCCAATTTTAACATCAAATCTTCAACAACCATCCTGTTTGGAACTAGCTGAATAGTCAATGATAACAATATTACTCTTTATGACAAGAAAACCACACATCTTACGGATATTATTCTATACTGCACATACACAAATAAACTACACATTCTTACATACAAATATAGATTACTACACATATAAATATAAATTACACATACTTACAAACAATACACATACAAATATAAACTACACATACAAATATAAACTACACATACTTACAAATAATATACATACAAATATAAACTACACATATAAATATACACAATATACATACAAATATAAACAACACCTATACATATAAACTACGCATATAAATATAAACTACACATATAAATATAAACAACACATACTTACAAACAATATACATACAAATATAAACTACACATATAAATATAAACTACACATATAAATATAAACAACACATACTTACAAACAATATACATACAAATTAATGCACATACAAATATACTGCACATACAAATATAAACTACACATACAAATATAAACTACACATACTTACAAACAATATACATACAAATATAAACTACACATACAAAGATAAACAACACATACTTACAAACAATATATATACAAAAATAAACTACACATACAAATATAAACTACACATACTTACAAATAATATACATACAAATATAAACAACACATACGAAAATACCCTACAATACTAACACACAATATACATACAAAAATAAACTACACATACAAATATAAACAACATATACAAAAATACCCTGCACATACTTACAAACAATATATATACAAACATAAACAACACGTACAAAAATAGACTACACATACAAATATAAACAACACATACAAATACAAACTACACATACAAATAAAACTACACATATTTAAAAACAATATGCATACAAATATAAAGTACACATACAAATATAAAGTACACATACAAATATAAAATACACATATAAATATAAACAACACATACAAATATAAACTACACATGCAAATATAAACAACACATACAAATATAAACTACACATACAAATAATATACACGTAAATATAAAGTACACAAACAAATACAAAGTACACATACAAATATAAAGTACACATATAAATATAAACAATACATACAAATATTAACAATACGTACAAATATAAACAACACATACAAATATAAACTACACATACAAATATAAACTACACATATCTAAAAACAATATATACACAAATATAAAGTACACCTACAAATATATACAACACATAGAAAAATAAACTACACATACTTCAGTACTTACAGATTTACACCAACTACTCCGCTTCATTTCGTGTTAATCCACTTCGCTCCGTAGTTGCTGTGAATCTATAAGCACTACTCCACTTCGCTACCAGGCGAACACAACTTTATTATTATCAATTCATTAAACATGTCTTTAATAGAATTCCAGACTCCCATCACTTATTTCCGTTTGGCAAAGTACTCGAGAGAAAAAACATATTCTTTCAAATGGGAGACCATAGCTTTAATGATTATAATTTAATAGGGATGTATGTTGATTTTGTGCAGAAAATTACATTGTGTTCTATTTTGAACAACTGTAAATAAAATATAAAATAACATATTGATTTTTTGTTAAAATGTGTACGACAGCTGTATATAATAAACTGAGCATTTTAGAAATTTATTTCATACTGCGCAATAGTTTCGTATGGTGAAATACATTTTGCTTTGGTGAATATGACAGGCAAATGGATATATGTGTGCAGATTCATACAACTGCAGGTGTGTTGATTTACAAATCCACTCTTTGGGTATTAGGTATTGATTATTACTAGAAGAGTCTCGTCATATCATAAATATAATGGATAGAAAGATGAGGGGAGAATTCATACCAGCAAGGGAATATAAGTTCACTTGAGATTCTGCTTCCTTCATGCAATCTTGCCTAATCTTTTATTTCCAGTTCCAGAATACCATACAACTGAAGTAGATGCACATATAAAACACCTTGAGGAACATTTGAGTTATTATAAACGGTTGAGAGAAAAATTGGTAAAGGGTACCAATGGTATAAAGCCTACCACAAAGAAAATTCTAGAAAACTTTCTAAAAAAACCTAAAAATATTGTTTTCGAACAAAAACATTCCTCCTCTGACGATTTGTTTAAGAAACTAAAAACGTTTCTATGTGATGTGAACATTTTTACGGATATTAAAGAATTTGACGAGTTTTGTAAATATTTGCAATTATTGTTGCTGTGAGCTAGCCAGTATTGATATATCATTACTATTATTATTTAAATTCCAACAGGTGTGTTCAACTGATTACTCGTATAATTATATAACAGTGATCACGTGCTTTCTTTTGATTTATTTAAATTTTATCTTAGCAACCACTAAACATTTGTGGTTGTTAACGTGAAGTAATGTATTTTACTGCACACCAATGTCTATTATAGATTGCAGGGTTTGCTTAGCAATAGCTTTAAATCTGCTAAAGCTATAAAAGTCCTTCAGTTTTTGCAACAAATTCATACTTTTCACCTTTGATATTTCCATCTTTAAATTGTACAGTTAAATAATAAAGACTTTTCTTTTCAAATTCTTTTATCAATATATCATTAATTGATTTAATCTTTTCATCTATTTTTACAAACACCATTTCAATTTGATTGTCGTTTGATTGAACTTTTTTATTTAATACTTGAAACTCTTTTTCCTGTTTTAAAACTTCGTTATTAATACTAGTTAACTGTTGTTTAACGTCTAATTTTTGTTTTACTATCTTATCATCTAATTTATAAATCAATTATCTAAGATTTTATAACTGAGTTTTATTTGTTTTGAATATAGATTTTAATTGCGCTATCATCAATGTTTTGTATTTGTTGTTGAATATAGGTTTTGATATTAGTAAGTTCTTTTTTTGATTCAGTGTTATCAATAAACTTGGCTCATTCTTCTTTACTAATTGAACTAATCTTAATTGTTTAGTATCTAATTTATGTCTTGTAATCTTATCATCTAATTAATGAATGTAGATTTCGTAACTGAGTTTTATCTACTACATTCGCCAAGTTCGTTTTGATAAAATCTGCCTAAGATTTCTTCACTACGGAGCCCCTAATTCGTTTAATCGAATAACTTATTGTAATACTTGATTGTATTTCGTTTAAACGAAATAAAAACTGTATTTCTTTTAAACGAAATAATTAATTCGTTTAAACGAAATGAAAAATGTATTTCTTTTAAACGAAATAATTAAATCGTTTTTTATTTCGTTTAAACGAAATAAGTAATAAATAAAATAGTTATTTCGTTTAAACGAAATATATGATTTTATTTCGTTTAAACGAATTAATTTTTTTCGTTAAAACGAAATATTTTATAAAAGTACGGAAAATTGCGCCTCAGGGGCACAGTACTTCACCGTGTAAATCTACTAAATTATAAGTTGGGGTGAAGTATTATTAACTTTATCAATAATAAATATTTCATTCGTCCAATATCCAACATAACCTTTTTCGAATTTACTTTTATATTTATAGATTCGAACTCGGTTTCCAACTTTAAATTTGGGTTTGATATTATTCATCTCATTTTCATAGTTATTTTGTGTGTTAAGTGACAATATTTTGTTGGGATTCTTTGAGGCTTGTGAAGTAGTCACACCTATAGATGAATGTATTTTGTTATTATATTCGTCGACAACAATTGATAATATTTTAAGCCATTTTTGGGAATTCAATTCTATGAACTTTTTAAATAATTTGTTTTTCAGGGTTCTATTAAATCTCTCGATAACTACGGCTTTATCTTCGTTATATGTACTGCAAATTTCAACCCATAACTTTTTGGGTACTCTGTCAGATTGTTTCATAATTGTTTCAAAAGCATGTTTGACTGACATTCCTGGTTTGTATTTTTAGAGGAATAACCCAAACATATCTTGTATATAAATCTATAACGGTTAAACAATATTCATATCCTCTTTCAACTGGCATATTAATTAAATCAGTCGACCATATATCATCTTTGGCGTAAACTTTAACTTTTAAAAAGTTTTTAGTTTTTCTGAATTCTTTATGAATTTCATCTGCCTAATTTCATTTTTGATTTTAAAAGTCTTGTGACTAGAGCTCTTTCAACTTTTTCTCTAAAAGTAGGATTTGGAATAGATTTTAATTCGTGAATCATTTGTTGATCCGCTTTATGTCTAGATTCTATGTCTGTATGATCTCTGTATAGAATATCGTGTTTTAGTCTGCTTGGTCTATTCTGTTAATAGGTTCTTCTACTTGCTTGGGATTATCGTTTGAATCTAATCGTAAATTTAAACGGGTTCCTGGGCCAGTGTAGTTATGTCCTGGGAGATGTTTTTCGCCCGAACACTTTGCCCAAGGAAATCCAGGAAGTTTAGTTAGAGATTTTTTAATGTCTCCTGAGCCAAAATAAGTTTTTGGAGTATGAAATTTTACTAAAGACATTTTTAATCAATTGATAATAATAAAGTTGTGTTCGCCTGGTAGTAGTAGTAATAGTGATTTACAGGGCTACGGAGCGAAGTGGAATAGTATGGAGCGAAGTGAATGAATGAAGCGAAGTAGTTGCTGTAAATCTGTAGCACTATTACTACCTACCTAGCTCTCATTATTTACCTTAGCTAGCTCTCATTATTTACCATACCTAGCTCTCATTATTTAACATATCTAGCTCTCATTATTTACCATTCCTAGCTCTCATTATTTACCATTCCTAGCTCTCATTATTTATTATTCCTAGCTCTCATTATTTACCATACCTAGCTCTCATTATTTATCATCCCTAGCTCTCATTATTTACCATACCTAGCTCTCATTATTTGCCATACATAGCTCTCATTATTTACCATACCCAGCTCTCATTATTTATCATACCTAGCTCTAATTATTATTGACCATAACTAGCTCTCATTATTGACCATACCTAGCTCTCATTATTTACCATATCTAGCTCTCATTATTTACAATTCCTAGCTCTCATTATTTATCATACCTAGCGCTCATTATTTATCATACCTAGCACTCATTATTTACCATATCTAGCTCTCATTATTTACCATACCTAGCTCTCATTATTTACCATACCTAGCTCTCATTATTTACCATACCCATCTCTCATTATTTATCATACCTAGCTCTCATTATTATTGACCATACCTAGCTCTCATTATTGACCATACCTAGCTCTCATTATTGACCATACCTAGCTCTCATTATTGACCATACCTAGCTCTCTATATTTACCATACTTAGCTCTCATTATTTACCATACCTAGCTCTCATTATTTACCATACTTAGCTCTCATTATTTACCATACCCAGCTCACATTATTTATCATACCTAGCTCTCATTATTATTGACCATACCTAGCTCTCATTAATTACCATACCTAGCTCTCATT
>NW_008706748.1:760809-795736 GCF_000327385.1 Lottia gigantea
TATATACCTAGATCTCATTATTATTGACCATACCTAGCTCTCATTATTTACCATACCCAGCTCTCATTATTTACCATATCTAGCCCTCATTATTTACCATACCTAGCTCTCATTATTTACCATACCTAGCTCTCATTATTTACCATACCTAGCTTTCATTATTAACCATACCTAGCTTTCATTATCTACCATAACTTAGGTCTCATTATTTACTATACGTAGCTCTCATGATTTACCATTCTAGCTCTCATTATTTACCATACCTAGCTTTCATTATTTACCATACCTTAGCTCTCATTATTTATCATACCTAGCTCTCATTATTTATCATTCCTAGCTCTCATTATTTACCATATCTAGCTCTCATTATTTACCATATCTAGCTCTAATTATTTACCATTCCTAGCTCTCATTATTTATCATACCTAGCTCTCATTATTTATCATACCTAGCTCTCATTATTCATCATTCCTAGCTCTCATTATTTACCATTATCTAGCTCTCATTATTTACCATACCCAGCTCTCATTATTTACCATATCTAGCTCATTATTTACCATACCCTGCTCTCATTATTTACCATACCTAGCTCTCATTATTGACCATACCTAGCTCTCATTATTTACCATACCTAGCTCTCATTATTTACCATACCTAGCTCTCATTATTTACCATATCTAGCTCTCATTATTTACCATACCTAGCTCTCATCATTTACCATTCCTAGCTCTCATTATTTACTATACCTAGCTCTCATTATGTACCATATCTAGCCCTCATTATTAACCATACCTAGCTCTCATTATTTACCATACCTAGCTCTCATTATTTACCATACCTAGCTCTCATTATTTACCATTCCTAGCTCTCATTATTTACCATTCCTAGCTCTCATTATTTACCATACCTAGCTTTCATTATTTACCATACCTTAGCTCTCATTATTTACTATACGTAGCTCTCATTATTTACCATACCCAGCTCTCATTATTTACCATACCTAGCTCTCATTATTTACCATTCCTAGCTCTCATTATTTATCATTCCTAGCTCTCATTATTTACCATACCTAGCTTTCATTATTTACCATACCTTAGCTCTCATTATTTACTATACGTAGCTCTCATTATTTACCATACCTAGCTCTCATTATTTACCATATCTAGCTCTCATTATTTACCATATCTAGCCCTCATTATTTACCATTCCTAGCTGTCATTATTTACCATACCTAGCTTTCATTATTTACCATACCTTAGCTCTCATTATTTACTATACGTAGCTCTCATTATTTACCGTATCAAGCTTTCATTATTTACCATACCTAGCTCTCACTATTTATCATTCCTAGCTCTCATTATTTACCATATCTAGCTCTCATTATTTACCATATCTAGCTCTCATTATTTACCATTCCTAGCTCTCATTATTTATCATACCTAGCTCTAATTAATTATCATACCTGGCTCTTATTATTTATCATTCCTAGCTCTCATTATTTACCATTATCTAGCTCTCATTATTTACCATACCTAGCTCTCATCATTTACCATATCTAGGTCTCATTATTTACCATTCCTAGCTCTCATTATTTATCATACCTAGCTCTCATTATTTACCATACCTAGCTCTCTTTATTTACCACACCCAGCTCTCATTGTTTACTATACGTAGCTCTCATTATTTACCATACCCAGCTCTCATTATTTACCACACCCAGCTCTCATTATTTATCATACCTAGCTCTCATTATTTATCATACCTAGCTCTCATTATTTATCATACCTAGCTCTCATTATTTATCATACCCAGCTCTCATTATTTATCATACCTAACTCTCATTATTTATCATACATAGCTCTCATTATTTACCATTATCTAGCTCTCATTATTTACCATACCCAGCTCTCATCATTTATCATATCTAGGTCTCATTATTTACCATTCCTAGCTCTCATTATTTATCATACCTAGCTCTCATTATTTACCATACCCAGCTCTCTTTATTTACCACACCCAGCTCTCATTGTTTACTATACGTAGCTCTCATTATTTACCATACCCAGCTCTCATTATTTACCACACCCAGCTCTCATTATTTATCATACCTAGCTCTCATTATTTATCATACCTAGCTCTCATTATTTATCATACCTAGCTCTCATTATTTATCATACCCAGCTCTCATTATTTATCATACCCAACTCTCATTATTTATCATACCTAGCTCTCATTATTTATCATACATAGCTCTCATTATTTACCATTATCTAGCTCTCATTATTTACCATACCCAGCTCTCATCATTTATCATATCTAGGTCTCATTATTTACCATTCCTAGCTCTCATTATTTATCATACCTAGCTCTCATTATTTACCATACCTAGCTCTCTTTATTTACCACACCCAGCTCTCATTGTTTACTATACGTAGCTCTCATTATTTACCATACCCAGCTCTCATTATTTACCACACCCAGCTCTCATTATTTATCATACCTAGCTCTCATTATTTATCATACCTAGCTCTCATTATTTACCATACCCAGCTCTCATTATTTACCATTCCTAGCTCTCATTATCTATCATACCGAGCTCTCATTATTTATCATACCTAGCTCTCATTAGTTACCTTACCTAGCTCTCACTATTTATCATACCTAGCTCTCATTATTTACCATACCTAGCTCTCATTATTTACCATAACTAGCTCTCATTATTTATCATACCTAGCTCTCATTATTTATCATACCCAGCTCTCATTATTTATCATACCTAGCTCTCATTATCTATCATACCGAGCTCTCATTATTTATCATACCTAGCTCTCATTATTTACCTTACCTAGCTCTCATTATTTATCATACCTAGCTCTCATTATTTACCATACCTAGCTCTCATTATTTATCATAACTAGCTCTCATTATTTATCATACCTAGCTCTCATTATTTATCATACCTAGCTCTCATTATTTATTATACCTAGCTCTCATTATTTATCATACCTAGCTCTCATTATTGACCATACCTATCTCTCATTATTGACCATACCTAGCTCTCATTATTTACTATATCTAGCTCTCATTATATACCATTCTTAGCTTTCATTATTTAAGAATTAAGATAGAACATTTTGATTAGCAATTTAACACACCAAATTCCAGTTTTAGTAAATCAAGTTAAATTTTTATTCCCATTTCGTAAAACGTCGATAGCAATTCAAAATGTTCTAGTTGCAGACTTCAGATCGATCTTGCCAATTCTGTAAGTTACTTACAATATAAAGACCGGTTTAAGTTCCCGTTTATTTTTAAATTCGGCAGAAAATTATCACGAAAAATATACAATTAGATTTGATTCCCTGATCGTCGTAATAAATTTTATTTTTTTCTGATCTGAGGAAATGTTGGATTGAAAAAGGTCATTTGCTATACCGCTTGAAGTGAATTGAATTGAACACCCGAAGTTGTGACAACTTATTAGTAGATAGATAATTATTTGTAAAAGTGATTAATGTGAATGTGAAACTATTATTCTTAGTTACACAATATATATTGATTGGATCTCCAATAACTTGGATTATCAAGTTTGGCTTATTAAAATGAGTACCGCTAGAAGCGTGCGACAGTATCTTTAGTGAAGGCTGGGAAGGATTTTCTATCTAGCGCGGACCTGATGGTGAACACGTTCCAAACTACTTGTTACTTATTTTCATTGATTTAAGGATATTAATTTGGAATGCGGACCTGATAGAGAACACGTCTTGAGGCATGTCATCGATTAAAAAGGATTGTAAAGAAATATTTAATTCGTTCTGATAAAACTACAACTTGTTAATATTCCTTGATTTGTGAATTTAATTTTAAATGCGGACATGATAGTGAACACGTACCAAGCCATTTTATCAATAAAAAGGATTTTTTTCTGTTCTGAACGTACGAAATAATATTGGTAATATTCTAGGGTTTGTTATATTAATTTTGAACGCGGACCTAAAAGTTAGCATGTGGTCAGCAACGTTTGTGTTACTATTTAGCTGTTATGGATTGATGTCAGTAAACTGTGTGTCATGGGAAACGACGAAATCTTTAAAAGAACATTTACTGGGTAATTATTCTAAAGATATTCGCCCAATTCGAAATCAAAGTGATCCGGTGATTGTCAAATGTAATATACAACTTACTGATATTGTCGACTTGGACGAGGTGCATCAAATTTTATCTGTGATTATGATATTTACTTTACGATGGAAAGACGAGTTTTTAGGTTGGAATTCGGACAAGTTTGAAGGTCTATCCTACATTCAGATGGACCAAGAAAAGATTTGGACTCCGCGGATTAATCTACACAGTAATCTTGACGATGCTGACTTATTTGGGGATGTACGATACAGATTAACTGCTCGTCAGAATGGACAAATGACATGGACTCTGTCTAAAAAGATATCTGTGACTTGTTTAATGGATGTAGTGCTTTTCCCTCTTGACACTCAACGCTGTGCATTGGCATTTACGCCGTTACTGTATAGTACTGAGGAAGTGAAATTGGTGAACGTTGAGCAATCCGTTAACACATCTGATCTTAAACCACATGGCGAATGGGTATTTGGGAACAGTTTTTACATCAATTGGGATTACAAATTGGATGAGTTCAATATGTCCGTGTTATACATGACAATGGAGTTTAAACGCCTCCCTTTATTCTTTTTGCAAAACTTTTTAGTTCCGATCATCATTATATCGTTTCTCAACTTGTTAACCTTCTGGTTGCCGGACGGCTCCGGAGAAAAGGCTTCTTTCTCCATCACCGTACTTCTAGCGTTAACTTTCTATCTAACAAGTGTGAGCAGCTATCTGCCTCAAAATTCAAATGAGCCAATTCTGATCACACTGTTCATAAGTTTCTTATTGACTCTGAGTTGTTTAACTGTTCTGGTGTCTCTTATATTAATCAATCGTCACCATAAACATCAAGATATACCACAATCAACCGAAAACAACCATAATGTCTCGATGAAAGAAAATAAGAAACATGGTGGAAAATTGGACAAACTGTGGGGAATTCTACGATGTAGAAACTCGGAACGACGTAAATGTGGCTTCACTATTGACGTATTGTTGTTTTTGATATTTTTCATCATGTGGATCAGCCTGACGGCTTGGTTTTTTGTCCGACTATTTCGGTTACTGTGATTTTGATATATAGAGAGTCCAGCAACAAACAACAGCAAAAGAATAAAGTGTTTAAGATCATTTCACTTTTGGACTATCTTTACAATGTAAATGAAATCAAATAAATAAATAGAGTTTTACTTCTTACTCTTCTGTATTCTGTATATTGGGTTATGAAACAGGCTATGTGCAATAAGGGACATTTTGCCAGGACAGCGGCTTTTGCATACTTTGTCGACTTCAGACTGTCAATGAATCTTTAACGTGTACACTGTACAGCCTGTAGTAAACGGGGCAACAGTTTATTCATATTGCCCAATCCGAACGACGAGACTTTTTTCCATGTCATCCTCTCCTCTCCACCCTCTAAATCACTAACGAAGAAAAGGTTGAAAATGTCGACGGTTTATCTCCACCTATGCCAGGATTAAACCTTGGGCGGTTACAATCTGTAGAATTATTAACTGTCTTGTACCGTATACTGTATATTCCTCAACTAGCAGACTTATATCATAGTAACTGATGATTTATTAGTTTCTGTATGGACTACATGAGATTCAATTATAAAACGATCTTGTTACAAATAACCCTTCACGGGAAAATACATATACATAGAACAAAAAGTTAAGCGCCACTAACTTTAATTCATGCTGGGACGTCGCGTACCTCGTAGATATCCTCCTGTGCAAACTGTAAAAGAGGATATTAGCAATTCTTATTATTACTTTGAGGTTTTGAGATTTTTGAAGAGATTTTAAAGATGTTTTCTAAATGTTTAAAGTGTATCGGGGACATTGAGAGCATTTGCACCTTTACAATTTTCAATCAGATATCTGTGCCTCCTGCAATTCCACCAGAACTAATTGTTTGATGAAATCATTAACCGCGAAGGGCCTTATGTGGTAAAGCATATTTTATGATTAGTGACGTCATAAAACACTGTAGTGGAATTATAGCAAGCACAGACGTTTGATTGAAAATTGGAATGGGTCAAGTTGATGCTATCAGTGTCCCCGATACACATAGAAATACTTTTAACAATCCCTTTAATGTATTTTATTACCTGTTTTCTTCAGACACATCGCTCTATTTCAATCATTTGGGAATGGTCTGATGAATCCGTTATATATCACATCATTTGTATACGGTATTGTTGATATCTATCGAAGCATACACCGTAAACAATCCCATTACGTATGCATCTATACAAATTGACTTGCATTGATGATTCACAGACTTTGTTTTTTTAATGGGTTAACTCCCCTGAGTATGGACATTTAAACAACATAATAGTAGAGATATAATGAGACTTTGTTTTTATAACGAATCTAACAAAGAATTACTTATGTTTATTCAACACAAAGCTGTATTACTATAAGTCCGATATACAATTTTATAAATCAATTATTTTTAATAATGATGCTATACAAATTCTATTCTCCAATCCAAAATATATTTCTTATAAATCTGGGTGTGACATCAGAAGGTTACACTACACATATCCTACCTTAAGTTTTAAAAAAATAATGAAATAAGAAACATTGACTCGTTACAGCAGTCTGCCCAAACCGCAACCCCACTCGTCATATAGACAATATCAAAATCCATATTTGGGATACGATAACGTTGCATATGCGTTGTACGAACAATTTAATATCGATTATATGTCATTGTGCACGAACCATCATCACCTCCCATTGGAAGTTACTTTATATTACATGTTCTATGTCCTGTAAAATCCTTTTAAAGGGAAAGACGCGCCAATTTGATTGCGTTGATTTTAGTGTTGAATATATCTAAATGATCTTCAAAAGTACTAGAAATGTAAGAAAATCGCACAATTCCTTTAAAAATACTTCAAACCAGGAATTGTACTCAGTGTTTCTAAATATGTCTTTTCTATATATAGAGTCGTCATTTTAACATTAAAACGCGGGTAATTCTAGACGCTCATGGATTTGAAGGCTCAAATTTCGACTAAATAATTCTCGTATCTAATACTAAGGTTCGATTGGTCAAAACAATTGCGCAATTGTCCCTTTAAATTTTTATTGAATTTTTATATCTGAATTGTTTCCAAAATCCTTATCAATAGTGGTAACTAAAATCAACGCTTTTCATCAAAGCATTCGCTACAAATAATGTTAAATGATAATAGTACTAACTGTTACTTTAATCTAGCTGAATAATATATATATATATTATACCACTAATTGTTCTCTTATAGAACTCAAAATGTCAGTTACCTCAATGTTACCAAAATTTAATGTTTTGAAGAATAAAATCAGCTATATGTTGACATAGAATCATTAAAAATTGGCTTTTGATTGATTATTGATGATTTTGACATCATACTTCGAATGGTTGCTGACATACAGTAAACTGATTAATCGTATTAGTCCTCTATATCCTTATATTACATAGTTTGATAATGAGTGATGCCAAAAGGCCTCCGAGAAAGTTACGCTAGCGCCCTGCAACATATCACGGTAATGAATGGCCATTTTTTTTTACCGAAACTATGTCAATATGGTCACGTGATCACATGATTCTGGTAATTCAAATATAAGAGGCTGGTCGTTCATGACTTCAAGTGTTTGTAACAATGTCAATGAAAACAAAACATCCGTAAGATATGTATTCAAACTAATCATAAAATGTATCATTGGATAACCAATAGTCACGACATAGCATTAAATATATAAGTGTCAGAATTATCTCCCAAAGTCTTTAAATTTAAGGACTATATTTAGGTCGCAATGTTACTATCACTTGATAAATCACTGCTAAATACCGGATGTAAAGAGTCTCGCACAAGAAGATACAACGGAATTCACCATTCATTACCGAGACAGATTCAGCTTACGGAATTGCCGAATGGAGTGATGCATCTACATTGGTATGCCACGAATTGTCACTTGGGAACATGGGATTAATAGCTTGTGAAGTTATTACATTAGTGTTATAAAATGAAGTTAATGTTAAAGTGCAGTAGTGATTCTTTGATGTCCAGGTTCTAATAATCAACTAAGTGGAAACACCCAGGATATCAATATATTATTTACACGCAATGGCGGAATTATTGGACTCGTAATTAAAGCTGGACCTAAAAGGTGCGACTACTCATTGAAGTTAAATTTTAAAAATATAAAACAAACGATTGAAATATTGATAGTTCAAATTAAGTAATTTTACTGGTTACAACCATGGTGGAACCAACCTTCCGAGCGTTTGAGAAGGTTCTTCCATGAAAATTTTCGAAAAATTGAATTGATTAGGTGCATTTTGACGGATTTTGTATATTTCAAAAACGTAAACAAATAATATTTTTGAATATGTTAAAAAAATAAAGTGGGGGTACCATTGGGGATTCAAATGACCAACACCCACCCCCACTGACGACGCAACTGAGTACAATATCAATATTAACATGAGGCAGTTTTAAAAGAAGATTAGTGGACACCGTGACTGTGGAATAAATATAAATCTATACCGCATTTACAGTTTTTATTTCTTTGGAATGTTAATTTATCCTCAGAAATATTCTCTATAGTAGCTATGGTTATTCAGAAACCTTCTTCCCCTACAACCCCCAGGAAATTTTGAACCGGTACTCAATTTCTTCTAGCTTCAGCCATTAGGTTCTAACGACGCTGTGTATTTCTGATTTTAATTTCGTTTTCTAACTAAATTTTCGTGCCATGTCAGCATGGGTTGGTTTTAAATCCAGCGTTATTAGAGGTTGGGCGGTTGGGATTTAAAACTCACCCTGTCAGCACCGACCACCATAGCTACAACACAGATGATGTTCCTATGAAAAGTACGTACGTCATCAATCTTGATTCTGGGATATCCATTTTTAACGCGGACCTGATAGTAAGCATGTGGTCGGATATGTTTCTGTTTAACTAATTAACTGTTATCAATTGATGCCAATGAACTGTGTGTCACGGAAAGGCGAAAGAACAAAATTGAATAAAAAAAACAATTAATATTTCTTTTAATATCACAAAAATTTTTACCTCACAACAAAATAATAACAACAATAAAACAGGTAAAAGTCGAGCAGAGATATTGGTGCCCATCCTGATCCAAATCAAAACAAAAAACAAGAATAATAATATTATGACGTCACCCCGCAAAGGTCTTATGGGATAGAAGCAAATTTTGCAGAGGTGAAAAATTTAGTTTTAGAGAAATCCCCTTTACAATTCCTTTAACTACCTAATATAAGGTTAACTGCTCGTATTTATGTTTTGAATCGGATCTAGCCTCTAGCATCCAGTCCCTCTCCATGTACATACAGCTCCAGTCTAAGACAGGAATATTTTGTATCGTCAATGATAAAATAGGACCCATATGAGCAGATATCTTTGCTGGACTACAGTTATATCATCAACAACAAACATCCTCGTAAAAAAAAATACAACCAAATTTTTACCACCAAGGATTAATGGGCTTCAAAATATACAAAAACTTCCAGACATTTCCAGACGAAGTGAAACCAAATTCCGTCCATAGCACTATTACTGTACTCATTATAGAAGTCTTATCTCTTGCGATGCACAACTTTCACAGCAGGCAAAGAATCGAGTTCAACTTTCCCGCTCTGCCCTCCTTTGGCTCCGCCACTGCATCATGGATGTCATTGTAGGAATCTTGTCTTTGTACTCACAAATTCAATGGTTTCAATATTCACAAGCACACTATTTAAAGACACGTCGTGACAGTCGAAGTGGAATCGGTTTCTTTGGTCTCTGTGG
Source organism: Lottia gigantea (assembly GCF_000327385.1). Classification (NCBI taxonomy): domain Eukaryota; kingdom Metazoa; phylum Mollusca; class Gastropoda; family Lottiidae; genus Lottia; species Lottia gigantea. The sequence goes on from NW_008706748.1 coordinate 770,745, forward strand.
GACTACAGACTGGTTGAGTCTGCTCTGGAACTGGAGATTTAACAGGGAATTCTAAAGTATCCACTTCTTGATATATCCCAACTTTACCTGTTAACCAAAACGTCTTCATCTTACCCTTTCCCTGAAATGTTAACCAGGAAGATCCGATTTAAAATTTTGAATTGTTGCATTTGGTAGCTCTCGGCAGTTTGCGTAAAGTTGAATTTTGCTCGAATGAGAATGGAACATAACTTTTATTCTTGTATCAGTTAGTCAAGTATGCATTTTATTATAATTTCGATTTTCTTTCATACATAATAATGTAAGTAGTACTAATCAGAGTACTGATGTTTTGACTATCAGAATATCGTGACAAGGTGACTATCTGGATAAAGCCCAGGTAAGTAATAGCCACCATTTAATACCAGTCCAAGAAAAATTTCGTACGGTCCTGTCCAGAGTATTATATGTGTCCTGGCAAGATTTAGTCACCTACCTTAACGTCGACCTCACCACGTGGTTTAGTAAAATAACAACTGTCATGGCGGATTTTCTCTGCCACTGGTGAACTGATATGGACACGTAATGCTAAAAATAGTAACAAGTTCGATAACTTAATAATCAATCATTGACAGGACGTCTCAAGTGAAAGTAAGTAGAATCACTTCCTGATTGGCCATCAGGGGCTTTGTGCAAATATGGAAAACTAGCAACTGATCTTTAACTTGCATAGCATTTAACGCACAAGGCCTCGGGTTATTGTAACTGCAAGTCTTTTTTCAATGTCAGTCCCCTTGACATGCAGTAACGGGGTTGAGAAATCAAAAGGTATCTTCTCGGCCTATGCGGAGATCGTGATAGGAAAGCGACCTAGCGTCTTACTCACTGCTTGCATCTATTAAAATTATAACTGTTCCAACATTACCTTGGCCGGAAGATTCCATTCTGGATGCTGTATTGACGGTATCACCAAATAAACAATATCTAGGCATTGTAGATCCTACAACACCAGCCACGACCGGTCCTGTATGCAGACCTACAATATAACAAGGTGGATACGAAATACAAACAAAAAACAACAAAAAAAAACATCTGCCATGACATACCCTATTTGCAAACCTTAAAGAAATCAAGGTAGGCTAGAAAAACAACCTTCTCCACAAAACCAATCTGTGCGCAGACACACAACAATTCAAAGTGGGTTAGAAATGCAAAAAATAACAACAAAAAACAACACTGTACTGTAAAACTATAGTGCATGTTATAAACAAGATCTCGGTTTCAATTTTATCATTTGCAGACATTACACGTTTCCAGGATATATTTTATACTGAATTACGATCAACTTCCCTAGAGCATATAATGGGACGCTAGCTTTGTTCAAATCAACCTAACCAATCCATTCCTTAATGATCAATACTTACCAATGCGTATTTTGAGCTGAGTTTCAGGCTTATGAGGAATTCTAAAAGAGATCACAACCTTCAGGAGATTAAGGGCCATATCACACATTTCAGTTACATGTTTGTCGCCGTTCCTCTGAGGTAGTCCACTAGCCACCATATAGGCATCACCGATAGTTTCTACCTTATAGACGTCAAAAAGCTGAATGGTCGCATCAAATAGATGGTACAGATTATTTAACAAATCAACAATCTGGAACATAAAATGATGTGTCCTTTCAAATACAAGCCCTAAAGAAAAATAAAGCATGAATGAAACGAGGTGCTCGATAAGGACAGAAGTGGACAGACCACGCCATAAAGAGTGTAAAGAGAAATTTTGTCAGAGTGGCTGCATTAATCTTATCTTCACGATTCACAACGCCCTGGTTCACTATGTTAGTCTCTACACTTTTTCGTTATTTGAGATGATTTTCTGGAAATCGGAATCGATAGTTACTCTATCATGAATAAAATTGTCTTCATGTAAATACATGTTGTTATGTTACTTCATGTTGTAATCCCACAACAGGATAAACAATAATATTAATTATGAAACCATCTCGATGACAAATATACTGAATGTATTCCTACCTCCAAGGGACTACTTTCAGCAGCAATTGATGTAAAACCAACAATATCAGAGAAGTAAATTGTCACAGATTCAAATGCTTCCGCTTGAACTACATTGCCACATTTTAAATCGTCGGCTACAGGTCTGAAACAAATATGGAATGTAATGAAGTGAGTTTTACATCTTACTCTCTGCACCTAATTTAGCTCATGAAAATGTCTGAATCAAAGTAAGTCAAGAAGTTGTAAATGGCAAAGGCTTCGATGAGCCATATACAAACAATTTCTACTTTGGGTTTCAGGTCATACATGTCTTCACTGTTTTAACTGGAGATGAAATAATAACATAACAACTTTGTTTTTAATAGAGGGATTCGAGGATTCATCAATCTAATCTATGTTTCCATTCCAAACCAACTGCCTTCATGAGGGTTTTGTGAATTTAAATTCTAATTGCAAGCCCATATTTGGAAGTAAAGTGCAATCGTTCTGTGTTACCCGTAAATACCGATCTCAATTTTGTTGGGAAAATGTTTCTTAGAAAGATTTAAATATTCAACGCCGATGTGCCCGGATGTATGCACACTAGAGGACACCAATGCTATAGTGCAATATATGATCTCCAAAGGGGAATTTGTTGGACTTGATATAAATAATAAAAAGAAACTTGTAAAAGTGAAGTATATTTCCGGCATTACGATACGGCGTTGGACCCACAACCACAAAACTGCGTCTTAGGAACCCCCATACTCCCCATCTACAAAGCGATTAAAGAACGATACTAACTTTGGTAACATTTTATAAAGCAGAACATCAGTTTTCTTCTTCTCAGCCTCGAGCTGCAGAGTTCTCTCTGTGACCAATTCTTCTAGATTGTTAGAATACTTCTCCATCATCGCCAACATATTATCCATTACGTTAGTTTTCCTGAAAAACGAAATCGAGAAAAATCAAAATCCTTACATGCAAGAAAATTCCTTTCAAAAATTCAACAATCTCCAGTTTACAATTCGATGCCTTTCTGGTCAAAATAAACAGTAAGTCGGTAGTCGTTAGGCATTTACTGTTGAAGCAACTTGGGATTTACTTTTCCATTCCATTTTTCCAAGATGACTGTTCAGATGATTTCTAAGCATTATATCATTCCTTAATCTCCAACATCAGTATATTCAACGTGTGATCTATTCTTGATTCAAATTCGACAATTCAGATTCTGTTTTGAGAACCAGTGACCCAAAACAGGATGGTCTTCTCTTCGGTGGCGGAGCCAAAGGGTGACAGAGCAGTCAAACATCCCCCCCCCCCCCCGCAGCCCCGAAGGCATTTTTTTCGGGCAAAAATCTCATAACTAGGTTAGAACTTCGGAAAACCTCAGATATTTCGCCCCCCTCAGACGTAAACCTGGCTCCGCCACTGTTTAACTGGACGATTCCTTGATCGTGAATGTCTTGTTTATACCCGAGGACTTCTTAATTCAATCTTTTGTTGGAATACCTGTATGGATTGAGCCTAGTTAAGGTTTTTAAAACACGTTTTGCTGTAGGACGTTGTTCCGGCTGTTCCGACCAGCAGGATTTAATGAGAGAAACCAGATGAGATTTCACATGATGTGGTTGCTGCAGATGAAAATCGATTAATGGACGTTTAGGATTGGATTCATCTTTCTTAGCTACTTCATATACAATATCTGAAAATAGATTGACAGTCATAACTGGATTAATCGTAGGTTTTGTGTATACAATATCTGAAATACGTTGATATGTTGGACATGAGTAATCGTAGCTACTTCATATACCATATGTGAAAATACATTGCCATCCATCCATCAATCCCGGTATAGGTCGAGATAATACCTTCGGATTTTTCAACCCAGTTTCCCTTGGCAGTGAAGAAGGTAAGAGGGGCTGACATGGAAAAGCGTCTAGTTAGTTCAGATGGGACAATAAACCGATGCCCCGTGTGCTACAGGCTGTGCCCGTTAAAGATCCCTCAGCAGTTGGAAATCGAAAAAAACGTAGGCTAATGCTGCTGTCCTGGCAGAATTTCTCTCATTGCACCCTGCATGGCATCTTCATTAGCCCCCATGGTGCAGAAAAGTAGAACGTTAAACTCCATTCGTTTCATTTAAATCTATCCTACCTTTGGCTGCAGCATCTCTTTCTTCGGCATAGGGCGAGTTTCTGCACACAATTTCTTTTAAAATAACCCCAAGGGCGTAGATATCACCTTCCTGTGTCCTTGACCTTCTGTTGCCCTCTAACCTCAAGCGTAACAACTCTGGGGCCGTCCAGAATAAAGCTGAAAACATCACATTTTGGTTAAATATAGTTTTCACAGGTAACGATAACAAGCAGGGCCACTTTTTCTTGCAGTGGAAGGCCCTGATTGATTGTATTCAGTATCGTACAATCCAAACAAATCTTCGGCTAACTTCGGTGATACAAGAAAGGAGCCAAATGATGGCTGATGATGTGGCGAAACGGCAGTTATTGCTCATTAAAACAGGAGGGCGCGTACACTACTTTCTGGCCTAGGCCACTGCTTTTATGAGACTACGTTCTCATCACCATGTAACACCACTTTTCGTATATTCTCCTGAAACTCTCACCCCATGTAAAGGCGATAAAGGATATAATTTTGACTTCTTATCGCACGAGGGAAGGTCAGAGACGAATTTACCCTTTCCGTTTGTGCAATGCGATCTGGTCTCAGACACCAAGACTTCTTCTATTCAATCTACACATCTTTCGTCGCAGCTGTGCGTAGACGAAGAGAGACTTGGTTCAATATGATAGAAACTAGCTTACATTCAAATTTTTGGTTATCTGTTTTATTTCGATCTGAAGATTGACCGAATTTTAATCTGGAAATACCATAATCTGTTATTTTACAGATCCATCGACTGTCTATCAAACATTTACTACTTTTTAAATTACCATGAAGTTTTATAGGGGAACTGTGTAGGAAATCTAAACCCTGAGAAAACAATAAAAATATAAATGCTTTTATTTCGAACGTTGTTTTCACAGTTTGAAAATCAGAAATAACAGGTAAAACGAAATACAGACCGAAGAAAGTTTACAACCTAAAGGGAAATAACTTTAGTGCCAGATTTCTAAATTGACGTGAAAAACAATATGAAATATCGTCTTGTTGGATAACTACGACTACATACCGAGCATATATCTACTGCTATAGAGTACTGGAAGATCGGATCCAATTTCATGTCACTGTTCTCTAACACATCCTGCAATACAATTTAAAAACGATAGTCCAGAAATTTCAACAAGTATTAAAACTCGGAAAAAAGTCATATAATTGCAGACAGCTCCCTTTAAATAGTGGCTTTTCTAGGAAATATTAGTTGAGATGCCCAAGCAGGGGCTACAAATTTTCTAAGGGGGCCACAGGCTATTCTTTCACAATGTAAATTGATAAAAATTTGTGTGTGTGTGTGTGTGTGTGTATAAATCTTTATATTAAGGATATTGACAGAGAACAGACCGTTTTCACACAATAAGTTAATAACTATACCTATCATGGATAGATATTTCTATAAAATTCATTATTTTCTACAATTGAATATCATGAGTTACCCTACCTGTAAACTACCTTTATTACAATATTCCCAGATTATATTCACGTGATTAGTTTCTGTACAGACACCAATAAAATTACACATATTATTATGTTTTAGTCGCAGTAACTGAAGAAAGAAGACCAACAAGCATATACATGAAAAAAATACAATGTTATAACTTGGTGACAGTATCTTGTAATTTCAATGAAATAGATAGTAAATAGTTTTATCTTTTTCCCTTCCCTTATAGATAATAGTTACATAGCTCAGTAGCTGGTTGGATTGTCTTCTGCCAGGGTTCAAATTCTTCTGAAGGACAGAAAAAACTGGTCATACAGCCAAAGCTCCCGGGAGACGGCTCTGTCAACCCCTATCCCCTGACATAAGAATGCAAGATGTGCACATTGGAACCTCTTCAGTATAGGTACAGCTCGTCTTTATGACTGAATGAGACAGACTAGAAAAAACGAAACGAAGGGGAGGACTGGAGGCCTTAAACAACAAATATGTAGACTGATATATCTCTTTAATAGAATTGTTAACTTACCACTTGTATATCTTCTAATAAAGCTCGATCAACTTTTAATCTTGGTTTTCTGATTTCCTGTACAGCTACAATATTTTCTTTATACCTCGCCACGATGGTGTAGTAGATAGGACCCAGGGTTATAGAATCTTGGGTACCCAATAAGTTCTGATGGCGCTGACGAAACCCAATCTCACTCTCCGTGTCTGAAGGGAGAGATTCCATACTGCGTTGACCCACTGACGTATCTACATTCTATAATAATTGAAATGAAATAAGATGGTGTATTATACGTTCTGCTATTCTGTATTGTTTATGAAACGAAATGTAGTTTTAAATACAACTGCTCTCTCCTTTATCAGCAGCTTTATATCAAACTTTACTTCGACTTATTGGACTTGAGAAAAGAAGAGATCTGCACGAACTGCTGTTGTATCCTTGACTGGCTGAAGTAATCAAATGGAGGTTAACGTCCTATTTTTCTTCAACTTTACTAGCTAATGAAAATGCCGTTTTGACTGATTAAATTTACCGCCTCGTATGAAGCTATTTGGGTAAAGTGAACAGCGGTTCTTTCTAGCGGCGTAGTTTAAAAACAACGATTTTTAATTGTTCTTAGTATAATATTTCACAGTGTTAAAACATTTACAACAACTTACTAGAGTGGACTTTGCTCTTTTACAAATTTCAAAATCTAAATCTGAATACGTCACTTTCCATTCCATTTTTCTCAGATTCTTTTCTTTTCGCCACCATCTGTAGATCATAAAAACATTGTTCGAACGAAATGTACTTTGGATGTAAGGTCACATAGATCCACCTTTAAACTCTAAATGTATACATATGCAAGCGGCTAGCTAAAAATTGGCCGTTTACTCAAGTCATAGTCAGAATTAAATTCAATTTGGTTTCGTTTAATGTTTTTCACACATTCCACAAATTGAATTCAATTGTATATCGAAAAAGAAAAAAAACGAAAAAAAAGAAGGGGAACGAAAAAAAAAAAAAATAACGACTGGAGGCCTTAATTGTATCCTCTTAATACCAGAATCTTCTTTTTACAGGCATATTTTGAAAGGGTTGGCCGAATCACTACATAATATGTCGAAGACGTACCCTAGGCTATAGAACCCTTGTGGTAATAAAAACAAAATCCATTGAATACTGACCGGTAGAAGATGAAGAATCCGAATATTGAAGCCAACATGATGAGAAGAAAAACACCGAGTATTATATAGGTCAGAGTATCATCTGAAAAACAGAATCCATATACATACAATTATATAGGTCATACAATTATATAGGTCATACAATTATATAGGTCAAAGTATCTTCTGAAAAACATATACAAATAAACTGCTAAAAATCAATGTTTCGTTTCGTAATTTTTCTGCGGTCCACCCCGCCGTCCGAATTGTGATGCAACTCCTGTTCTATGTAATATTGGCTAATCAAATGACTGTTGGTATATGTATTGTTATCTGTTGGCTATTATTTCCTGGTACGTTTTACCATGCCAAATATCTGCCGCTCCTGCAAATTGAAAGCGTGAGTGGGAGAGGGGGGTGAGGGACGTAGAAACGCCGCTGCATGTGTTCCATACATTGTACACAGGCAAAAACGTCTTCTATCGCCTACTGCATGCATATTACTTATTTCTACGCATGCCAACTCTCTGCCTTACCTTGCAGCTTAATGTCTTTTTAATTCCCTTACTCAAGTCCCATACAAAACATTCAAAATATTTCAATAATCAGCAAGTTTTTGACGGTATAGGTTTATTCTTCTTAATGCTTAGCAAAACCTCTATTGTGTCGTGTATGGAAAGCATATCATATACAACTATGATATACCAACTAAAGTTCAAATCCAAGACAAAGCACTTCAAATTCAAGATAACAGTAATCAGCAAGTTTTTGCCGGTATAGGCCTGTTCCTCCCAGTGTTAATTGCTGTACTCCTTTGTATCGAGTGCTGAATGCATATTGACGACATGCCATCTCACAGTCTTAACCTTACCTGGAAGCTCAATCCTTAACTAGTCCCTTCTGAAATTCAATGATGAGACAAAACACTTCAAATTCAAGATAACAATATTCTAACAATACCAGTATAGGTCTATTCTTCTCAATGCTAACTACTATACTTTCTTGTATCGTGTAGTGAATACATATCACATACTATTACGACCTAGCAACTCAGTGATTTAGATCTTACCTGGCAGTCTTCTACCTTTCCTTACTAAAGTTTAATTCACAGACAAAAACACTTCAAGTTTAAAATATTACAATAATCAGCAAGTTTTTGCCGGTATATTCCTGATATATGAAAACAATCTACTGCCATGCTTTGTGAAGGTATTACATTGTTTACATAGTTGCTATGGTAAATCAATATCAAGGTTGTTTATTAAGAATTAAAATATTCCATTGTTTAATGAACATCAGCGAATACTAGATTATCTCCCTTACTTTTATTGATTGAAATTGGCTAAGACCACAATTGATTTTGCATTGCCGAAATTTAGTCCCTGGTATTTTATAGACATCCCATTCTTTCTTTATTTCATATCTATTTTTTTATATATTTTTGCTCTAGATATGGATTTTAATGTCTAACATTGTCATTTCTTGTAGATTGTGGGAAATATAAAGACATATCAATGCGGAAGTGTAGTGTAAAAATATTTGTTAATGATACAGGCGGATGTTTATATCTGGTAGTGGTCTACTTTCAATTTCCCCGAAACCAAAATGTTCATATTCATCATAATTATATTGGAAAATGTGACATAAATATATTAAGCGGAGAGAAATAGAAGGTTTATTAAAGTCGAATTACTTCCCTTTATCTATTGTATATAGGACTCGCTGCAGTAATTTATTTATACGTCCGGTTTTTTTTTAGAAATCCTCTTTCTCTTTCCCATTTGGAGTGCCTATTTTTGACTAAATTTTTGGACTTAAATAGTGGTCAGGCTTTCATTCGACTTATTTAGAAAGTTTTCAACGAGATTTCTAGAAAAAGTTACAGTTGAATTTCGTGATTTAACATTTGAGACAGAAGGCAAATGATTTACTGGAGTGTGTCCATAACATAGAATACACTCAGCGAGGAACTAACGATTCCAAAATCGGACAACAACACTCGCTCACTTTGTTAATACCGTCCCTGATGGATGCACCTTGGAATGAATGAATGAATAAATGAATGAATGAATGAAATAAAAAACATACCGGCAGCACATTTCTCCCCATTGAAGCCACAAAAAGGTTCATCAAGAGGTATTCTCTCATTACTTGTCGAGCCATCACCCCAGATTATTGCGTGATGGGTCTCCGTTTTCTGAAAAAATATAAGAAACGTCTATGAGCTTTGCAAAGTAGAAACGTCTATGATATTTGCAAAATAGAAACGTGCATGAGCTTTGCAAAATAGCCGATTTCTCCGATTAGAAGTGATGCATCACGCCGATGATCTCTTCGCTAGTTTGATTGAATACAAAAATACTTCTCTAGCACATTGACTACAAGCTTGTAGCAAAAGATATCATATATGATCACATAAAAGACGTTTGGGAGTGGTATGGCGAGGTCGAACCTTCATCATATTTTTTTTATATTGGGTGCTACTTTGAGACAGTGTTTGTCCAATTTCAAAACCCATAAAGGTAATAACGTTATGTTATATGTCTTTTCGGACATTATAAACGATGATTGAATACTTACAAGCACGTTAGAATTGCCAACTCGCTGATACTGCAGTGTGGACACAATCCTAAAATATCCCTGTGTTGATAAATCCCACAAAACAAAGCTGGGTGCTCTATCTACATTCTTGTTGATTATAACGTTACCAGTCATACCTGTAAACACCAAGGACAATAACTCCTACAATAGACTATGGATTACGTCCCTTCATTACTTGATCTAAGTCATTACAATAACCCTGACAAACTGGACAAAGCAAAGCTAAATCTTGGACTTTTACACATTCGTAATCTATGTGCAACAATTGTTGTTTATAAGACAAAATGATAAAGTCCTCGCCACTTGATTTTTCTAGAACCTTTACTTAACTATCCAGATAAGTATAATAACAAGTAGTTATCACGATAGGTGTAAAACCATTCAAAAGATTACGTACCATCAAAAGTTATCTCCCTTGATGTGGGTATAATAACGCCTCCGTCTGTAGCGTTACCATACGGCATGGACTGGTTCAAGGCAAGAGCGAATAAATAAACTGCATCGTGCAGGAATGGAGCATATTTATCAGCCTGTAAAAATACAACATAACTATAAACATCCTAGAGAAAATAAAAATATTTTCGAAGTTTCTTGTGGATCCCATGGTAGATTACATCGAACTGGAATAATGACGAAAGATGACTTATTCGAGTTAAAGATATTGCCAAGTCGACTATGATACATCGACGTCCCACCACCGGTTAACAAAGACAATCAGTTAAAGTGTATTCCTACAGGAAAGGGCGACACTTACCACTACTGCCTTGGGCATATCTGTTCTGGAACCAAAAACTCTGTTAGCGGTATGAATAGCCTCCTCGGCTGGTCGTTTGTTTAAATCTACTACGTAGGTTAGAGAAGTCTGAAAATAGAATGTTTGACCAAATTATTATTATTTGACGAGGTACCAACATTTTGGAATCTTCCAATACATTATATTGAATTTTAAAAAATCGACATCCCATTCTATCAGATGTACAGACATACGTTCTTCTCCATTTCTTCTAAATTCTTTAGTTTTATTTCAAAAGCCCTTTTCTACTAAAAACTATAGTTTTATCTCAAAAACTAATTTCTAATAAACCTTTTTTTCGTGCCTTTAATTTGAATCTATCGACTCGACTATCCAGAGATTTCCAATGAAATTTTGCAAAACCTTACAATCAGTATTAAAGGGACAAATTCACCATTTGGAGGCTTGATTTAGGTATTGAATATATGTAATAAGTCTTCAAAAGTACTGGAAATGTAAAAAAAATCCACAAACTACTAAATACGGCTTAGTACCAAGAAATGACGACTAAGAAATGAAGAGTCGTCATTTCAAGTTTCAAACACATAATTCTGGACACACATTGATTTGAAGGCTAAGATTTCGACGATGAGCTGTGAACACTTTTACTGATTACCTTAGCTAAAAAATCTTAAAGTAAAATTGGTCAAACGAATGGCGATTCTGTCCCTTTAATCAGAAATATTCTATAGTCTAAAACGGTCCATTGTAAAAGTTCTGTATCTACGCTGCAACATAACATTTTGTATAATGGCAGTCATTGTATATCGGTACTTTACTCAGATGGTCATGGTCTTTGACAGTTCAACATAGTTCAGTACGTACGATATTAATTCAACATTTCAACAATATGATATTTAAACTGTATATAAATAGCATTTAATACAAAAATAAGTGTCAAAATTATTTAAAATTGCTCTTAAACTATTGACTATATCATTTAACTGTTAATGCTTAAAGGGATAATAAAGAGTTTTTCTAAATATCGGGACACTTATTACATGAATATGCACCATTTCAATTTTCTGTGGTTCCACTTAAAGTGAGTGTTTGATGACGCCACTAATCGCGAAGGTCCATATTTGATAACGCATATTTTGCGATTATAGATGTCATGGAAGACCAGTGGTAAAATATGGAAGGGTCTCGCCCCAGAAGACACATTGATACATTCACAAGTGTCTCATTACCGGAAACTGTCGAGAATTGTCGAATGATAAATTCCACGGTATCTGAAGTTGATGACACGAAAGTAGGAAATATATATCCAACTATACTTTAATTACATTTAATTCTATAGGGTTTTCTGTAAATAGAACCTTTCCATTGACAGGCCGATATTTGAATTCAAAATAAGAGAAAATGATCGTTATAATTGTACTCTAAGGTCGGGTTGGATTTCACACCGGAATTTAATCGACTCTAAATATCAGACGTATATCGAGTACGCTCAGGAAAAAATAAAATGATAACAATTTTCATTACTTGATTATTTATACAGTATCAAAGCTAAGAACATAATATTTTGACCTCATGATTATAAAGATATATTATACATCTGTTCACAAAATTACAGCTCCAAATTACTTTACAAATAATGGCTTTTAAAAATTCCAGTCAGATAAAAATATGGGCCTTCCACTAAAAGACCGAGATTTTAATTCATATAATGGGAAAATGATTGTTATAATTGTGCTCTAAGGTCGGGTTGTTTTTCTTGCATTGGAGGTAATTCCATTGTAAATATCTGAAGTGAAGAGAAATAATCGTCTGTAATCATTCTGATTCAAACGTATATATATTAGTTGCGTCAAAGTTTTGTCGGGGTCGCGGTAGCTCAGTAAGATAGATGCTTACTCGTTTACCTGGTTCTCTGAAAGCAAATGCCGAGTTATACCTTCCATTTTATATACCCTTGTTTCAAACCAGTGTATAGGGGAAACTAGGAGTAGTGTGGCCATTTTTAGGAAAAATCGCTGTGTATGAAAACTGACCAGTTTGAAAGAACTTGAAGGTGTCGTACTAGCCCCGGTCTACCCGCGTTTTAAGTACAATCTTGAAAATTATCCCTTATTTCCAATAAAGCTGTCCTGATGAGGAGTATTTATCCGTCACACGTGTCGGCAGTATGAGATAAACTAGAGTCTATTAAATATAATATAACATAATTACATATATATATATCATAGGATGGCGTGCAATGAGATTAAGACCACACCCACATTTTAGAATTAAATAGCAATTCGGAAGTATTTCATGTTATTTACAATCTAATGGAGCCGATAATTTGACCGGAGAGATTTCTCCTGCATATTAAATACCGGGTAATGAAGAGTACGAGTGCTTTATCAGTTAGTCTGGGCATCTCAGATGTCATTGGTTTTGATTTATAGGTTAGTCTCACTCAATCGGCTGTCAGAATTCTCAGTTAAACAACCAATTCGTCATTTTCCTATAAATCACTGTCTAAAACCTGATCGTTTTCTCTAAATTACATTATAATCGAGTTGATAACAATATACTCTCACTAAACTCCTAGAAAAATAGAACTTTAGTTTTCTTTCTATGTACAATTTCGTATCTCTTTCCTTTTCTTATATTTTTAGTCTACATTGTAATACAAATTAAAATTTGTCAGATCGCAATCAAGATTAGATTACAATTTCCTTTTAGTCTACATCGTTATCTAAGAAGTTTTCTATCAAAAGCATGTCCCAAAGATAGTATTTTAAACCAATCAAAGCGTGTCATCCAAAATTCCAAGATAGAATTATGGGATAGCGAGACCAAAAGAGGCTGTCATATTACTCCACTCTAGGTTTCGCTATCCCATAATACTTTGTATTTTATCTATAAACGGGTTCTACATAACAGGCTTTGATTGGTTCAAAATACCATTATTAGAACCATTTAGATTCAATAGTTCAAAAAGAAGTCTTCTTTGATATAAATACAAAAGCTAGAAAATAAGAATGGTGTAAAAAGAAGCTGTAAGTATCCCTGATGCTCAAATAAAGACTTTCTTAGTGGTGTAAAAAAAAGCTATTAGAATCCAAGATACACATAAACCCATATTCAGAACTTTTTAATGAAAACAATTCTTACTTACATATAGTAGATTTTCAAAAGCCTGTCTTGCTGCGGAGTCTTGGTTATCATGTCTCTGCCACAGTGAAGAACTGTTTAAAAAATCAAATTCATTTCTATCCGGTATTTTTTGCTCTATGAATATAAACTGGTAGTCGCCTGTGGCCATTCCATTCTGATGAACTAACAACATATACTGTCGTAATAATCTTTGAGGTATGATTAGGACCACGACTGAAAAATTTAAAAATTTGAATATAGAATAATGAAGTTTGATAAAGCTCTTTTTTCATTTGAATGTCATTGTCTCTCGGTGCAAGGATGGGAAAATTCTTAGCAAGGTCGTGTCAATATTGTTATGTATCAAGAATTTTTTTTAGAAACGTAAGCACCCAATTCCAAACCAATTACCAATCATATGAGGATTCATATCCGCTCAACTTGTGAGTTAATGAGTACAATTAAAGAAACTGTGTTTACGAGACGAGAATGAAAGCTACACGCGCAGCTGCAGTGCTTACAGGGCTCTGATTGGCTGAGTCGTTGTCTTACCTCTATAGACGATATTTTCATATTATGTAAGATTTTAGTGATATTCACTGCAGGAGAATTAACACTGAAATACCTGTCCAACATCGTCTTTCAATCGATAAAGTGGAGGGGAGTTCTTCAATACTCCAAATTTTGTGCCGCTTAGTTCAATGCTTCAACCCGGTTTGAATGGAACAGGTAATGAAAAATAGGACAAATCCTAGTCTTACCTCTGGACGATATTTTAATATTTTGTAAAATCTTAGTGATATTTTCTGCTGAAGAATTAACACTGAGTCTCGAGTAGTGTTTAACAACATCAAATTTACGATCGCGGTGTTCGTTGATGTCTTCAATGGTATGGATGATGGACCGAGCCACGGTGTTGGTAGCGTAGGTATTACTGGAGATCAACGAGAGTTTATACCATTTCATATTCACACAGACCATTAACAACAGGTGCCCTTGAATATAGTATAACATATTAAACGTATGTCAAGGGCAATAACTCACAAACTGTTTAAAGAAACATTTTCAATTTTACACTAGACCGTAAACAAAACCCCTACACCATAACATAAGTCCTATCCATTATACAAAAGTAAGTGGAACGTCAGAGGCAAAGGTGATCACCAAAGTGGTCGAAGCGAAAACGTAAGGGGGAGGGGGTCGCACAAATAACGCAGACTGCTCATTTTGATCAGCTTACCTGCAGAAGCCCTTGCGGGGTTGACCATTGTGAAATCATTCTTTAGAGCCCTGAATCCCAGTGTCCGATTTCTGCATTTATACGCCTCTAGTAATAGATTCAAATTTTATAACCGAGTGTGGGATTGTTTCCTATTATTGATTGGCTCGGGGCAGTGTTAGTCTAGTGGGAGGCTGAGTTCTACATTATATTAAATCATATTGAGAAAATTAATGACATAATGTAGAATTTGACTCACTTGGGGTGAACCCGGGCATATCAACTCATTTATTATAAACATTTTATATTGAAATTAATTTCAAAGGAAGTAATAAAACACTTAGCTCTGAGCTTTTGAGCCAATGTGCGAAATTTTAATCAAATTATGCGATAAATCGGGAAGATTATTTCAGACGATTAGAAAAAACGTTTTTACTCCCGAGATCAGGTAAGCCTCAAATATTCCATGATTTAAACAGATGCAGGAATTGGAAATCATCGCAATAATCAGACTTTAAATTAAAACCGAGTTTTACCAATGGAATTTTAATTTGTTGCACCTGATTAGGGTTTAAGAATACGGGCAACGCGATGCAGTGTGCAATGAGGAAGCCTACTCATTTTTAATTTCCAACTGTCGAGGGATCTTTAATGACCAAGGCCTTTACCACACGTTACCTGTGTTAATTGTCCGATCCGGACGAAAATACACCTTTTCCAGAAGACTTCTATTTTTCAAATTTCCAATGGATTATTATCCCATCTGGATACGTGAACTTACCAAACGAAGTAAGTGAGGGTGACAGTCGAATTAAAGTTGAATATCTCTTTTTATCATCCAGTACCAAATCATTACTTAACCAGCCGAATACAGGGATATCTTTATAGGACGCCAGGTCGGCTACTGCTGTCATTGCTATTAAAGAGATTGTAAAGTGGTTTTCCTTTTTATGTGTATCGCGAATATAGTTAGCGTCAATTTACTCCATTCAAATTCCCAGTAAGACCTCTGTGGTTCTTGCAATTCATTCATTATGTATTTAATGTCATTTAATCGCAAAAGGGCCTTAGATTTCATAGATAAAAAATCAATATTTTAAGAAATACAGCTTTTTGATTGAATAATAAAGCTGAAATTATATCTGAAAAAACCAAGAATCATTTTAAGCTAAGTATTCGTGAATGAGTCCCTGGTCCTATTAATTTACCCAAGTCTTTGACAT
Source organism: Lottia gigantea (assembly GCF_000327385.1). NCBI lineage: Eukaryota > Metazoa > Mollusca > Gastropoda > Lottiidae > Lottia > Lottia gigantea. The sequence continues at coordinate 786,916 of NW_008706748.1, forward strand.
CCCCGTTCATTCCTTCGTCTTATTTGTATCTGTATCACTATTTGGATTGAAAATAATAATACTTACATTCTGTACATGGTGGTCCGAATATAACATCCACATTTTTATAGGCAAGGAAGTCAGCGAGTAGTCCGATACTCTGTTTACCATCACATCCAGAGTCTAACCACTTTAAACTGAAAATAATGCCAATAGACAGAAATATCAAAATGTAATTTGTTCTCGAAGATGAGGGTGGGCAGGGGTGTAGCCCTTAAAGGTTTTCCCTTTAAATCAGCATAATGTTTCCTTAAATGGTCCTCGCTAACTTGTTGAAGTTTCAGAGCAACTAATTTATAGCCACGTTTCTCAAATCTTGAGATGATATCAAGAAATTTGAAAGAAGTAGAACCTCGAAGATCTAAATACGCAAATTATGATGTGATGTGGACTATTCAAAAGATACATCAAGTTGACAAATGCAGTCGCACAGTGACGGGATATTTTTCGAAAGAAAGGCTGTTTTAAGCTTATAAAAAAATAAACTCGGTGACAATTGTATCCACACGCTGTAAGTGGTCAATCGGTGTCTTATAAATGTTCCTTTGTGTCCTTTAAAAATAAAAAATAACTTACCTCAGATCTATATTGGGTAAAAGTTCCTCTTCTTTAATTCTTTCAAGAGCGATGGCTAGAGTACCAACAGTACTGGAAGCATTAATCGTAACTTCGGCATCCTCGCTGGATTCTTTAGGAGCGAACCATAGAATCTGCACTTCTCTGTTTACTGCTCGAGTTAGTCCAAAGTATCCACACAAGTAAAGAACTGCTGGAATCCAAAGACATTTTGGAATTGGCGACATACCAACTGTTACTGTTGCTGATACAGTTAAACTGATCTGTTTATGGCAATAATCCACCAGGATATAGTATTTCAGTCCAACTGTTAATATCCATGTTCCAGCTACTTGTCAATCCACAGAATAATCACGATCACAATTTACCTGGCAAATGTAATGAAATGGATTAAGTGGTTTATTCTCCGGAGGTTTAGTCGCGTTGTTTTTGTTTTGTTTAAAGGTACGCTACCCCTTAGGATGACCACAAAAATGAGTCTTGTTCATCTGTGAACTTACCTGGTGTCATAACTATACAAAAGACTCCAATAAATCCATAAAACTTAGTAAAAATTAATTAAAGGAAGTATTTTCAAAAACACGCTTAGAAGCGTATTACAATATTTGTTCAGTTAAATGGATGTAAGATTTTATTCTTTAGTCATGGAACCTGGTAAATCCAACTGATGAATATATTCTCTAAGAGGTAATATTCTTTTAAAGGGATTATTAAGAGGTTTTATAAACTTTGTATGGGCACCACTCATATCTTCGTCACACGTTTGTAGTTCTTGTAATTTCATTTAAACTAATAGTTTTATGACTTCACTATTGGCAAAGGCCTTTATATGATACTATTTGCAGCCATTTCATAAAACACTTAGATTTAGTGAATTGTACGAACTACAGACGTCTGATTGTAAATTGAAATGATGCAAATCGATGCTATCAGTGTCCCCGATACACATAAAAAGTTTAGAAAAAATCTTTACAATCCCTTTAAAATAAACACAAATTGGTCACGTTCAATTAATTTTTTAATAGTTATTCTAGAATGCTCTATTAATCTTTAAGTTGCACTTAGGGCTGGAGATCACATTAAATAACACGGAAACAAAACAGTTACCTAATAAAACTACTGTTGTTCTATAAGAGTGAAATTTGTCCTGATGATGTTTTTGTACCCGGAACTCATGTCTCCATCAATTAGGTTTTTGTTTTTATCTGAACAAAAGCCTCATCAATATAGATTTAAGAAACACTTAGTTAAATTAAAATTGAAATTAAAACACACAAATCATCGCAAAATTACATCATTGTATTCTCAAAGCAGGTGTAGAAAGGTAGCACTTTAAATTCCAACCCGTGGTATTCCATTTTTCAAAGCGATACCAGATAGTCCAAACAAACCAAATCAAACCAAACGACTACCATTCAATACTCAATAACAATACCAGTTACTTAGTTTCAAATTCCAACTTTATAATCATAAACCGGATAATGTATATCTATATTAATCTACACCGGAAGTGACGTAGGTATCATTTCATCGTTTAAATATAGCTTCTTCCTCATGAGAAAAATACTGTTTTAATCGACTCGATTCTGAATTCATTATGAAAACTATATCCTTTTCATTGTTGCATATTTCAGTACAAAGGAAACGCACATGTTAAATATCACCCGAATCGACTCTAGATATCTGATGCTAACATCGAATCATTATTAATAATTTTGATAGTCTCTTAAACAGGTCCGAAATTATTACACAAATCCTTTGATTCAATGTTCAAAATAAGCCTCGTATTAGGTACCCATCTAACCAACCAACCTTCTTGTCGAGCTAATATACAGAGTTGTAAAACTATTGAAGATATCATAATGTTACCTATTGCAATCAATAAATAAAGGTATACTGTCGCCTAAATTCTCGCCTTACCAGCCGAGGGTATATTCGTCAAAATACGTGCTCTTCCAGGTGATGCATCTCTATTTTCAATATACGTTTCACTTTTCAGACATCAAATATGACGTTCAATCCGTCTAAAATTCATTGGGCGTAGTTGTGACGATAAACTATTTTTTTTACCGTTTTTAACAATCCACTGAGAAGTTATCTCCAATAATGTCAAAAAGCTGTACATGTCTTGAAAACGTCGTAATCGTCTGATTTCCAACCGTCAAGATATTTTTTATCCCATTATTTTTTTCCGGCTAATGAGGTTGAAAACTTAATGTGGTGTACCTAATGGCGATCTATTATGAGAATGTAAATTTTACCTACTTATCTTCAATTCCAATTGTATAGGGATCTTAATTAATTGCACGTGAAAATGTGCATAATAACCAGGAAGTGACAAAACAGCCCAAACATTCGTGAGTTTGTGTTGAATTGTAGGGGCTTCCTTATAACATTTTAAGAAGTAAGATTTCTGAAACCTTATAATGTCCAATTAGGGCTGTGCACGTTAAAGAGCAATGCCGTCTTCATAAGAACTATCAGGTGTAGAAAAGAAAGACGTAGGACGTGAAATTCCATCATTCATTCTTTCACTTAAATTATTATAAGCCTATAATCCATTATCTTATATTATATATTTCTTCAATTAATAATAGTTTGTGTACTCGCGTTTGTCAAGTTATGATTAATGTTGAAGTGTTCGGGTCAAGTACGGCAACTCGCCGTTACAGACAATTTCTCACAAATCAAGTGGCAATAACAACAAGTAAATACCTTGAATTGTAAAAATCATGTACTCTTAAGGACCAATTTGATCTACCCTTAAGTATCTACTAGTAATTTTAAGGGTCGTGGAACGCGGGAATAGGGGAGCGGCCGTGCGAGGGAAGCGGAAGTGTTGAAAGGGAAAATTTGTTATTGGTACTTCATAACCCCGAGGGAAATCTCAGACTGTTAATACTTTTTGAGTTGATATTTCAATTCATACAAAAATAATTGTTAAGATAGAACTAAAGAATATAGAACTTTTACCTAAAATTAGACTTTACCTTGAGGCTGTTGAAATCTTGTAAACATTTGAAATGTAAATCCACGTGTTACGTTCGTTCAACAATTATAACGATAAAAACGTTGTATATATGTTACCTCATTATAATCACATTTCACACTTTACAGCTTTCTCGTGTCTTAAAGTAGAACTATCTACAATTATATAACTCAATAATTTAACCAACACGTTTGGGTTCCGTGCTACGGCAATGGGAGCTAACACAAAAGAGCTAACACAAACTGATAAAAAATTGATATTTGATAAAAGTAATTTCACGACGTAGTTTATTTGGTAAACATGCCTTTCAATCATGCAGAAATAAGCAATTGTCATTGGAAATTAATTGATTGCTTTTTGCAAGACGATATGGTAATGAAGGTTTGACCGACACCCCACCCCCGTGAAATGGAAGAAATCAATCAATTTCAAGAGTCGATTAGTATCAATTTTCAATAACTTTCTTCAATTTTTCTGCCAACAATATCCTATCCCGAGAGACCCGTTCAGATTACAAAATACCAGTTCATTTGATAAATGTCCATCTTGGGTAACTAAAGATTAGATTGTATTAAAAATGTTCCTAATTAGTAGAGGACGTAGTAATCCTGGATCTTTCAAGATGTTCAACAAAAATCGTATATCCGAGGAGACCTAGGATAAGGACAAGCGACATGAGAGCACTGGTTTGTAGATTGTATTAAAATTTTTAGTTTTATCTTGTCGAAATACATTTAAACTAGAACTGTTTGTAATCATATTGTTTTGCTATGTTAGTGAACCAAACCGTGGCAAGAAAGTGCAAGGCATCAGACCCACCCTGGACAAGGTTGGTTTTATTGCCACCATCAGTGGCTCAACTGTCATAGGGATTGGTTGAACCAAGTCCGCGGGTCCCAACCCCTAAGGGGTCCCATCCCCAAAAAATATCAAAACGATTAGATTGACTTACAGAGGGGTCTCAGAATGCATAGAGGGGCCCATCCTTCTTAAGTGCACGGGTCCTCACTCATTCTTCTGTAATTACGTAGTTAAATAAATATATCGTGTCATATAGAGATTCTATTCTTGAGTTATGACACCTGGTACGTCCAACTGATGAATATATACACTTGTTCACTAAGTTTGACACTTTAACTTTTATGTCCATTCTAAGAGATAGTATTCCAAAAAAGTCGTAAAGAATGTTTCCATTGAAGTGATCCTCCTCACAAATTGAAATTATGATTCTTAAATCAGCCTATAGTCTATAATTATATATCTAGGTGTAAACTTGCTCTAACTTACCTTCAATTTCATCTAATATCCTTCATAACACCCATATACACCTAGTGGTTATACCAATAAATATGAATACCAAGAGGTTTAGTCAAGAACTATAATAGACAGTTTGATTTAATTTCCGCATAATTTCGAAGAACTCGGCAGTATTGGTACAAGTAACGAATAGTCTTTGAAAGATTTGCCGAAAGGTTTGGCCAAGGACTAGCTGGTAGACATTATACTCGTGTTATCCCTATACAAATTAGTGTTTCTTTCTCTTATATTCAATCAATACGTTACACGATGAATCTATACACTATGATCCACAAGCTTGTAATGCCTATTTTGAAGCAATTATTAACTTCTGAGTTGGGAGCTCGATTTTCCTCGGTTGGTATGCTCTGATCCGACAATCCAACTATCTAACTAACTAACAATATGTTACAAAACCAACATTCCAGAAGAGAAAATTTACTCCCGGAAGCAATGGCACAATTATCAGAATTTTTCTTACCTTGAGGAGGATTCGAGCCCACGGCACCTAATCCCTTATATGATGCCTCCAATTCATCACATCTCAACACTCAACATTTCCCTTGTAATGTAGGCCTACACTTTAGGATAAAAACAAATTATTTTACGGCCAGTACTTTCGAGATGGCTTTCAACCTCTTTCACCGACTATTCAACTATCTACATCAGCTTTCAAGGAATCTATGTTTCTATATGTATCCAAATTATTAAAACATAACGTATCCGATATACACCTTTCGTCAGTATCCTCAATTCGATTCTTCATATAACATAAATACACTATATAATAAAGTTAGTTTCAAATTGTAAATATATAATATAAATATAAAGAACAGGTGCCAAAATGGTTGTTATCTACTAAAGAATCGTTTTTCAGGTTTGCGTGTAAGTATTCAATAGAGACTTGTATCAATCTGATCTCAGATACTGCAATCTTTATTTCTAGTAGTGTTTCTATTAGCTCAGCAAACTTTCGATTTTTTTACCATTTAGACAGTTCGTTACATTCTCTTTGACTGTCTCCAAGGTCCTTCTTTTATAGATATATCTGCTATAAGGTCATTGTTACTCAAAACCTTCAGTGTATAGGCCTTTATCGGTTTACCATAATTTTATTTGTTGAAACGTTGTGTACAGGCATGGTAATGGTAATTATTGAAGACTACTGCCATATGAACTGTTGATGATCATGTAAATTGTAGAAATGTTGTCTATAATCATGGCAATGATAATTATGGAAGACTTCTATCACAATAACAATGTTAATTGTTGAAAGGCAATGTACAAAAAACTATCACTGTAATCCTGATGGTGTAAATTATTGAAACGCTATGTACAAAAAACCTAGCGCTAGTATTCCTGATGATGTAAATTGTTGAAACGTTTTCTTCAATAAAGCTCTTGACTATTATAGCATATAATTGCGGTACGTTTTTCAATTTGGTAATCTAGAACCTGTGGATTCCTCAAGCTAAATTCATCACATAAAATCTCTAGATACTGTAAAAACACTATATTTAATGTTAAACAAATTATAGAGCATTAGGGGGCTTCAGAAAAACACATTAAGTGTTACCTTATCTGTAACGCTATGTAATATTACTGATAGTTAAAGATACCGTTACTTTTAGTTCTTGAATTCATTACGCACTTTATGAAGATAATATGAACTCATCGAAGAATTCTTCTTAATTGACTATTACAAATTCGGCAAATCTCGGCAGTTTCCGTGAAGCTGAATTACGGCTGAACACTGACTCAATGATATTACTGGGAATTGCAAATTTAAGTACTTCAATTGACTTAAATATATATAGGCCTCAGCTGTATACTGATTATAACGACGTGCCATTAGGTTGGTTGGTAGATGACAGATTAACGTGTGCTTCTAGTGGATGCTGAAATCACAGACTAGGTAGTTGTTGGTGGATGACAGGTTTACGTGTGCTTCTAGCGGATGCTGAAATCACAGACTAGGTAGTTGTTAGTCGATGACAGGTTAACGTGTGCTTCTAGCGGATGCTGAAATCACAGACTAGGTAGTTGTTAGTGGATGACAGGTTAACGTGTGCTTCTAGCGGATGCTGAAATCACAGACTAGGTAGTTGTTAGTGGATGACAGGTTAACGTGTGCTTCTAGCGGATGCTGAAATCACAGACTAGGTAGTTGTTAGTGGATGACAGGTTCACAGACTAGGTAGTTGTTAGTGGATGACAGGTTAACGTGTGCTTCTAGTGGATGCTGAAATCACAGACTAGGTAGTTGTTGGTGGATGACAGGTTAACGTGTGCTTCTAGCGGATGCTGAAATCGCAGAGTGGGTAGTTGTTGGTGGATGACAGGTTAACGTTTGCTTCTAGCGGGTGCTGAAATCACAGACTGGGTAGTTGCTGGTGGATGACAGGTTAACGTGTGCTTCTAGCGGATGCTGAAATCACAGACTAGTTAGTTGTTGGTGGATGACAGGTTAACGTGTGCTTCTAGCGGATGCTGAAATCACAGACTAGGTAGTTGCTGGTGGATGACAGGTTAACGTGTGCTTCTAGCGGATTTTCTTCTAGTGGATGCTGAAATCACAGACTAGGTAGTTTGTTGGTAGTCGTAGTAGTTGGTAGTTGGATTAAGTTGAAATTGAATGAGTCTGTGTTGTTGGTTTGGTAGTTGATAAGATGTGACTTTAAACCATAATAAAATGATATAAACGAAGATTAAAACACGTGATTACCACGTGATATTAATTAACATCTTCATCTAATTAACACATCTACAACTTATTTTAATCAGTATAACAGCTGGATACATTTACACATAATTCTCCAATTCTTAAACATGTTTAATCTACTTCTGCTCTTTTATAACTCCAGCTTAGTTTATATCTGGAGATCTCTTTATTTGTGACCATGGAAAATGCTTTAAATAGGAGTTTTTATGAACTTCTTCACTCGTAATACCACACGGCTCAGTGAGTTAGACGCTTGCCCGTAAACCTGAAGGTCCAGGATTCAAACCCTGATAAACGAAACCCTTAGATGAAACCTCCGCCGATAATTGGGTAAAGGGGGAAGAAAGGAATTATCGGGCTGATTTATAATATGGACGTTCTAAAATGCCTCTTAGTTATGCTCGTATTTTCTAAACTATCTGACAAAGAAATCTCAATTTCAGATATCACTTCCGCTTTTCAGAATTTTAAACCCCAGTTCATCTCATCTTGTATATACGTGTTATAAAGATGAAAAAGCGTATTCCTCTAACTAACTCATAAAGTAAAAGTTTAAAATATGATATGATGAAATCTCAGCGGGTTAAAAAACTTACAAAAAAAACGTAATATAACCATTAAATAATGGACATTAGATCCATAAGCTAGTTATCAGATCCTATTCAATACCATCTGTAAATATGGATTTAATGGCGATATCAGTGTTATTCCTAATGCTATCTCCTAACGCCTGCAATTATCATCCCGTTTTTATTTTTATCGGTTAATTAAACTTTTAAAGGGATCAAATCGTACAAATAAAAGTGTATTTATCACTAATTTTAGGGAGTTATAAATGTCACTATTTACTTATGTATATATTATTGTTGTTCTGTTTTCTATCATTATTAGTTTGTGCTTGGTGAAGATTCCTGTATATGGATTGAAACGTTGCAAAAGTTAAAGGAAGGAGTAGTATATCTATAATAGTGTTTCTTATTTAATGTTCTTTCTACTTCTAAATGTCACATAGAGATTATAAAATAAAAGTTGTTAGATCTCAATTACAACTTCTTAGAATCAAAATCCGAAGTTTTGTGAACCTCACCTGTATACTGCTTTTAACGATGTTCTTCTAAACCATGATAAAATTATATACAAATATACATCATTATGATTACCACGCGCTAACCGATCTTTCACTTATTAATTAACAGATT
>NW_008706748.1:795927-855971 GCF_000327385.1 Lottia gigantea
ATTGTTTGCTTTAAGTTGATAGAGGATCATCTGAGGTGACTATATAGCTAAACCTCAACTCCAGTATCAACACTGCACTGATGAGGCCCAGAATGCCGAAATAATCCTGTTTTTAGTTAGAGTTCAATTTTATATCCCTTCTCAGAATTAAAATTCGATTTTGTTAAAAATCTGAGGTCAGATGTCGAAGCAAGACAGGTCTATTTGATGTTGCTAACAGTGACGTTTCTAAGAATAATTCGGCGAGGGGGCTGAGTAAGGGCCACAGAGGGCAACCAAAGGGGGCAACCAGGCAATTTCTCCTATATTCAATGATAAGAAACTTGAAAGTGGGGTGTCAAAACCGGATCAACCTAAATCCTAAATCCCCCCCCCCCCCCCCAACCAGTAGAAACACCACTTGTTGCTGAATTTGGATGCTTTATCAAGCCATCCTAATATCCTTATGCCAATATTAATATATTCAATACTTTATTTTCGCCTTGCCTCCGCTTGTGATATATAGCTTTCACTGTAAATTATGGTTTAAATAATACACCTAATAGTTTTGTTGTTGTTATAAGTCTATCTCATTATTAGGAAGAAAGCCGTTAGGAATCCAGAAATTTGCTTTGACAAGACAAATATACACAGTGGCGGCTCCTGTCTCCCGAGCGAGCCCAAGGGGGGGCAGATCGACTTTAAAAGGGGGCAACTGTCTAGGCTGACCAAATGTAGTAGCACTGTTGATTTAAACAGTATTTTATTTCTATTATACATATCATTTTACAGAATATAAATAGAGTTTAGGAACCAAGCCAAGGTTCATGTTAATCCGTCACCATCCGTAGCACTGTAGAAGCGCCATAGGCGAAACTCTCCCATGGAGCATCTATGAAGAATTTTGGGCCAACACTTTGTTAGAAATAAGGTGGCGGTACAATTGGGGTGCAAACTGTTTTTCTACCTCCCATCCCCCTCCTGTAGCCTCACTGGCGCCGCCACCGACCATACGTTGACATATCTATGTTTGGAGATTTGCGGTAGTGTGTAGCTCAGTAGACTAGAATGCTTGAATACATTTTCAGATTGGTCGAATACAATGAAATAACACCGGAAGAAACGAATGTCTAAGTTTTCTTTAGGTCGTTATTAGAATGCAGCTGTTTACATCTAAAATTTGATATTAATATGAAAAAATAGGCGAAATTATGCAATTAAAATCTAATTTGAAAATAATTGAAAAATTATCTGTTATCAAATATAAATCCAATTTTGATGATATTTTCTAATATGTATTTTTTATGTTGGCTGGATTTGTAAAAAGGTTAATAAGGTCTTTTTGCGATGTTGAAATGTTCAAGATATTTACGTCAAAACGCTCAATTTTATGTTTGGGTGAAAATTGAAAAGGTGTAAGTATTATGCTATCAGTGTCATCGATAATCTTAAAAAGTTACCAAAACATCTACAATCCTTTTAAGCTGAAGTTAACTATTCATCGACCAACAAACCTAGATACTACATATAATTATGTATTAGACATAGAGACGAATCGATTCGCCATTCGCGGTGGTTGATTTTGTTCTTGAATATATGTAAATAGTCTTCAAAAGTACTACAAATGTTTGAAAATTGCACAATTCCTTCAAAAATACTTTACACTAGAAATTTCACCTTTTATTTCAATAGTTTTCTATATTATGACAGAACTTCAAGAAAAGATGAGTCGTCATTTTTACTTCTAAACGCAAATAATTCTGGACACACATTGATTTGAAGGCTCCCATTTCGTCGGTGAGCTGAGAACACTATTACTGATTAGCTTAGCTAAAAATATCCCCGTTCTGAAACTGAGGTATGATTGGTCAAACGGTTAGCGAACCTCTCCCTTTAAGCGGAAGTCATCTACTAACAAATCTAGATAAATACACACATGTATTTGAAATGGAGATGAATCCTTTAAAATAAGACGCATTTATTACTAATTTCACTCTTATATCTACTACCTTCTGATGTTCTAAATCTAATGTAAAGGGATTTTGTCATCTAAATTTGAGGTGTACCAAAAAAGGTCAAGATATACTTGTTGATTTCTCAAGCCTTAGTTTACTTTGCATGCAGGCCAGAGGGCCGACCCGGAAAAAGTTTAATCGTTATAAGATGGCACAATGAGATGAAGCACCGCATGTATGTGGAAGATTCCTCAACATTAGGGAAAACGCTTGTCAGTCGTGGAGCCAGTCTCCTGAGATATATATAGAAGGCAGACTGACTCAATAAAGGGACAACACTGTCGAAACTGAATTCAATTCAAGTACTAGAAATGTACAAAAATAGCACAATTCTTTCAAAAATACCTTTCGTAATACATGCTGGTCTCAATACCCCAAATTGTGTGAATGAAATCCTTTAAAATACGTAATGTATAAAACTGTATTACCAATAAACCATATACTAATAATTACTGATAAATCACATGTTGATCTACTCTTAATTCATTTCCCATTAAAACCTATTGTTCAGCTATTACACAATACTGACGAAAGGTATATTAACCGAAACACAAGAGTAAGTCAAACGAAGGTTAAAAGTTGTACTCAAACTTTATTTGTTTAAATCGTAGGATTGCATAGAGAGAAACGTTGAGTAACAACATAATCATGTTTGAAGATTGCATAGCGAGAAACGTTGAGTAACAACATGATTATGTTTGAAGATTGCATAGAGAGAAACGTTGAGTAACAACATAATCATGTTTGAAGATTGCATAGAGAGAAACGTTGAGTAACAACATAATCATGTTTGAAGATTGCATAGCGAGAAACGTTGAGTAACAACATAATCATGTTTGAAGATTGCATAGAGAGAAACGTTGAGTAACAACATAATCATGTTTGAAGATTGCATAGAGAGAAACGTTGAGTAACAACATAATCATGTTTGAAGATTGCATAGAGAGAAACGTTGAGTAACAACATAATCATGTTTGAAGATTGCATAGAGAGAAACGTTGAGTAACAACATAATCATGTTTGAAGATTGCATAGAGAGAAACGTTGAGTAACAACATAATCATGTTTGAAGATTGCATAGAGAGAAACGTTGAGTAACAACATAATCATGTTTGAAGATTGCATAGCGAGAAACGTTGAGTGACAACATAATCATGTTTGAAGATTGCATAGCGAGAAACGTTGAGTGACAACATAATTATGTTTGAAGATTGCATAGCGAGAAACGTTGAGTAACAACATAATTATGTTTGAAGATTGCATAGCGAGAAACGTTGAGTGACAACATAATTATGTTTGAAGATTGCATAGAGAGAAACGTTGAGTAACAACATAAGTATGTTTGAAGATTGCATAGCGAGAAACGTTGAGTAACAACATAATTATGTTTGAAGATTGCATAGCGAGAAACGTTGAGTAACAACATAATCATGTTTGAAGATTGCATAGCGAGAAACGTTGAGTAACAACATAATTATGTTTGAAGATTGCATAGAGAGAAACGTTGAGTAACAACATAATCATGTTTGAAGATTGCATAGAGAGAAACGTTGAGTAACAACATAATTATGTTTGAAGATTGCATAGCGAGAAACGTTAAGTAACAAACATAATTATGTTTGAAGATTGCATAGCGAGAAACGTTGAGTAACAACATAATTATGTTTGAAGATTGCATAGCGAGAAACGTTGAGTAACAAACATAATTATGTTTGAAGATTTTGCATAGCGAGAAACGTTAAGTAACAAACATAATTATGTTTGAAGATTGCATAGCGAGAAACGTTGAGTAACAACATAATTATGTTTGAAGATTGCATAGCGAGAAACGTTGAGTTACAACATAATTCAAGTTTTGTTTTAATATTTATATACTACAGTATATTATATAGTTTGTTTTATCATGAAGATTATCGTGTTCCTTTACCAACGGTAGAATAGATCTCTATAATCTGGATAATATCTACCGTTGCTAAACTTTTTCGATTTTCAACGTACATAGTCTATAGCACACGGGGCTTCAGTTCGGACTAATTAGGAGAGTCAACACCATGCAGTGTGCAATGAGGGAAAGTTGTACAGGAAATTAGCATAAACCTACTCATTTTCGTTTACCAACTTTAACATACACATTCTGTGGATAATGGAGTCTCTATTTTTCTCTCATCCGAACGACTAGACGCCTTTTCCATGTCAGCCCCTTCTACTTGCATCACTGAGAGTGAGATACCGAGTTTTCTAATAAGAAATAAGATTACCTGAAGAAGATGAACGTCTAATGTTTATGGAATATAAGTCCACATTTTAACATGTTGTTGATACTAAACCTCTAAACATTCTATTAACATTCTTCTCCGACATTCTGTATCCATCAAATCATACTACAGAATCAAACCCAGTATTCACAACGTTCCGCTCTGTCAACTATATTGTCCGTCGTCCACGAGCCATGGCTATAAATAACATAAAATTGAATACATGTACTTATATCAAAACCTATTAATAATGTTCAAAAGTTACATTTAGTACATTTATTCAGCGAGTATCCTGTAAAATCTGAAGCAAGTCTGTGTGCCGTAATTATCCCTTAAAATTGGATTCTGATATGAAATTAACTTTTACAGTAATAAAGAATATGATAGTAAATTATATTTAATTCCTGTAATGATAGTCCTCACTCTCACAGTGGAAATTCAATTAAAAATTTAAAGTCGCTCCAGCAAAATATTAGAATAACATTTTAGTATGGACAAGGTACATACTGTACACATCCTAATCAAAATGTTCTTGTCGAAAACTTATAGTTCTTTCGTGGTGTAATATAAATTATAAATAGGCAATAAGCAGCAAGCAATTGGGTTTGTGAGCTGTGATTATTACTGAGAATTCAATTCTTAGATCAAGTTGAATATCAGTGTTATAGCAAATATAATAATAACATTTAATATTTATATTAACAGCTCATACACGGGAAACCTCTACGACTTTCAAACAGGAAAATTGCTTTAAGATGTCAAGGCATTAGACAGCGTTCGTAATAGCTTGATATAATGAAGATGATATAGTATGTAATGATAGAAATATAGAAGATTATATTATAATTATAGTTCAGTCTATTTACTGCTATTGTTATATAGTAGAATTATAAATAATTACCGTCTGAGAGGGAGATTTATTGTCTGTGATTTTAAAAAAAAGAAAATTAGGACCCAGCACTCACATGACCTGTCTTATTCTCGGAAGATTAATCTAAGATTTTAATAATTGACCATTCAGATGTCTGGAACACAATATTTTTTACCGCCAGTCAGATTACTGAATTTATGAAATATCTATTTTCATTGTGAAAATAAGAGAAAACTGACACTGTATAAAGTCTTATAGGGTATGAACCTGGGTACAGAGGCTCAGCTACCATAGGGACTGATTCAGCCAGGTCCATGGACCCCCTCCCCTGAGGATATCCTCGCCGGCAGAAAAAATGAATTGAAAGAGATGCACCAAAGTATACAGTTATAATCTAAAATATAAACTAAGCAACCAGCAATATATAAATGAGTGAAATAGTATTATCTATAGACCGAAACTCTTTAAATCATCTATAAACAGACATACAATTAATTTACAGAGGATTCTCTGAATGCAGGAGAACATGTTTAAAGAAATATTTCCCGGAAGAAGGGCCCCCAACCCACCTAATTCCACTGGCCCTAACTCGTATAGTTGAACCGCCGCCTGGGTGAGGCTGAAAGTTTTATAGATGACTCTGGAATTTAATTCATATACATGTACATCATGGTTCAGAATGGTACAGACAAATCCTACAGTGTATCAATAAAATCGAGATGAACTTATTCGTGTAATCCCGAGAATTACAATGAAATCATCAGCCCCGGGGTGAGACTGGAAGTTCCTGTCGGTAAATGGAAGAAGCATTAAAATAATTGTTCTGGTTTATGGTTGTCCGTCAATTATTGATGTGAATTATTGTTTATGTTTCGACCACAGGCTGAGTTTATAATCATGACCTCATCATATCCACTGAGAACATGTTAGCTCGACCTCGATATTAAAGGCCATGACTCGCTATTTTCAGAAGTTGGTTTGGACCTTGAATATATGTTAATAGTCATCAGAAGTACAAGAACTGTACGAACAAGGAATTTCACTTCTTATTTCTTTTCTTTCAAAAATTTATCCTGTCTGAAAATTGGGATAGCCAAAAATTATTCGTCTGGTTGATAATGAGGTATAGTGAATATATATTTCTTTTATTAACTAGTCCTTAACCTTTCAACATTATGTAGGAGTCTTGAAAAAAGCGACTCGTCAAAGTAATTTTGATGCACAGATAATTATGGACACATGACGAAGAAGGCTAAAATTTCGACGGTAAGCTCTGAACAATATTACTATTTAGTTTGAGTCTAAGGTATGATTGACCTCCGAAATTGACGAACCATGGCCTTTAAAATAGAAGCACAAAAATAACTCCATTGATACCAAGTACTAAATTCAATCTGAAATATTTCTGAAGAATCTTTGATGCCTTTAACCAGGCTATTAGCGTCAGTTCTTCTGAAGAATGATCTCGATGTGCCCTTAAATTGGGTCCTATCCCGAGTTCTCGGATACGATTCTGATTTGACCGTTCCGTACCCATAGTTTAATTAGGTATAACATTTACAAAATTATTTTCAGAGTCAGAATCAAAACTTGGGACGGAGCATTAAATGTTTATTTCCAACAATATATGGTCTAACTCAGGAGAAAATATTAACAGGCATTAAATTGACTTACAGGGGAGTGTCAGAATTCAGGAGAGCATATGATCAAAATACATTTCACGGAAGAGGGGCCCCTACCCACACCAGTACATGGACCCCCACTAATCTAGTTGAGCCATGCACTATGATATACCACAATATAATCTAGACATGATAGACGTATAGAAATATTAAATATAGAAATATGACTGTCCAAAGGATATCTTATAACTGCTTAATGGTCGGCCGTTTAATGTAATGGTAATTGTTACTTATTAGAATCCATTGAAAGACAATTATAGCCAATAACTGGAACTTATTTCATGTCCCTAGTAGACCTAATGGAGACAGGCAACGCCATTTTGTCATTTTGTCATTTTGTCATACTGTGTACAATGAGAGAATCATTCAAGCACTGCGGCTTTAGTTTAAGATTTCCAACTTTGGTCCGGGCTATAGGTTAAAAAATCTTGATTTAAATAGGACGAAAATCTGATGTCATGTTTCATTACATTAAGTAGTTGTTGGTATGATGACAAGTTGACGTGTGTTACCAGCGCGCTGAAATCACAGACTAGGTGTTGACGTCTAGCTAGCTGATAATACAAACTAAATAGTACGTGGTAGATGCCAAGTTAACGTTCGCTTCCAGCTTACTGATATCACAGAGTAGGTAATTGTTGGTAGATGACAAGTTAACGTTCGCTTCCAGCTAACTGATATCACAGACTAGGTAGTTGTTGGTATATGACAAGTTAACGTTCGCTTCCAGTGGATGCTGATATCACAGACTAGGTAGTTGTTGGTAGATGACAAGTTAACGTTCGCTTCCAGTGGATGCTGATATCACAGACTAGGTAGTTGTTGGTAGAGGACAAGTTAACGTTCGCTTCCAGCTAACTGATATCACAGAGTAGGTAGTTGTTGGTATATGACAAGTTAACGTTCGCTTCCAGTGAATGCTGATATCACAGACTAGGTAGTTGTTGGTATATGACAAGTTAACGTTCGCTTCCAGTGGATGCTGATATCACAGACTAGGTAGTTGTTGGTATATGACAAGTTAACGTTCGCTTCCAGCTAACTGATATCACAGACTAGGTAGTTGTTGGTATATGGCAAGTTGACGTTCGCTTCCGGCTAACTGATATCACAGAGTAGGTAGCTATTGGTAGATGACAAGTTAACGTTCGCTTCAAGCTAACTGATATCACAGAGTAGGTAGTTGTTGGTATATGACAAGTTAACGTTCGCTTCAAGCTAACTGATATCACAGAGTAGGTAGTTGTTGGTAGATGACAAGTTAACGTTCGCTTCAAGCTAACTGATATCACAGACTAGGTAGTTGTTGGTAGATGCCAAGTTAAGGATCGCTTCCAGCTAACTGATATCGCAGACTAGGTAGTTGTTGGTAGATGCCAAGTTAATGTTCGCTTCCAGCTAACTGATATCACAGACTAGGTAGTTGTTAGTAGGCATGGTATTTGATAGTTGGATCTGGATCAATTGGATGGTTTTGTACAACTAGTTTGGTTGTCGATTGACATGAGGATGGTGTGGAGCTCCCGACCTTCTTCATTCTTCCAAACGCGTTGTGATCATAGTAATTCTTGTTGATATGGTAGGTTAAATGTTGGTATGATTATCTTGTATCGATAGGATCTAAAGAGGTATTTTGTTGTTATAGCCAGACATATAAACCAATTAACTCTAATCACATTAAATGTGAGGTCAGGTCGACTGGCGGCTCATTGGATCCGTTGGAAGCGAATCGGAAGCGAATTTGACTGATGACCTTTGAATTAGTCATTATTCCAGTACCGGGAGCTCCAGCTGTAAATGGTAATCCAACGACAACCAAATAAAAATTTCACAAGTGTGAAATGTTGAATTGCAAATACCAAAATCTCAATATCAGGATTTTTTTTTTAAAACATTCAAAGTACCTATTTTTTTGGACATATGTGTTCTCAGTTAGCTACAAAATTCCTTCTTGTTTTCAAAGGTCATTTACTACAGCTTGTAGCGATTGAAGGGTCAGTATTATTTTTTAATATCCTCAAATGCCGACCAAGATGTTGAAGTTATGTAAGAGGTCCGTTTTTTTACACGCTTGCGCATAATATTCGCAATTATACGATACTTGAAATTTGGAAACGTTTCATAAATTTCAGCTTTCTGATACTTTCTGAGTATTAGAAGTCACCTTTTGTTGTTGAGTAGGGACTGAGATTTTTCACAAGACAAAAAAGGCATTTGCTAATATTTTTCAACTTGGCAAATAAATGGGTATGAATAAACCAGGGAAGTTCAATGCCAAGAGGTTATGGCAGGACCAGCTGGCAGCCAAAATCTAAAGTGAACGTTATCCGTTATCGTTATCCTTGTATATGAGTCCCAATTTGTAATCCCACTGGGCTTAGGCAGGGGTTTTTGTACTGGCGCTTTAACAATCCGAACAGTATTAGGTGTAGGGCAGGAAACGTGAATAGACATTATATTATCAAAGAAAGATAAGACAAGCCTTGAGAAAAATCAAACACGGTCACGAAGATATAAAATCACGTGCTGACCTGAAGAACAACCAGATTGTCAGCTAGCCGACTTGAATCATGTTGAAAATTGTCGCTCTTGCTCTTGTCTCCACAGGTAAGCATGTATAACAATATTAAACTCATGGGGTCCCTCTTCTGAAAATCTCCATTGTCTCGTTTAAACTTTATATAAGAAAACGGGTGCTTGACTCTTAGTTTCTGAGCATTTGATATCCTTAGGTGGTTCTTTGTTGTCATAAGCCACAGTGAGTTTGTTATGTATCGTTTACGTCGCCTCCGATGATGCTTCCACTGAGGTATCATTTATAGAGGATCTTAAACGAATGTTTATGTAATGTTCCAAGAAATAGGTTGCCGGATTTAATATTTAATCCGGCAACGATCAAGTCAAAAATATGTTATTTGGAACAATGTTATACCCTTTACCTTCAATTCTAACGTAGTAATCAACTTCAAATACCATATGTTGTTTTATTTACATAGTACATGAATACATTGCATAGTTATTAACCTATGCTACTAGTTCATATTGTTTTTGTGAACCTGTTATATGTACCGGAGAACAGAAATGCTGTGTGATAAATATAGTTACCATTCTTAACACTAATTTGGTGAATGCATCTCCTAATGCAAGGACGATACAAATTTTATGTATTCAAACTTGTCCACCATCTTGAACCTTGATTGAAATTAATTATTTTTAATGTCGCTGTTGGTAAAAGCATGAGAGTGTAGTTCACTGCTGTATTTTTGTCTCTAAGCTTTGTCAATGAATATAGATAAGTAGTCGCAAGTCAAATTTTGAAGTCGAAATAAATGTTTGGTTTGATGTAGAGAGTCGGTAGTGGCAACAAGATTGTTATGGAGACTCACAGCAGTTACCAAGTCAGTTATGGTCAGTTACCATATTCTAAAGAATAAAATGGAAATTTTAAGCATGTTAAATGAAACATATTCGTCTCAAACATTAAATGTCATTCTGCGGCTTGGTTTGTTAACTCAGTTTATCAAGAGCCCACTTATCTATACGTGGTATTTTTTTGTTATATAACTAGGGGTATTAAGCATATGGCATCTTCACACTGTCAAGCTATTACGAACTTTGTCTTATACCTTGACTACAATAACAACCTTTCTTTTATCTTTGAAGATTGTAGTGATTAGTGATTTGGTGGGGTTATTTACAAGCTAATACAGCCAATCAGAGCCCTCGACAGAAAGTATGTAAGTGTTAATATTTTGCTACATTTCTGTCGAGGTATCTGATTAGCTGTATTCACTGGTGTATAATCTAATCATATTGCTGCATTAACAAACTATACAAGAAAAGTGGCTATGGCAATCGAGGTATAAGACGAAATTGGTTATAGCTTGACATTGTGAAGAAGAGCATATGGTGGATTCAGAGATATACTATACAGTGTAGAGAGGATATACCAGATTGTGTTTCTGATAATGGATTTGATAACCACACGATGATGTGAAGTGATTATAAAGAGATTTTCTAAATTTTATATTTATTTTTTGTATGTATTTAATGGAAATTGATAACATCAATTAGAACCATTCCAATTTTCAATCAGACGTCTGTGGTTCCTGCAATTCCTCTAAAACTTAGTGTTTGATCACGTCACTAATCGCGAAGGGACTCGTGTGATAAAGCAAATTTGGCGATTACTGATGTCATCAAACACTTATTTCTTGTGGAATTGCGGGAACCACAGACGTCTGAATGAAAATATGAATGGTACAAATTGACACTATCAGCGATACACATCTTTTAGAAAACCTTTTTAGAGATCTAGATGTGATCTTTACTGTGTGCGTGACACCTTTTATCTCCCGTGATCTGACGAAAATGTAATTTACCACATGTTCATGGTCAGTGAAATATTAAACCAATCAAATGCCCTATTCAATAACTTGGATATTACATGTTCTAGTAAAGAAATTAATGGACTCTTACTAATATATAGATAGTGGTTATTGTTGGTAGTGTTTGTAATTGGAAGAATGTAATCCTATCACGAATTAACGAACATTTCTTATCATCTTACATAGGGAAAGAAATCTCAGTATTGTGAATCCCATTGTGAGGCCATACCTGTCATAATTAGTCTAATCAGGAGAAACATATAACATCATATATTAATTAAACTATTTAGGCCTAGCGGTTCAGTAATGTTTTATCACTGTCTTATCAGTTATAAGGTTTGATAAAAACAAAGGTTTCTTCAGTCTTCTCGGATTTGCTATTTGCGATCAGTAACCACTTTTGTCGCATTGCACTTTCTTCCACCATTCTCAATCAGAATGGAAAAGGCGGACATAATACTCTATTTCGTGACATAATGCTCACTCTTTTCAAAACACCTGATGGTACTTCTTTTTGAAAGAGTCCACTACTACACAACTTTTACTCTCGATTTTGGCATTCTTTGGACCAGATTTTGATAAACGGAATTGTCTTGCTTGTACTGATTTGTTATTCTTATAATAATTTTTATTCTAGTTGTGGTACTGGGTCAGACATTTCCCCATACTGACCACTCCGAGCACCATCACGGTACATCAATCTGTGCCTTTATCGGCAACGCTGACTGTTCTATCTTCGCCCCTCATACAGTATGTGGTACTGATGGCAAGACCTATAACAGCAAGTAAGATTTAATTTCGTTCATATTTCAATGCCAAATGTACTATGCTGTTTTAGGGCAAGTAAAATGTTATTTTGTACACTACAATTTTTTTTACCATTGGCTCAACTACCATCATGTTAAGGACCGGTAGCATATATTGTAGAATATGAACAATATAATGCTACCGGTGCTTAAGGAACATGATCTACCATAGGGACTGGTTGAACGAAGTCCATGGGCCCCCACCTTAAAGGGGACCGACAACAGAAAACAGGCCTGTAACAAGAGGGGAGTCAGCCCTCCCCCCCTAAGAAAATTTGACCCAAATCTCCCCCCCCCCCCCCCGCCTCCTTAGTCCTCAACTGCCCTCAGTATCTTATGCAAGTACTTATGGCATCGTTTAGTAGAATGTGAACTTGTAGTGCGAATATCAGACGACAAAATCCATTAAATTTCTTTTTTTCTTATTTAGATGTGATTTCTCCAAGGCCCACTGTATTTCTGCCGATCTACATGTAGTTCACAATGGAACTTGCGACCCCACAATTGATAAGGTTCCAAATGTCCACGGAAACGAACTTGTTCATCAATTCTTCTGCGCCAATCTCCAGCATTCCAAATGTGGCACCGACTTCGAAATTGTTTGTGGCACCGATTTGGTCACTTATGATAACTTGTAAGTTTGAAATACTATATCTGTATAAATGTTCTATAATGGGTGGCACTATTTAGAAAAGTTAATGCTCACCACACTATACATTTGACAGTACCCTGCAACTGAGCTTTTGTGGTTTGTCAAATCAAACACCCCTTTTGGAGAGTTCACATGGATAATTTCATGATTCAATATGCTAAATATAGATTCTCTTTCAGTCAATACTAGCTCTCGATTATATAACGCGGCCAAACTTTCTGTCGAGGGCTCTGATTGGCTGTATTCGCTTACATATAATCCAATCAAATCGCTGAATTCCGTGATACAAGAAAGATGGCTACTGCAGTCAAGGTTTTAGATTTAGTTCGTGGGGAAGATGGATTGCCAAACGGTTATTTTGGATTTTTATTTCGCTTTGTGGTTCGGATCGTTAGTAATTAGTTTTTATTGTATACTGTTTTTATGATTTCAGATGTTTGTTTGAGAAAGCCAGATGTAGCAATGTCAAGCTCAATGTCTACACGTACCAAGCCTGCCCCACATAATAACACTGTTTTTAATCTTCAACTGAAATAAAATGATTCTTTAGACTTCTCGAATATGTTATTCTTGAATATCCATCAGGGCTTTTAAATGACAGATGCTTTCAAGGGACAGGTTCGGCATTTTCGTTGGTTGATTTTGGCCCTGAATATAATCTTCAGAAATACTAGAACTTTGCGAAAATTGCATATTTCCTGCAAAAATACCTCAAAAATAAGAAATTTCACTTTTTATTGTTTCGTTCACAAGCTTATCTTCACTATGAAAATCGGGGTATTTGAAAGTTGAACGTCTTGTTGATAAAGTCTCTTACACCAAGACATTTTGCGTTAGTTTCCGTGAGTTGAATAGCAGCATTCCAGTCCCGAAGTTGATACGAATGTTCGTCGTAGACGAAATGGGACTGGATAATTGGGCCTACTGTAGTAAATCTGGTAATGAGACGAGAAGCTTTTTTAACTTTTAAGACGGATATATAACTTGCCCCCTCCGGATATATAACTTGCCCCCTCCGGACATATCACTGCCCCTCCGAACAATCAAGTCTGGCTAAAAACCAGGGTTGGTTAATTCAACCAATCAGATGCCAAATAAAGTATTGCATTACCACATGAATAATTCTGCTACTTTGCAAATTTGGCTAAATTGAAAATATAAGCTAATTAAAGACGGGAATAAAGACTGGTCTAACTTCAATTAGACTGAAGAATTGTTAAATATTCATTGACCTGTACAGTGTGTACTTTATTATCTGTCATCAGTTGAATAGCATAAATTATGACAAATTTTGATGCCATTGAGCCATTTTTCTGCAAAATATAACTTTAAAGAGAAATCCGGTCAGACCATGGATCTGCACAAAAAAAAAATATACCTAAAAGAAACATGGAATTCAAGAAGTCATCTTAAGTGGGGGTCTGTTTCTGCTGAACGTTAAATGTCCAAGGGAGGTAATATTGATATTGAAATAACAAGGCAAAGTTAAAGGATGTAATCATGAATAAGGTACTTTATATTTGAATGAAACGGAAATACAAAAAGGAGCCTTTCGCTATAACGCAGTTTGTAGAGACAGTCTTATATTGACTAGACCGAAACATTTGCCCCTATTCCAGCCTCTGAAAGCTATTTGACAGATATCTGCTTTCCATGAAGTAAAGGACAAGATATTATATGCATGGTTTGTCTGATGATCTCTCAGCTAATTTAAGTCAGAGCATGTGAGACTATTTTAACAAAAGTGGTCCAAGGGAAATAACTCCATTTAATGGTATCAAAGGTGAAGGACGGTAAACATGTGGCTGTAGACGGAAACTTAGTGACTGAGTGAAAGTTCACAGTAATATTTCAAGGTTTGTAACAAATCATTACTGTTTAGCAAGATTTTTTTTGTGGCATTTTTTAGCCGGCTTTGGAATTCCGTGGTTCTGTGAGAATGGAATAATTCTCGCAGTTAACATGGATCCACAGACACTGAGACAGAAGGCCCAGTAAAGTCGATTGCATAATGATTGCAAATAAAAACACACTACACTGATTCGATAGTAGATGTTTATGCTGAGGCAGGTTCAGCTAATTAGTATTGCATAGGAATGAAGGCTACGTGATGTTTAGCACGTAGATAAGTTATCAGCACTCGTGTATTGTTTGAATGACTGTAATTGTCTGTAGCCTATATTTGTCTTGCATGGCTTTGTTTATGTTAGCCTGGTGCTCTCTTCTAGTTGTTGTAGGTAGGTAAGTAGGGTTTTAAAAAAAAGTACATCAGGGTACACAGATAATTTTCTTCTTAATTTTTCTATTTCTTCTAAGCCTTCTTCTGATCGAATTTTCTGAATTTTTTTCCTTGCCATTTCACAAAAAATGTTAAAAATTTAGAATTGGAAAATAAAGTCCAACTAATGAATTTTTACAGTGGTGTAACCTATTTTCGTGCATATAAGGATTCAACACTGAATTTCGTCAAAGTTAAATACACCGTTATTTTTTTTTATGTCTTAGATTCATTCTACTAGCTGACATTATACAGATAACCCATGTTTATCAAAACAAGCAAATGCGGAGTTCACGCGAGGTCACACATTTAAATTATTAATCCTTTCCAGAAATGCACGAAAAATGGGTTAGCACGAAATTAGGTTACTTGACTGCACTCATATTGACTTAGTTTGAGACTTTAAATTCATTGATCATTTTAATTAAGAGGCAGCATTCCTTTAAGATCACCGATTATATAAACTAGATCTATAATGGATCTCTTTAAATCCTGCTTTATTTAACATTTCTAATTTTTTTTTAAAAAGATTAAGTTTAACCCAGATATTATCAGTAACCTACTGACTCTGTTTTAACATTGAATGAAAATATTATAGAGTTAACCTGGTACAATATTATACTAGACTGATCATAACAAACTTTTATATATACCTACAGTGTTATTACTATGATATATTTTACTGTATAAGGTTACCAGTACTGTGGTTTCAATTTTTATGAAGCGTTGTATTACTGTATTTTATATGTTTTTATTTCATATAGAGTGTATTTTATAAGGTTACAGTTTTGTAGGCCTACATATCATATTGTGCATTATATTTTGGATTCCAATCTAATGTCATTGTAGTAAAGTTGTGCATTTCAATCAATTTACCTTTCGGAATTGACCAGATGTTCTTTCGAAATGTTTACTGTGATACATAAGACTTATCAGTATTCAAAACAGAACCTGAAAATTGCTGTTCTTCACAGATTCACGCTGCTTGATCTTCAGACATCATTTTAAGTTTTAAGTGTTGTCTGCCTTTAAAGTAAACAGTCTGTATTTTCAGGGATTGATTTGGGTCTTGAATGTGTTTTAATAGTCTAAAGAAGTACTAAAACGCATGAAAATCCCTTCAATTATAACATAGAAATTTTACTGTCTACTTCTATATATGTGTTTTCTATATATGGCATAGTCTTACTAAAATTCGCGTCAAATTTTTTTAATTTTCAAATTTGAATAATTATGGATACATATTGATTTGGAGGCTCAAATTTCGACACTATTACTGATTATGTAAACTTAAAAATTTCCTGTTTCTGAAACTAAGGTATGATTGGTCGAACTGATAGTGAAGGTACTCCTTTAACTTGTAGAGCCACCATGGCTGCTACTGGATTAACTGGTGCCATTGGTTTTCCATCTTACTGTCTGTTTTCTTTCAATCTTACTCTTATCAACTTCTCATTGAAATATATCTCATTTCTAGATTCACTCGTTGATGATTTGAAATGTTTTGTATATTTTAGATTTGAAAAATGTTGGAGAAATTAGTAAAGATATTCCCTACAACTGTATGGACAGCCTTCCTAGCCACAGCAGCTATAGCATGGTTTATTTATAACAGGAGAGACCCACCTGTAAGTAAAGAGGTTTTCTTGACTTTGTATGTGTATTGGGGACGCTGACAGCAGATTTAGTTCTTGTAAAGAGGTTTTCTAAATTATTTTAGTGACGTCATCAAACTCTTATTTGAGGGGAATTTGCAGGAACCACAGATGTCAAATGGAAAATTGGAATGGTGCAAATTGATGCTATCAGTGTCCGCGATACAGTTAAAATTTGAGCAAACCTCTTATCAATTTCTTTAATACTCTGTTACATACAAAAGACTTTTTTACAATTACATGAATACACTAGTGAAATTTATTGATGGCATCATTTGGTTAAGATTATTGTATCTATTTATTATATTCTTACAGCTGGAACCAGCCCCTGAAAACAATGAGAAGAAGAAAAATAAAAAACTTACAAAGAGAAAAGGAAAGAAAACAATGAAAGTTTTTTATGGTACACAAACTGGAAATTCAAAGGTAAATAGTAACATCATTGTATTTTACAGTATCACCTGTATATTGACTTACTGGGTCATTGAATGTCTTGAGGATGTACTTCAAGCTTGATTCTATATATTGTTTGATTCTTCCATCTCCCGGATGATTTAATTGGCTTGAGACCTTTCATTCACAATAACAACGTATAACAAATTGAGTCTTATACCTTGGCTTACATATATTGTTTGATTCTTCCATCTCCTGGATGATTTAATTGGCTTGAGACCTTTCATTCACAATAACAAGTTATAACAAACTGAGTCTTATACCTTGGCTTACATATATTGTTTGATTCTTCCATCTCCCGGATGATTTAATTGGCTTGAGACCTTTCATTCACAATAACAAGTTATAACAAACTGAGTCTTATACCTTGGCTTACATATATTGTTTGATGATTTACTCAGAGTAGGCTTGAGGCCTTTTATTCACAATGTCAAGGAATAAGGAACTGCATCTTATACCTTGATTGCAATAGCCATATTTTATGAATTGTTTGCATAATCTGAATAGTGCTGATATAATGAAACACTCTTATTGAGAATAGTCCAAGAGGCCTCTGTGGTATCTCTATGTGGTTTTAACTAGTATGCTGAGTTTGGTGCCATGCTGTAAAGCAATGTGCCTGGTCTAGTAGTCTAATAGGTGCCGAACAGAAGGTCGTAAATCCGTGTTTAGTTTTTATTTTCCACCCTGCTTATTAAATGTTTGTGATTACTTTTTACCAGTGTCAGATATCAGGTTGAAAAGCAATACCCCTTGTCCAGCAGCTGAATATTTGCTGAACGGAAGAACAAATTTATATATATTTATGTTTATATTTGTGGTTGTAGAAATTTGCCGAGATATTGGCGTATGAATATGAATTAAGAGGTTATGGTACAGAGGTTGTTGATTTAAAAACATATGATCCAGAAGATAATTTAGTTGAGGAGGTTAGTTTATTGATTTTGAAATTGTTTTTATCTGTACAGATATTAAGATCCCTTTTTCTGTGTATTTACATTTTTTAGATTTTATCAACAGGGAAGAGCAAAAGTGTTGACTTTTTTCAGTCGTTTCCTTGAACTAATTTGTTTTAATCATTTCTTTTTATGAGTCTGAACTCAATTGTTATTTTTTTTAAATAATGGCCTTATTAAGTAAGAAGTTATTTAAAAAATTAGGTCAATGAACTACAATATATGACAACAATGTGTTACTCTAACTTCCTGAGGTGTGATACACAATAATAAATGTAATTAAGGTTAATATTTCCTTGTTGTAAAATGTCTATATTTTCACATTTTATAACTTTAAAGAGGAAGAACTTCATAATAAAAAGTGGTATCAGGTGTCTAGAAGAGAAAGGACACAATGTTTTATTTGACATGTTTCTTTATTTCCTTCATATTTGACAATCATACATGATGTTGTATAAAGACAACTGTAGGTAGATTAAACTTACCTTATTGTATTTCATCATATTTCAGAATGCCAATGGTAATATCTGTGTATTTATTATCTCCACTTACACTGATGGTCAACCACCAGAGGGCGCTAGCTGGTTTTATAAATGGTTGACTGATACTTCTGATGATTTTCGGGTCCAGAAGACCTTGTTAAAAGGTTTATATTATACTATAGTTGGACTGGGTAACTCTGTATATAAAGATAATTACTGCACGGTAAGTAGATTGTCTTTAATAAAGACTCTTGGTTGTCCTAAAATATCTTACTATATGTTGTTAGTGTGGAATTCGAATTTCGACTTTTGTGTCCTGTTCTTTACCTCGTACCAAGATTCTGTCGATGGGAAGGCTTAACTTACATACAGAGTTATACAAAGTGGGGAAAACCCCTCAGCTGTTTTATAACACTGTAAACCATCCTGTCATGCCTAGATGGACTCTTAAATGATCTTTGCTCCAATATAAAAATGTCATTTTATGTCAAGTTTTAAATGTGTAGATCTATATATTTCTGAAGAATGGGAAGTGCCAGAGTATATTGGGGCTAACATGAATTGATGAATTCATCACAGTATCTGGTAAAAGTTTTGTTATTGTTCTACATTACAATATTAAGATGTATATTACAGGTAGCTAAGAAACTAGATAAAAGTCTTCATGATTTATCAGCTACTAAGTTCTCAGAGACGATATTCTGTGATGAAAATACAGTTAACAGTCTTAATGGAGGTAAGGGTTTCATAATGTGCCTAGACTTGGATTGCTAGATTGTAGACAAACTCAATGTCTAATTTGAAAAGTAACACAGATGACGGAATTAATTTTTTAGCAGCTAGTAAAATATGGAAAACCATATTAATTGAAGCTAAAATGTCTAAAATGACTAGCAAAACTGGATGTTTAATTTTATTCTGAAAAGTAAGCTGCTCCATCAGCTGAGCAGATATTTGGATGACCATTTCCCTATAAGTAAAAATCTCTAAGAAAGAAGTTCAGTAATAGTGGTGCTTTGAATTGTATACAAACTCAATGTTTATATATTTCATTTTGAAATGTGACACTTATGGCTATGATAAACAACTGGTAAAGCAAATAGAAAATCAGTGTCAATATAATGTGAAATGTTAAATTCTTTTGTGTTTCCTGAATTTCATATTTATTCCAGGACTGGAAAGTGATTTTGCAGCATGGAGAGAAAATTTCTGGAAAAAAGCACAGCCTGCTTTAAATGGTAGAAAAGTTAAAGACTGTGGTAAAAAATGTGATGGGAAATGTGCTTGTTCTAAACCAGGGGTTGATGGTCAGGAGGCGGGGCCTTGTAGTTCTGATGAAGGCTCTGGTGAGGAAGAGGTAAGAATTGATAGGAGGCACGTCAGAACAGTCAGAAGGTCAGGGCCATGTATAGCTTGCATGGTTAGAATGGACAAGAGGTGGAGCTATGTTGTTCTGATGAGGGCCATGTAGTGGTGAAAATACTTAAGATGACAGAAGGTGGGCTCATGTATTGCTGACAAGGCTTAACATGACAGAAGGTGGGCTCATGTAGTGTCACAAAACTTACAATGTATAGTTGTTTGAGGCTAGATAAAAATCCTAATTTCAGACAAGTGTTCAATTTCATAGGGAAAAATTAATGAATGTTTCATCCCAATTTATTCCAGATTTTATTTGAAACAGAAAGTGAAGAGGAAAATGAAGAAAACAAAGAAAATGTTCAGAATCAGTTTAACTCTAAAAATAAATCATCTCCAAATAAAGTTAAACCAGCCAATAAAACTTCAGGAGTGGTTGATTTGGAAGATTTGGGTAAAATTATGAAAAAAGCAAAGGTAAGATTTTATAAAATATACCTTGAATGAATTTTACTTGAACCTATGATGTCATAAAACAAATTATTCCTGAAAATTATTGTAATCGATATCAGAATTTTGAAATGGCCTGAAAATCTTAGAAAACTTGGTGCTAATTTAAGCTTCCCTCACATTTTTAAAATGAAAACTTTGAACATTCTGTGTTAAAAAAAATGTTCAGTTTTGATAAAGATTTTGTTAGGTTATGTTTAGATATGTATAATCTTATATAAAAGAAAGAAATTGTTTTTTTTCCAGCAAAATAAGGACATAGAGGAAACAGGTGAAGTTAGAGAAATGATAACACCATTATTACGTCAGTCACTGGAAAAACAAGGCTATAAATTGATTGGTTCACATTCTGGAGTCAAACTGTGTCGCTGGACGAAGGTTAGTAAAGAAATTAAAAATTGTTTGTTCAAAGTATAAGAAAAATATTCAAAAATTCCATCTTTTCTATTTCTTTGGATTCCATCAGTTACTAAATTATACATTAACTAGATCTCAGATTTTCATCTTGAAAAGTAGTTTGGATAGTCAAGATGCAGCCAAATTAGGTGGTAATACGAGGTTGTCTACCTTTAAGCAACATCAATATGTATTTTATCTATAATTCATTCCAGTCAATGTTGATTTTTCACATGTATTTGATGCAGGTCGAAGGGGCTGAAAAATGTCCCTCATTAATTGCACCCATGAAATTCTATTTATTTTGTTTTTTTCAGTCAATGTTACGAGGTAGGGGAGGGTGTTATAAACATACATTCTATGGTATAGAGAGTCATCGCTGTATGGAAACAACTCCTAGTCTGGCCTGTGCCAATAAATGTGTCTTCTGTTGGAGGTAATATTATGATTTTGTCTTTGACATTAAATGGATATCCGAATGAAAATGATTAGGGAATGTTAAGAGGTTTTCTAAAGGAATCACAGACGTCTGTTTGAAAATTGGAATTGTGCAAATTGATGCTATCAGTGTCTCTGATACACATTACAAATTTATAAAACGTCTGTAATTGATTTTTTGACAAAGTTTAAAAACTCAATTCAAGATACCTAATCATACTTAATCATTAAATTCTTAAGATTTTTTATTTCAAAGCAGTAACTTATTATGTATATTTCAGACATCACACGAATCCAGTAGGAACAGAATGGAAGTGGAAAATGGATGATGCAGAAACTTTGATTGCAGGAGCTTTAAAGAATCATACTAAAATGATCAATGAATTTAAAGGTACAGCCTCATCTTATTTCTATATTAAAACTTCAAAAATAGAACATTAGAGATCTAGCATAAGTGGTTACATGCTTCATAGGGCAGCTGGTTATTAGGTATAAGAGAGTGAGAGCCGACTCTGGAATGACTCACAGAAGCACTGGCACAGGCTCAATTGTTAGGATGAGACAATAATTAAGTTCAGAGGCTTGTCCTCTACAGACTGTGCAAGTTGGAAATATAAAAAATGAATATGCTGTTCTGGCAAATGAACACTGCATAATGCATACTTTTTGAGAACAAAAATAGGACTTAGAACTCAGATTGATTTGCACCCTGCATGGCGTTGCCTCTCTTCATTAGCCCACATGGTGCAGAAAAGTAGGACTTAAAACTCCATTCATTTCATTTCATTTTCTGATTGATTTTCAGGAGTACCAGGAGTTATTCCAGAACGATTCCAAGAGGGAATGAATCCACAACATTGTGCCTTATCTCTGGTAGGAGAACCCATCATGTATCCAGAAATTAATAAATTTATAGATTTATTACATGAAAAACACATATCAACATTTTTAGTCACCAATGCACAGTTTCCAGACGCCATTAGGTAGGCCACCATCTTGAATTTATAATTTACACCTGGATTTCTTTAAAAATTCTTACACGGCAAAACGTTAATTAGTATTTCAAAATTTCTGACTTAATTGGAAAGGAATGTAGGAATGGTTCAAGTAGTGGCCTTATGTTGCTGTTCTGGCAAAAATTCCCTGTGTTTTGGGTGTAATGGATGTCCCATTTGACATTCAAGATCACCCAATGCTACATTGACAGGCTTTGATGACTTTCATTCAACAATTTCTTTGTGTTTGTGGTAGGATTAATTTGATTTTAGAGCATGCTATTCTGACTACCTTGATAACGTCTACATTTTACCATTCATATTAACAACTCTCACCCCCTGTGTTACAGGGAGCTAACTCCAATTACCCAGCTGTATGTTAGTGTAGATGCCAACACGAAAGAAACACTGAAAAAAATCGACAGGCCATTATTTAAAGATTTTTGGGAGCGATTTATCGAATGTTTAAAAAGATTAGGAGAAAAGGGGCAGAGAACTGTGTATAGACTAACTCTAGTTAAAGCCTGGAATACTGAAGAAATAGAAAACTACGCTAAATTGGTTGACCTCGGGCGTCCTGATTTTATTGAAGTGAAGGTTAGTCATATTTTTGTATGATATTTTGTGGACTAAAGAAAGTACTATATTGGGCTAGTAACTATTTTTGTGCTTACCCTTGTTCGATTCTGAATCAATTTTGTTTCTTGAAAGTGATAGATATCAAAGGAACTTGTGTCTAAAAGACTTGTTTTTCTCATGAGAAAAGAAAGAAACAACTATATTTTACATGGATAGGTTCAAAATTAAGGAGCTTTTCTACCAGGTGGTCCTTGGCCAAACCTCTTGGCATTGATCTTTCCCAGATTATTCGTACCCGTTTACAGCTGGGTTGACTGGAATTATGAGTGAAGATGACTTATTCAAGGTCATCGGACTTTCACACACCAATTGAGATCGGAACCCACAGCCGCCATTTGCTCGACGTAACCATGCAAATGATGTCATGTAAAGAACCATTGCTCTCACCGTCTGTGCCATTAGGCTAGTTACTATTTTTGATTCTAGAACAAATTTTGGCTCTAAAGTGATATAGGTCAAAAGAACTTGCATCAAAAAGACTTGTTTTTCTAATGAGACAATGAACCCAAGATTCCTTGAAAGGTGGATGACTCACAGTTGGTGAGCTCTGCACATTCGGAATTCATGGAATCAACTGGGAGTTTTGTGCTATTCTATTCTTTGATATCCTATCCCTAATTCTATTCAGGTTTTCTTAATGGATTTTCTGTTTTTTCCAGGGAGTAACATATTGTGGAGATTCGAAAGCCTCCAGTTTAACGATGGAAAATGTGCCATGGCATGAAGAAGTTATAAAATTTGTCACAGATTTAACGGATCGATTACCGGATTATGAAATAGCCTCGGAACATGAACACTCCAACTGTCTGTTATTGGCTCATAAAAAGGTAATTCACCAAACCATCTTAGTCCAAAACATCTGCCTCTATTCCAACCTTTGATAGATATTTTGAAAATTGCCAGCCAATAACTGTGGAAGTATCGATAAGAGGTTGGAATAGAGGAAGACGTTTCAGATTACCACCATCTTCAAAATATGTGAAACTATTACTCATTTCTACTGTGTTTCCCTTTAACAGGTAAGCCTCATATTAGGGACTTCAATCAACAAACTTCACGTAACCATTTTTTACTCCCACAAATAGTTTGAGCATTCATTGTAATCAACCAGTCTGTTCCGTTTTGCTTTTTATTTTGTAGGTCAAAGTCATTATGAAAATGATTTCTATCGATTTTTGTGATGATCTGATAATTTTTTCCGAAATATTCTTTCCAACTTGGTATATTTGCTCACTCTTCAACAATTCTCTATGGATTCTTTTGATTTTTATATGCCCGATTTTGTATGGAAGCATATTGTCGTCCATCCGTCGATAAAAACTGGCCAGGATGTGACACAATAAAGTTTGTTTAAAATTCTCTATAGATTAAATACGAACCAAATGTGAATGGACAACAAACAATGATTTGCACTTGAAATTACAGCTGCTGGTGGGCGTAGGTCACCTTGCTTCGCAAGTCTATTTTTAAGTTTTGTTCTCTAAAAAAATGAACAATGCACAAAATTCATGAGTGTTGTATTACTACATGCATCCTTTCTAATGTTTTAATGACAATGTAGATCACCATTAACACATTTTTATGATCTTTTTATGGTATGATTCACAAAATCTCCCTTTTTACTAGCTCATAAATAGTAATTCACAAAACATGTGTCATATTCAGAGAGCCTTTTTAACAATTTCGTAAATTCACAGGATATTTGACAAAGCTCTTAAAGATCATTGGTTATTGATATAATTCATGCATATTCATGATACCAACATTTTGAGGGTTTAATTCTTAAATCTTCCTTATTCCAATCCTGTTAAAATACGCTGAAAGTAATTGTTTGCCATAATTCAAGGGTTTTATTCACAGCACAACAATCTTAATGGGTAACAATAATAAAAATTAATAGCAGTAATGTGTAATATGATTATTAGTTCATTATTCATGAAATATTCTGTCACATTTTGAGGGATTATCAATGCTGATGCTTTCTTTTTGTTGGTGGAAAAATCATTTTTACTCAAACATGTCCCTTGACTCATCTGAAAGTTTCAACCAACAAAATCCTGTCGTTAATTATTTAACACCAATACTGATTACAAGTTTTACAGAAACGATTAAAGTTCTTTAGCTACTACTATGCAGATTTAAGCAAACTAAAGGCCTAGTTATAGAAAATTATGTCTCCTATTTATTCTGAAGGTTTCAAGTGATAATATTGAATCTCTATTAGATCAAGATCTCTAAAACCAAAACTAGTTTAACTTGCTAACTTATTGTACAATTTGTACACTCCATTTTTTTAATTAACCCTCGGTTTTTAATTAACCCTCGGTTTTTAATTAACTCTCCATTTTTAATTAACCCTTTTAAAACTAATTCAGTTTAATCAAGTTTTTATCAAGACACATAGAGGAAACATATTTTAAAAATATATTCAGGTATAAATTACAATGTTTTTTGATAATAAAATTTTGCCCCTTTAATTCCAAATCTTCGTTTATTTCAGTTAAAAGTTAAAGGAGAATGGTGGACCTGGATAGATTATCCTAAATTTCATGAACTTATATCTGAATATACACTATCAAACGGTAAAAAAACATTCACTACTGAGGACTATATGGCTAAAACACCCCCCTGGGCTGTGTACGGGGCAACAGAACGTGGTTTTGACCCCCTAGAGACCAGACATCATCGTAAAAAACAGAAAGATATTAGTGGTTGCTGAATTGAAAGATTCCAGATGAATTTATTATTTTACTTTATGAAACTGGTCAGGAATATCAGGAATTCCACATGTATAAAGTTATATTGTCAATCAATTTTATTAAATGTGTAGTTTTTTCCAAACTCTTTAGAGATATTTATGTTAATCATGGTATATTTCTAAACATTAACAAGAATAGGCTAAATATATTGAAGGTAAATAAATATTAAAGGGATTGTAAATAGGTTTATTAAATTTTTTATGTGTATCAGTGTCCCCGATACACATCAAAATTTTAGTAAACCTCTCAACAATCCATTTAATAGAAACTTTCATTGTGTTGATTGCTGTTCTTGTTTTGAAATATACTCTGATCTGTATAAATATCTATATTAGCATATGCTTGCCATTTCATGCTGAATATCTTCATTTAAATTATTGGAACTGATATTACATGTATTCATTTTAATTTCATTATGTAATGAATTTGACGTACATAACTGAACAAAACGACTGTTCTCTTGTATATCTTTCAATGTGTATAATAATAACACTAGTATTTATATTGTACAATGCCTCCAAGTCACCTTGTTAATTATGCGCATAGTTAAATTCAGATTGAAAAATTTGAATAGCAATCGGTTTTATCAATTTCCTTTTTGGCTATCAATCCCATATTAAGTGATGCCACTGAACTGTGCCCATGGTAACATGGTATAATGTTAAAAACTTTTATGAGAATAAAATCTGTATTTAATTATGAAATGTGTTGAAATAATTTCACAAATATGCTGCCATGACCCTATATAGTCTCTAGCTATTTACACTCCTTATACATTCTTCATTGTTCTGTGGCCTCATTGGTGTGGCCTCATTGGTGAGTACCATTGAAAAGATTGGGCTTCAAAAGGTACCTAAATCTATTAGCCACACTGTAAAGTAATTTGACTGGCCATACTTAAACTTCTATGAAATGTTTTGATTGGAGTGGCCCCAATGTTCTTCCATACAAATGAAAAGAATGAAGCCGCCACATTTGTCTTCCATACAATTGAATAAAATTGGTGTTAATTATTAGCCAGATTGGGCTTCTGTATCGTTTAAACGATTGTAAATAAGGAGAGTGACAAAGTTTGGCTTCCATTTAAATTAGATTTATTGACTGCTTTGGCAATAACCACAGAAAATGGGGAAACTAGTTTCAATTGAGCTTCCATATAGATATGTCTTGATAACTTACAGTACACTTAAGCCACTTTGAGCTTCCATATATGTTTTAAGATCTAATCGGTCCGTCAAGTGTTTTTTAATGGTAGATAATTTGGTACAGTGTGATACTAGTGTGGACTGATTTAAACACTATTTATATTGTAAAAGTGTTGACAGGTTTAACACTATACTCAACATCTACACTGTTTGTACTGACAATTGATGAAAACTGATGCTATCTTTATCTTAACTTTTTCCTGAATTATAAATCATTTTTCTGACTAAGTGACCTCATTGGCCACACCAAAAAAGTCGATTTCTGAAAGTATATTATAACAAACCTGTGTTCAATTGCACTGTTAGGGTTGTTCTCGAGCAGGAGACCGTCGATTGTTACCCATGGTACAAATTGATATATCGAAATGTACCCTTATGTACACAAAATAAGTAATATGTGAAGAGAGATGTAAACATTTCCCTGTAGTAGGAGAGGTGTGAACAAGTCCCTGTGGTGGGAGAGATGTAAACAAGTCCTCGAGATCGGAGAGCTGTAAAAAAGTCCATATGGTAGGAGAGATGTAAACAAGCCCCCGTGATTGGAGAGCTGTAAACTTTTCCTGTTGTAAGAGAGATGTAAACAAGCCCCTGTGATACGACAGATGTAAACTTTCCCTGTGGTAGGGGAGATGTAAACAAGCTCCCGTGGTTAGAGAGCTGTAAACAAGTCCCTGTGGTAGAAGAGATGTAAAAAAAACCTGTGATTTGAGATGTTGTAAACAAGCCCCTGTGGTTAGAGATATGTAAAAACAGCTCCCGTGGTAGAAGCCTCTGTGATTTGAGAGTTGTAAACAGGCCCCTGTGGTAGAAGAGATGTAAGCAAGCCCCCGTGGTTAGAGAGCTGTAAAACAGCTCCTGTGCTAGAGGATGTAAACTAGTCCCTGTGGTGGGAGAGATGTAAACAAGCTCTTGTGGTTGGAGAGCTATAAACAAGCCCTTGTGGTAGGCCAGATGTAAACAAGTCCCTGTGGTAAAAAAGCTCCTGTGGTTGGAGAGCTGTAAACAAATCCCTGTGGTAGGCCAGATGCAAACAAGTCCCTGTGGTAAAGAAGCTCCTGTGATTGGAGAACTGTAAACAGCCCCTGTGATTGGAGAGCTGTAAACAAGCTCCTGTGGTTGGAGAGCTGTAAACAAGCTCCTGTGGTTGGAGAGCTGTAAACAAGCTCCTGTGTTTGGAGAGCTGTAAACAAGCCCCTGTGGTTGGAGAGATGTAAACAAATCCCTATGGTAAAGAAGCTCCTGTGATTGGAGAACTGTAAACAAACCCCCGTGGTTAGAGAGCTGTAAAACAGCTCCTGTGGTAGAGGATGGAAACTAGTCCCTGTGGTGGGAGAGATGTAAACAAGCTCCTGTGGTTGGAGAGCTGTAAACAAGCTCCTGTGGTTGGAGAGGTGTAAACAAGCTCCTGTGGTTGGAGAGCTGTAAACAAGCTCCTGTGGTTGGAGAGCTGTAAACAAGCTCCTGTGATTGGAGAACTGTAAACAAGCCGAGAAGATAGAATCTATGAGAGTTATATGATGACAGACAATTCCAGCAATCTGATTAACCTGATGACTGAAATCTCAATAATAAAACTGCAGGAATTCTACCACATAATAATTCTATCAACGAGGAGTAAACTGTGCTCTAAGTGTTACACATTTTTCCGAACACTTTGCGTTCAAAAATATATATTTCAGTAAACTTTCGTCAGACTATTATTATCTTCCTAAAGGTGCAGGCACACGAGAGGTCTTGGTCGGAGACTTTTGTCGCCAAT
The DNA here is from genome assembly GCF_000327385.1 of Lottia gigantea. Lineage (NCBI taxonomy): Eukaryota > Metazoa > Mollusca > Gastropoda > Lottiidae > Lottia > Lottia gigantea. The sequence goes on from NW_008706748.1 coordinate 824,460, forward strand.
TAGAGTCTTGTCTTGAGTATCAACGACTGGCACGGGCACGTGATGAGACAAATATCTCCAGTTGGTCGTTTTCCACCTTGTTGATAATCACATGCGGAGCAAGCAATTGAAAGGAAAACGAATCTATGAAAATGAATGGATGATGACGGTCTGTCTTGCAGACGATAAAACTATCAGAGGCAATTATCTAACTTGTCCTGTCGGGGACGCGATAATCCTGTCATGTGCCCGCACCTTTATGGGGCTGAAAAAAGGAATTTGGTTATTCTGTACCTCAAAAATCTTAAAGGACAGGTACACCATATATTCAAGAATAAAATATCCCAAAATGCCGCAACTGTCCCTTGAAGGGGTGGGTACACCACGAGCTCTCATACCGAAAAATTGGCCAACTAGCAGGAAGTGGGATCAACTGGATTTGTCAGTTCATCTCAGTTTAACGACTCAATTGATCCAATTTTTGCTAAAAGTAGAACCAATGTTTTACTCGAAGTTTTTCCAACCGCTACGAAAACACATTGGTTTTGGAGAGTTACAGGCCCAATCAATACCACCCTCCCCATTATGCACCAAAGCAAAAAAATGAAGCGCATCCTACCCTGGCAAGGACTGCGTGCATTTGCTTCTCTATGTTCTGCCGTATCGAAAGCCCCACACTTGTACACAGGTACCGTACATTGTACCTTTAAACGTAAAGAAATAAGAAGCAGGTACGATTAGACGATAACCTGATAAAGGTGTCGAGTGAAAGGTGAATAATAAAAACCGGTAGAATTTAGACGAAGATCAGTAGATTATCAATATTGATAGCAAGGTGTTGATATACTCGTTTATTACCTGAAAACTATCAACTTGTACCACTAAAGCTCTGTTTCGTTTATTACCACAAAACTGTCAGTTTGCACCACTAAATCCCTATGTACACAGTTACTCGTTTATCACCAGTAAACTATCCATTTCTTACAATTAAAAAGATCCTTAAAAGACTTGCGCTATGGTATCTGTGCCACATATACGTTACTAGTAGGGAAAAAGAACAGGATCCGGTGCATGTATAGCGTTACGACTCTCTTGTCAGTGTCATTATTTCTGTTAACTGTACCTTACTTGCCGTATGAAACGAAACGTGTACAGCCAAGCACACTCGGTCGTTTCCTGAATAATCATTTGTGTAGTCTGGCCTAGGTTACCAAAAACAAACTGAATTTGGTATGTCGTTTAAATGAAAATTCTTGGTGTATTTGTGGATATAGGGAATTCTAATGTAGCGAACTTTCCAGAAAGAGTAGGTCCTGAGGAACCTCTGTACCAAATTTGGTGCTTGTATCACCAAGTGAAAGATTCTTATGGAATATTGATTTAATCTGCCTCTAATGGCGGGTAAATCAAAGAGAAGCTCGACAAACCTACCCAGTTCCTCAAGCATGATATTCGAATGTGATATCAACCTAACCGGGACAATATCACAGTCATATTTCACGCCTGAGGAACTCAGATAAGAGCCAATAGGATAAGAATATGGAAGAGCATTGGGGCAAATTGAAAACATTTATAATCGAAAGTTAATTTTTCAAAAATGAGATAAAATAATATATACAATAATAACCGTTAAAATGAATACGGAAATGTATGACATTAGCCCAAACTGCTAAAATATCTATAAAAGGAGGGGTATGTAAACAGCACGTTTAGAACTAATGGTGTCCTCACACAATAACGATTACCAGTTACGTATGTTTGCGAATAATGGAAGTGACTATGATTTCCGAACGCAACTCACAACTCATTTGAATGAGAGTAGCGTAGGAATCTTCTGGCCGGTATACGTATTAGCAACCATACTCAACTGGTGATCGCTATAGTGCGAGGGCCACTTTAATAAAAATATATTTCCAACCAAAGGAAACATAATATATTCATTATAAAATTATCTTTGAGCACTATGTATAAAGACCAACAACAAAAGTATTCAGCATCATTCGTATCTGTATAAGAGAGTGTGTCTTGCACGGTTTACTTCATGCCAACTGTTTATCGTAAATGTTCGTCACTCTCCGACTAAACCTCGTTTAAATCCGCCTATGTGACATCACATTAAGATTAGCATAGGTAATCGTCGCTATTGCCTGCAACCAGTTATCTGCAAATATTCATAGCGATAGGATAACCCTTTCCGCAACTTTCTGCACTTTCCGTGAAGTAAAGTAAAATATACATCTATAATAAATGTAACGAATCATTGTCTTTAAGGGACGAACCAGGTAAAATCGAGAGTAAAAGTTGTATAGTTGTGTACTCCTCCAATGTGAAGTATAATCAGATGTTTCGGAAAGAGTAAGCATGGTCGCGCGCGACCTGATCCGCTTATATTCGTTGCTGTTGGAATATCGCCGAAGACAGAATGCATTTTGGAACATTCTGTTACTGTTTTCAGCCTCAAACCATCCAGTTTAATCCTTAACGCTTCAAATATATCGCTTATATTTGAAATGTTGTTCATAATAATTACCTCAGGTAAAATTCAACAGGTAAATGGGAATTTATAAAAATGATTAAATATTGCACATTTTACACAAAATATATCACAATCAAACAACAACTTTATACTCGTTAAGTTAAAACTCTTATTATCCCTATACCGGAACAGATTCCATTTAACGACCTTCCGATTAATGTCGTTTATTTTCGTAACAGTATTTTCGTAGCAGTCTAATCAACGTCAACAAATTGTCAAAAGGCGTAATTCGCTCATTTCCGCCTATTTACGGCTAAATTTCGTTAATACTCGTTCATTTCCTTCACGTAACATCAAACTGTTCATTTTCGTTACTTTGCGTTAAAACTCGAACATTTCCGTTCCTATATGATAATCTTTGGGGATTTCCTGTAAAAATGTGACTGACAACACGATTCAATTCTGCCTGTATGAATTTCGTTCATTTTCATCAGAGAAATCAAATTCACGCAAATTCTATCAACATCGACTTCGACAATGGTCGTCCCTATCCGGTTAACCTCGTTATTTTCCGGTTCCTCTTCGTTAGCAATGCCTAGTTCTGGAAGTTTTCATCTTACACATGATATACCATTGTTTTCATCGCTGAGTTTAAATGATACTCGCTTGCACAACCTACATTACACCAACAAACGCCAACATCTCATGTCACAGATCTATCGTTTAGTTCCGTAACATTCCGTTTGACCTCGTTAACGTACGATGATTTCCGTTATCATGAAAATAGTTCCGACGATTTCATATCGGTGTATTGGGAAAGAAAGGGGCAGAATATTGATAGTGCAGTGGACATTATCCCTAACATATAGCTCCATCCCACCACACATTGTCCAAAATAAAATGGCGCCGAATCTTCACCACAATAATGCCGGAAAAATGGCGAGTTTAGTCCGAGAGGATAGATCAGTAGACCGGCAGCCATTACCAAAACTGAAAGTAGAAAAATAATGATTTATTATCTATTTAACAGCCTCTTGAGATATTAAATGTACTTTAATATTACAATGTTCAGCACCATTTGGGAATTGACAGAGCTACGCCATGTTTTAGTCCGTAACGCTGAAGCATCATGGGGAAAAGGCATGTTAAAAGGTGTATTTCAAAGGGAAACTTTAATCAAACGCAGTTCTACCAGATCAGACGTAAAATAATTTAAGTGACTATATCCCTTTAAAATAAAGTGGAATGTTTGCCAGCTTTAAACAAAATAGAATTGTGAACTTTCTCTCCTGGTGAGTAACAGTATTGATAAGGGTTTTGATGATATTATAAAGTCAATTTTACTTATCCATTGATGTCATTAAAGAGAGTAATACCATACAAAACTACGAATGGTTCTTATATGGAAATAACACACACAAACGTAGCTCACAGCCATTTTGAATCTAGTCCTCGACTTAATAAGTCGAATTCTTAAAAAAGACTATAATATTTCAAGAAAGCCTTTAAAATACATTTAATGCCACATTTAAAACTTTAAATGTAATTGGAAAGCTAAGTTGGGATATTAGAGGCTTCCTCAAAATTCCACATATTAAGTCGAGAAAGAGATTCAAAATGGCTGCGAACTACGTTCGTGTGTCTTATTTCCATGAAAGAACCATACGTAATTTCATAAAAGAGTTAGCTTTATCTAATGAACTTCATTAGATGTCAGTCACATTTTGTTTCAAACAAAGTCCGATTTCAAAAACTTTTTCATTATGATTGTGATATAATTTTTCTAATGAATACCATGTAAATTTGTACGAACTGTGACTTTAACCAAATCGCTAACGATGAAGCAAAGTAATTACATGTCAGTAGGGGGTCCTGTTAAAACAGGTTTCACTGTAATTATATCTCTGTGGAATGTCCATTAACGCAGGTTTACCAGTAATTATCTTTAACATTTTCTGCGTTTTCAAACATTTTCACAGCATCAGCAAATTAAAAAGTCTTTAGGTTGAAATTGATTTCTTCTTTTAGAAAAAACGGTAACTTGAACTTGGTATTTGAGAAAAAAGTTAGTAGTGAAAATACTTCTATGTTTTTACAGTGGCTCGGTAATACGGCATTGTTAGCAGTTTTTTGATAAATTTGCTTTAATTTATACTGGAATGGGAATTTTTGGAACTTTTCGTGAGCCTGTTGATAAAGAATTTATATTGAAAGAAGTCATGGAATTCAAATGTCTGGGAAAAAAATCTGTTATTATCTGATTGGATTCAATAGTGTTTTATTTTCTACTTTTGGCATGATATGAAATTTTTGTATACAACCATACCTTGCAGATTGTATTCTGAATTGAAATTTTGATACAGAAAAAACGTTTTGTATTGGGGATGAGATATTTACCCGAGGCCCGTGTCCAACAGACTTGTGCTTTAAAGACCCCTCGGCATTTGTGATTCGAAAAAGATTTGGTTAATGGCCTGGCAAAATGTCCCAAGATATAACACACTACTTTGCGTTGCCCTTCTCTGTCAGTCCAATCAGCAGAAAAATAGGACGTTAAAGCTAAAATTTTATGAATTCATTAAAGGGAGTGTTAAGAGGTTTTCTAAACTTTCTATGTGTATCGGGGACAATGATAGCTTCAATATGAAACATTCCAATTTTCATTCTGTGGTTCATGCAATTCCACTAAAAATAACACTAGAGGGGAACTGCATAGATATCATTAGTAACTTCCGGTAGATCCCCTCTAGTGACGTAATAAAACGCGTTAGTTAGAATTTTAGAAAACTTTACAATCTCTTTAAGCTTACACTTAATGTTCAAAACGTATTGTATGAACCCGGCTTTAGGTTTAAATCCAGTAGCCAAACTATCAATAATGGCATTTGGCAAGGAACTGTTATTAATACCAGAGATATCTAGTAGTATATAATAGTGTTATTATGTTCTATATTATCTGCCAGGTCTTAATTACTCTTGATTAATGTCCTAATTAGACTCGCCATATATCTCATACATAATGATATAATGGACTTCCTATTACAACATAAATACCAATATAACATTTTAAATATAAGATATACCCGATATGAATGCTGAGTTGAGAAAACAAGCAGTGAGTGACATCAAAAGTTCGACAAGATATGAGCATGTGAAACAAAAGCAAGACTTGTAATAGCTATTTGTCAATTTTCAAGCGGTGAGTGGCATCAAAAGTTCGACAAGTTTGAGCACCTCTTACGAACACGTGAAACACAATTTAGACCTATAGTTATAATTCTTTCATAACAATATATAAACCAAAATAATATTATATAATATATATGGATTCAGGTGTACCAGAAGCAGAAGTGTACGCATGTCTTGTGTATAAGCATATGAAACAAAAAAACTGCTTGGTATCTGTACAGATAGTACAAAAAGCATAAGAATAAAGAGACCACCCATACACAGCACATCTTGAAGCCATAAAGCATGTCTTCAAAAACAGAAACGGGTGGTGTGCAGCACCGTCATATCCGGTTGGTATATGGTTTGTGGATGAATACAAGAGTTGCCAAAATCAAACTGGAAATCGAAATGGTGCCAACCAATAAAGGTTGGAGATCTAAGTGCCCCTGATACACTTACAAAGGCGATACAAAACTCTGGAATCATTTCAAGCACTTAACAATTCTTAAATCTGAAACTAAGGGCGTTTCACACTAACCAATATGTGATATCGATATAGATATTGTTTGAAATTCTAATAGGTAACATTATTACCTTTCTGATATCATTGTTGTTTTTATAGCGAAGTATACAGAAAGAGTTTGGCATGATACTAAACGAAAAAAGAGGGCAACATCGTACTTATTGGACATTCCAAAGCTTTGCTACCCTGAATAAATCATTTCATTTTCTTTCTTTCCATCAACCCCATAGTAATTGAATTATCTGAGGCGGGTTTTAATTGCTAACCGTCACTACCACACCTTGCGGAAATAAAAACAAATGCGCTTAAATGAGTCCTTCGCCTTGATTGTCCATGACGCAGACGACAAAAAAGTTAAAGGATGTAATTCTGAAAATCAAACGACTCCTGGTCGTGATCGTAATAAATTTCTAGATTTTTCTTACGTTTTATTGTGTGTTCCATTTTAATTTTGGAGGTGAAGATGGATTATTGTTTATTTGATTTGAACCATGTGAGGAAATATATCTTAGACCAAGAAAAGACATATTCATTTGTTTCGTTTCATTTTTAAAATAATTTTGATTCCATAATATTAACGTCAACAAAAATGCCGCCAAATTGACTACTTTCGTTTTGTAGGATGAAAATCTGCGATCCTTAAATTAAACGATACTCATTTTAGCGCTTTTGTTTTATTTCCGGTAAGGGCGGTAGAGCTGTGGGCATTCGAGACCCACCCAATTATCTGTGAAATCTAACCTCAATGGCGTGTTTTAGTTGAATTGAGGAACAATCGGTGAAATTTTAATTCTGAAAAGTAATACGGATACCTGAATAAAACTGCATTTTATCAGCCGGTAAACAACCTTATCCCTTCTAAATCTAAAAAGCTAGAACTTTAGCTTCTAATAACCAATAATTTCGTTTAACGTTTTGTCAAACTACTCTATTTTATTCTATTGTATATTTTGTTATTATTACCTGGTATTTTGATGAAATCAGGTAGATAATTGTTGTTTTATCTGGAAGATTTTGACGAATTGTAGAAATAGTAGATTCGTTTTTTAGAAAGATATGATTATCTTTAGTATTATTTTAGTATTTCCTAAACATTTTGACGAATTGCAGAAACAGTAATTCTGTTTTTTAGAAAGTTATGAATATCTTTGGTGTGTTTTGTATTATTTTGACGAATTGTAAAGATAACAATAATAATTGGTAGAATTGTTTCAGTATGTATATTGGATATTGAGAAGACACAATCGGTATTTAGTTACTAGGTGATGAATGGTGGTATTCTCAAAACGATAAAAATGTTATTCTATTTCTTTAACAGATGATCTTTATCAATCTTAATTTAGGGAATGGAGTTTTACATCTAACTTCTCTTTACTAGATTCTTCTGTTCTAATAACTAAAAGATTTAATTCCATGAAGTTTTACTTCCTACTGAATTTTAACTGTTTTATTTCAGTATAGTTTCTTATTTCGTATCTTTTAAATCTAAGTTAAAGTATCGAATAGAGTTTTATTTTTATTGATGATACTAATTTCATTGATTCCAAAATTAAGTTAAAATTGAAGATTAAATAAAATGGAGTTTACGCCTTACTTTCTTTTAAGAAAAATGATACCAACCTGCGACAGCCTGTAAATATCCCGACAGCAGTGAGAATTTTTTATGATGAGTTTTAACCATTCCTATTGTACATAATGCTAAAAATGCTGATAAGCACATTAATATGCATCCCACACCGTACAGTACACAGGCGGCTTGCCACGCCCCGGAAGGGATATTACCCACGTGATAATACCCGCCATAGGCTGTACATATTTCTCGTTTATTTTCAAACAATGAATCCAAATAACAGTAGCTCACCATTCCAAACGCATGAACGCAATCTACATGTTGTATCCAGAACGGTTGCAGAAATGTAAACGTACAAGCACCTGCTACCATAACGGACAGTAACGTCCACAGTAGTAAAATTGGCGGCAACATTTTCCCGCGCTGTAATTTTTTTACGTCAACCAGAAGACACGTGAAATCTAACTCACAACATTAACCAAAACTGTAAAACAATACACAGAAATCATTAAGCGTATCTATAATACACGCGCATATTACAACTTGAACTATTAAACTCCTTTGACTTAAATAAAAAATAGCACACTTTTATATCCACTTGTTAAGCTTGATTCACCACAAAATTTCAAGTATCTACATCCACAACTTTCTACTATGCGGTCTGGTGCCAGTAGTCCGAAACTTGGTCCGGTGCCGTCGTGAGTCGGTCCGGTGTCGGCTCAAACCCCTCTATTGGAATTACTCAATCCATGTATCACACTGGAATCACACTATCATCATTATTTACATGGATAGCACAATAATTCCTTGTTATCAGATGGTTTATTCATAGGGATTACAGTGGTTTGAATTATTCACATTACTCGATTGCAGACCCGAGAGGGTATACTTAATGGTATTCCATGATCTTCTAATTGAAATTTCCAGATTTATCAAATAGATAATAACCGATAGCAGAATCCGGAAAGTTTACTCAATGAAAATTACTTGGTTCTATTGATTAACGACGGAGTAACTTATTGTAATAGATTAAGCACGTTTTCCAAAATATCCCAATCCACTTAAGGCCAATATCTAACTACACACTCAAACCTGCATTCAGAGATATTCCTTTAAAGAACCACTGCTGTTAGTCGATTCTCTACCTTATTGTGGGATAAATTGTTGGCAAATATTTGACTTCTCAACAGAAAACAGTTTCTCGTCGATTGAATCGAACACAGCACAACAATTCGAAAGCGTCAAGTCGTTGTAGGTCCCTCTATCGGTGTACAAAAAACTTTTACTTTCGAGACTGCTGCATCTAATAGTATGAACAATTTCCTCAAACTTCCACAGAGAAATTAATAATATCACATTTCTTTATCATCTTTCGAAACCGTTACCTTTGAACATCTAGAACACTTTCTGAAGTTTTGAAAAGAAAATAAGTTTTGTCACATTAGCGAAGTAATTTTTTTGAGGGAGTTACCTTTTTATATTTTCGTTCCTTCTGATTTTTCAGTAATTTCATTTCGAAGTGATGGGCAGAAAAACGCCTTACAAACTATTATTACATGTCATAAGCCTATTATATACTCAAAATATTCCAACGTCTTTGACTTATTCGTTAGTTGTAAATGTCGTTTCAACGAACACTTGGTTTCCCTGGAGGACACAAAGTCATTAGAGTTTAACTAAATCAGCAGCGACCCTTTTTCTCAATGCAATGATTGTTTTCGTTGCATTGACTGCATCCAAATATAGCTAATTTCCCTTGGGATAGCTAAACTAATAACACTGCAAGTTATAGATGTATTTTTAATACTGATCTGTTCTCTTTTTTTGTATGACTATCGTTACCATCGTTGGTCGTCGACATAATCCAAATAATGTCCTGGTTGCACTGAATACTGATAATAAAAATCCACGGTAACGATTTGGAATCAGAAGAATAGATTCTCATTGCATTTAAATGGCTCTTAATTTCCAAGAAGGCTTTGTAGTTGTATTCCCTGAACACAAACAATCACCAGTTTAAATAGAAAATCACAGTCGCACTATAACAATTGTATTGATATCTGAATTTGCTTATGTTAGGTTTGAAATAAATCGGGTCTAGACGCACAAGGTGATTACACTCTTATCCTATTCATAAAAGAGTTTTCCAATCTGTAAAATCATCACGCACAATTGGTAGATTTTTTTTATCGAAGACTTGTGTACCTGCTTTCGTTAGTAAAACTGAACACTTAGTCTCGAAACACAATCTCAATTTTATCTTATTAGAAATTGGCTAGCTTTCTTCACTATAGTTATTTTCCCTCACTTCATACTCCTCTATTTTTGATATTTCACAATATTTACTTGTCCCCGGTCTGTGCTTTCGTTTATTAAAACTGAATACTGTCGTTTCAGAACACAAACTAAATTCTTTCTCAGTCAAAGAAGAAATGATCTGTCCTAGCAGTATGCTATTCCGAAAATGCACGATATCGTCCCGTCCTCGGTTTGTGTTTGCATTTCTTCCTATGATCACTAGCCTAAACACAACTTCATCCTCTATTCAAACAGAAATTGGCTGGCTTCTCATGTAAATTAAATTCACACGGTGTATACACGTACTTCGCTATTTCACGATAGTTTCTCCTCCTCGGTTTGTGCTTTCGATCATCAAAACTAAACTCTAGTCTTAAAACACCATCTCATTCAACGAAAAATTGGCCTGCTTCCCATACTATAGTTTATTTCCTCGCAGTAAACCTCCAGTAGTAAAGTCATGCTTTATGTCGAATCGATGGTTCACAATATTCTGTCAGTTGGTGGAATTCCGGAGGAAATCGTCGAATTAATCCACAAGGACCAAACCGCTGTAGTTTATATCAATAGTTTTATACTTCCTCATCTCAAACTGTTTTACTGACAAATAAAAATCATATCCAACATTTCCATTCATTTGAATAGTCTTTAACAACATATTGGTCGACACTAAAAACTACACCACGAAACCAATTTTATGGTTCAGACCATTCGTCATCTTAATAAGACGTTTACACGAAACTCAGTCTATATAATATTAGTATAATTAGTCTATATTAGTGCTATATCGTCTTATGATTTAGGTAGATAGCTGGTGTTATAGTTTCAAATCCTTTCAATCATGATAATAATCAATTGTATTTTAGTCTAATCAAATTAAATCCGCATTAGTCAAATTAGGTTAAACAAATCTCCCCCTTTCAATTCTTACCAACGCTACGCGAATTGGAAAATCTTCCTCGTGGTACCATAACTTTTATTTGCAAAAACAAGCACTGAAGTTCGACCCTCCCCCCATCTCCCTTCAATTTTCCCCTACACCTCGCCTAGTTATATATGGAAGTAGTTTTATTGATGAGATGTATAATTTACAATGACACTAAACTATTTTACCAGAGTTCCCGAAATTCTATAAGAACATAGTTGGAGAGATTTTAATTCACTTTTCATGAAGTAGAAAAGATGATTTATATTCTCGTTCTTCTGTGGTTCATCGAGTCTTTTCAAGTTCCGAAAATAAGTGGCATCCGCTAATATCATTATCTCGTCGTCAGTTTCTACTCAAATTCACAAAAAAATCATAGTAAGTGTAAAAAAAACTGATTCATAGTACTTGAGTTCTGAAGGAATTGCCAAGACTAAAGCCGCGTGTACATCGATACGAATTGTGAATTACAGTTTAGGTTAGTCCGAAACATCTGCCTCTATTCCAGCCTCTGATGGATATTTTGACAGTTGTCTGCTAGAGTAGTGTCAGAAAAATAGGCCCTGTTAAATGGGGATTTTTCACACCTCCGAAGATGCGTTTTTTCCAACATATTGTTAAATTACCTTTCTTAGTATCACGTGACACCGTGACCTTTAAACTTTTGGCTGGCCGATATGAGTCAAGTTTCGATAAACAAAACTTTGGTGGGACCCGGGACGTGACATAAATGGTGTTAGGCGAAAATGATGGTATGACTGAATTACACAAATATATTTATCTTTCCAAATATACCTGGGTTTGGTAGATCCGAGGTTTCTAAATATGTTTAAAAATCTCGAACCTATGGAAAGTAACACCAGCCGACATCTGTCCAAATAGCTATTAGAGTCTGGGATAGAGACAGATGTTTCGGTTACGATGGGAATAGACGAGGTACGGTACAGCGTAGTCCGAAACATCTGCCTCTAATCCAGCCTCAGATGGATATTTGATATTGGACCAGCAAGACATCTGTCCAAATAGCTATTAGAGTCTGGGATAGAGACAGATGTTTCGGTTACGATGGGAATAGACGAGGTACGGTACAGCGTAGTCCGAAACATCTGCCTCTAATCCAGCCTCAGATGGATATTTGATATTGGACCAGCAAGACATCTGTCCAAATAACTATTAGAGTCTGGGATAGAGACAGATGTTTCGGTTACGATGGGAATAGACGAGGTACGGTACAGCGTAGTCCGAAACATCTGCCTCTAATCCAGCCTCAGATGGATATTTGATATTGGACCAGCAAGACATCTGTCCAAATAGCTATTAGAGTCTGGGATAGAGACAGATGTTTCGGTTACGATGGGAATAGACGAGGTACGGTACAGCGTAGTCCGAAACATCTGCCTCTAATCCAGCCTCAGATGGATATTTGATAATGGACCAGCAAGACATCTGTCCAAATAACTATTAGAGCCAGGAATAGTGACAGATGTTTAGTTCTAGGTCCAGCACTGCGTAAGGTGTAGGATAGGCAATACGAAAGAAAATAGAAGCCTATATTATAGTCTTGGTTGGCAAGCAGCAACTTACGATGTTTGGGTAAATCTCAATTCAAGAATATGCTGTCAGAACGTAATTAGCAGAAAAAACCCCACGAAAGGAAACATCCAGTGATATATTACAAGAAGTGTATACAAAGTTTAAAAACAACATTGCCAGTAATCGTAGAAATTCTGTCATATTGGATTATTTGAGTACAATAGTCATTTTTCGACCTTTTTTAGATTGCGTATATATAGCCCTATCAGTTCTATATCTTGTCAGTTTTTACCGTACTGTTTGGGAATGCAATACTTCCTCGTATGAATGGTTTATGTGCTGCTACCAATATATTGCCAAACTGTTATTATTGATTTCGTGTTTCTTTTTGTTGTTCAGATCGTTATGACTTGTGAAGTTTATGTATAGCCTTGCCAGTATTCATATAAAATTTTTTATTATAAAAGCACATATTTATTACACAAGTATCTATATATAATGAGTATTAAAATTCACCAGTTTTTAGCTAACATTGCATATATTTATCACAGTACCTTAACAACGTGAATTTAATATTTAAAAACCAAATTCTCAACCATTATGCGGTTTAAAACAGTTCTAGATTATATCTAATTGATGTAGAATACATATAATAATCATCTTAACACGTGTTTATACTATAAAATAACACGTAAAACTATTTTAGTTTCAACTTAAACAATTTTAACTATCAATCAAACGGGTTGCATGGTGCTTATACCAAAACAGAAAAAATTACCAAATTGAACGATGTGAAGATATGCTGAGTTAGAAAACCGATTTAATTCCAAAAATGTAATGTAAAAGCTATGACTACTAAAATAATGATAAACAAAACAGGCTACCTATATGAGCAATGTAAACTCTGTGGAATGGACGTAGAGTTGACACAACCAGTTCTAGAGTGACATCATATTCGTCAGGAAGAAGAACAAAATCATGGGGTTTCAGGTCTCTCCAGGTCTTGGATTGCGACTATTGAGTTCACGAGCACCTACTACTGTTTCCTGTACACTTCATACAACACATTATTCGCTATGTGAAAAGGATGCCGAGTTGACAAACCCAGTTGGCACTAGCAGAAAATTGTTCTGAGACTTGTATGTGAGATACCCATATATGTGCAATGCCGACTCTATGAGGCTTCTAGTGTGATTTATTGATTGTCGGGATTAGAACCAATGGCATAACTATAAAGGGTTTGGAAGGGGGGGGGGGGAAGAGGCTGACCCCGCTTTGACCACCCCCACCCCCACCCCACTTTCAATCTTTTTAAAATTTACTAAATGAAAGCATAGCCCCCCCCCCCCCCCCTTCAGCCTGGAAAATTTTGCGGCCCCTGCTCGCCCCCCTCAACTAATTTGCCCTAGAAACTCCACAGAATAGAACGATTTTCATTGTCAGGTTATGATATACTACGACTCGCTCCGTTTCATGCTACATCCTGTAAGACGTTAAATTTCAATGTACACTACAGTATGCTATGAATTTGCATTGATTCAACTTGTCAGTGGGACGTAAACCCCGTATTATTTATATGACAAACGACGAATTGATGTCAGATTATTTGCGAGAGTTCAGATCTAGGAATAAATTATATTCGCTTTAGTCAGAAGCTGTCAATCAAATATGGAATTCCGACACGTTCAATATAAAACTACCGCTGTCTGTTTACTATTGGAATAATAATTGTAGGAGAACGTGAAATATAGAATAAAACTAACTAGCGAGAAATTCCTGCTGAGAACAGAATACAAATACAATACTGTCTGATTTTAACTCTCCATAGGGAGTAGGTTAGAATACAGATTTCTTTATTTGTATAGAATAGTTTAGACTTAAAGAGATTGTAAAGAGGTTTTCTAAACATTGTATGTGTATCGGGGGCATTGATAGCATCAATTTGCACAATTCCAATTTTCAATAAGATGTCTGTGGTTCTTGTTATTCCACTAAATATAAGTGTTTGATGTTTTATCACATAAGACCCTTCGCAATTAGTGATATCAACTAAATGTCTACTATCTTCACGGGTTTGTTAATGGTATATCGAATTTTACTGATTATTTTAATAAGAGTTGGAATATCAGCTTAAAAAGAGAACTGTATTTATTAGAATGATTTTGCATTGATAGAAATATTAACATGGACACACATTATCCCTGTGAAATTTGTTTTCAGTTTTCAGTCGAAATTTAGATATTTTCGGTTGAGATTTCGAGAAGGGTAGTTTATATCTATTCAATCTAAACGAACAAAAATTAATATTTTTATCAACGCAATGACATTCTAATGTTTTCAATATTGTGCTGATATTAATTCACTTTTAAAAACATAAGCTAAATTCCATATAACAATAAACTTGCTATGAGTAATATCTCAGTCCTTGTAATTCTGGAATATTACCCGAGCTATATCATATTTGGCGATTGAAGTATAGATTTAGCATGGTATGCCTGTAAACTGCGTCTAATACATTGACTGCAATAGTCATCTTTCCTGTATTACGTTATAATACAATCAAAATGTAAAGTTCCGTGATACCACAAAGGTGGCTATTGCAGTTAAGTTATAAGGTGCTTTTCGCAATAGCTTGACATTGTAAAGATCATTCGTCAATCTTCGGCAGTTTCCGTAAGGCTGAATCTGTCTCGGTAAAGAATGGTGGATTTCGTTTTGTCTTCTTAGGCGAGACTCTCTACTTCCGGCACAACAATATGCATTTAACGCTATATTTTGACTATCGGTTTACCAATGATGCATTTTATTATCATAGTGGATGGATATCGTACGAAGTTTTTGTTTTTATTGTCTTTGTTTGCATATACTCGTAGTCTTGAACGACCAGCCTCTGATATCTAAAACACCAGAATCACGTGATCACGTGACAATATCGACGTAGTTTCAGTAAACAATGTCTGCCTTTCATTACCAAGATATGATGCAGAGCGATAGCAGAAATTTCACGGTAGGCCGTTTGTGTAAAAAATGATTGTAGAGTAAATTCTGCTGGCTCCAACATCAATATTATTCATACAAACTTTCAACACTTGATAACGTGGATAAACTAAATTATGATTTTTGGCAGAAAAACAAATTGTCAATTCCCACGAGAGGTATTGAAGGAGAAACGACTGGCTAATACACAAATTATCTGTACATCGTCTGGTTTGATTTAATTTGATTATAATATTAATATTAGTTCATTATAGTTCATATTTTAACCCGTCTTGTCGTCTGGATGGTTTAAAGGGATATAGCCATCGAAGTTCCGGCCCCTGAGGCCACATACAATTTTCATACATTGCTGAGATTTGCCTCAATTTGAAGAAGCTATTACAAGTGTATAACTAACTGTATCACAGATAAAATATATCAATCTATTCCTTAGGACACTCATATTTCATCGGTACGGTGACTAACAACACCAGAAACGCGTAGTGTACAATGTCTCTTGCATTATCACGTTAGAAAACAAATTTAACTTCACTTGATGCAAGGGATATTATGAATTTGAGTAAAAATTTAGCTGAGTATGAAAAATATGACCTATGACCTGGAATAAGTCATCTTCCCTCATAAATTCCAGTCGACCAAGCTGTAAATGGGTACGGATAATCCAGAAAGATCAATGCCAAGAAGTTTGTTTGTTACGTTATTTAATAGATCTCTATGTCGCGTAAGGATTGGTCATTTAAATATTGGCAAATACTAGCAAATTTAGATATCAAAATGGATATAATTCACTTAGGATGGTCTTGTCATTTTAACATTATTTGTTTCGTTGAGATAATTAGACCAAGGACTCGTGTGCTACAGTCTGTGCACATGATAGATTCCCCAACAGTTTCTGAAAAACGTCAGATATCATCTAACAGATTATTTGCCAAGTCTGAAGAGCATTACAAATGAAATGAAATGGAGTTTTACGCCCACTTTTCTGCACTTGTTGGGGCCATTGATAAATGGTATCGCCATGTAGAGAGCAATGAAGAAGTATTTGCAAGGACAGTGGTATTAACCTATTTTATGTTGATTTCAACTGTCCAGAAATGTTTTAACGTGCACAATCTGTAGTACGCAGACCCCGGTTTATTGTCCAATCCGAACGACGAGTTGTATGTCAGCTTGCATCACTGACAAAGGGAAACGGATGAAGACCAACACATATTTCTTCAGAGGTATGAATAAGTTAAAACTTAGCTGTTTTTACTGTTTAAAATACGTCTAGGACAATTTGATACAAATGTGCAACTTGAAGTTCTTAAATATACTTCCAAAAACTTTAATATCTAACATGTTAGAGAGGCAATCCATAAAGCTTGCAGTAACTTACTAAGTGTGAAGAACACTTGAGATATGACTGAGGGTAAAATCAGATGTAATTGAAGTCTTTAGATGTGGTTGATTAGTATTAAACTGGAGTGATATGATATGTTCTTTGAACATTAATTATTGACAGTTTACATGTGTTCTTTCTATTCCCAGGTTACCCTGTTAACAACACGTGTACATACTAATAAACACATGTACATATTTATAAACACGTGTACATATTTATAAACACGTGTACATACTAATAAACACGTGTACATACTAATAAACGCATGTGCACATCTATAGAAACACGTGTGATGTACAACCTGTACATGGATTGAATTTGAAGCTGAACTGAAATGCAAATCGGGACGTTTTGCGACTATTTTGAACAATTGTCCCCCTATTACGTCAATCTGCCCCCTATTTGTACTCCCAATTTTGGGAGGTTGGCGCCACCACTTCCTTCAACATATCACGATAATGAATGACAGCCATTATTTACCGGTACAATGTTATCATGTGAATCTGGTAATTTAGATATTAGAGACTGGTCGTTCAAGACTACAATTGATTGTTATCAAAGTCTAAAATAAAACTCTTAGGATACGGATCCAAAATGATCATAAAATGTATCTTTGGTAAACCGATAGCCACAATATAATATTAAATGCATAATGTTGGGTAAGAAATAAGCCCTAACTAAAGGATATAAAGCGAAGATCTATATTCAGGTCGCAATATTTCTATCACATTAACTTTAAACGCCGGAAGTAAAGAATCTCGCCTAAGAAAACACACCGAAATCTACCTAGACAGATTAAGCTTTACGGATTGCCGAATTACCAAGAAACGAAATAATCAGAATAGCATTTAAAAATGGCCGTGGCTATTCGCACCGTACGGTACAGAAATGGGCATTAAAAAAACATATGGTAATCCCTACAAAGTCACTTAATATCATTAATATCAAAATAGCTTATCTTATCCGTACCGTTGTAAGCAGCCAAAGAACACAGTCATCGTGGCGGTGCAAATAGCCAGTGAGTTTAAATTTTGCAATTTTTCGTTTGGAGTTAGGACGGATTCCTATCATATGTGGGCCTGCTCTCTCGGTACCTATTTAAAGATATTTAATGTTACGATGTCTGTATAAATATTTTGATTGTAATAATACTGAGTTGAGAGGCGACGAAAGTCTAATAAAATACCACGAATTTCTACTGAATAAACAACTTTAATGGTTTATAAACTTTCTACTAGCGGCCATTACAACTCGTAATACAAACACTGCAAATACTAGACTATCAAACACAGGTCTACTTTACACTGAAATACTCGAATTCAGTCTGCTGCAACATCATCACAAGGTATTATGACCTTCCATGTACACCTCCAAATAGCCGCCTTTCTTGTATCATGGAATGCAGTGATTTACTAGACTGTACGCCAGAAAAATACAACCAATCAGAGCCCTTGATAGAAATACTCTATGGCTTAGTTTTTACAGACTTTTTGTCAAGTCCTCTGATTCGCTGTATTTGCTAGCGTACAAGCCAATCAAATCACTGCATTTACAAACTTCAATGATACAAGATAGGTTGCTATTGTAGTCAAGGTATAAGTATGAAGGTCGTAATTGATTGACATAGTGAAGACGATGTCACACCAGAATACTGAAAATGAGACCGGCATCACACTTTAAAATCAAATTTAAGCCTTTTCCAAAACTGAAACCATCAAAATGAGGTCTGCTTTACCATTCGGCAATCCTCGACAGTTTCTGTAACGCTAAATCTGTCTCGGTAATGACTTTTAGATTTCACTGTTTTGTCTAGGGCAAGGCCCTTTACTTCCGAAATTTTCACAGTTATTTGTCAAAATACTGACAGTATATATTGTTACAGTATATATTGTTCATAGTGACTATCAGTTTAACAATGATACATTTTATTATCAATTTGGATCAAAATCTTACGTTTTTGTCTTTTGTCGACTTTTATTCTAGTTTTGTATTTACATTGTACATTATTACAGTCTTACGCCATCAACAAGTTCTCAATTCCCTTCAGACGGTAGTCGAGGTTGTACAAGACAACTTGATGAATGAGTTACCAGATTGAGGAAACATCGACAGGAAAACATGGCAGCTCATTTACCTTATTCTCGATCTTCTGGTGAAGTATTTTGATAAAGATTACCTATCAGGCAATACACGGAAATGAAAAAATATTCCGGACCTGTTGTTCTCGTCAATAGGAGGAATTGTTAGTGGTTAGGAATTTTAGGACAGGAAAGCATGACAGCTCATTTACCTTATTCTCGAGCTTCCAGTGAACTATTTTAATGACAGATTACGTATGAGGCAATACAGAGAAATGATACAAATACAGCTTCCGGGCTGTTGGTCGACATATCTAACATCTCGTAGTTCCAACACTCAGTGTCAGTGTAGCATAAAGCAGCGAAAAGACGAGATACGGTGTATCGATACAAAAGTAAATAGAAGAAAATGAACACACGACGTACAGGTCCGGACACGGTGCGGACACGATTCGCTTCAACTATTTTCCACTGTATCGATAATCATGCACCAGACACCGTACCAGACACCGTAACTCGTCTATTCGCATCTTTACAGTAGAAAATAGTTGAAGCGAATCGTGTGTTCATTTCTTTTGTTTTCTATGTATCGATCATCCCTCAACGTACACCGCACCGTACATTGCCTATTTCCACCTTTAGGTGTAAAACACCATTCCATCGCCAACTCACATTATGCCATCGCGTGTTTTTTTCTATAATATCAAACAGAGCGCCGTGTCAGTTGATGTATTTATTTGATTAAACTATTAGAATTCACGTCTGGTTTATCACACAAACTTTCAAATTAGTTTCTTCATTCTCAAGATGAAAGCGAAGAAACGAGGTGACGAAACATCTATAAGATTAATTTCATCAGAGACATGAGCCAGTCATTCTATATTTTATACCAGGCCAATGTTGATTCTAACTTTTTAAAGATAGTCGATTTTAAATAAGAATAATCTTTAGTGATACGAATTGAATGATGTCTTAAACTTCATAGATAAAACCCGATAGCTCTTAATTCTATATCAGTAATCCATCTTTTATTTGCATGTCATAAACTTCAAGACCCATTTTATATCTTATATAAGTATCCAAACTCCGTTCCATTTGATAATAGGAAAAAGCTTTTCGAATCATTTGAATGGAACAATCGACAGTTCGAAAAAGAGCAGGCTTATACCGCTATCCTGGCCAAAAAGTTCTCATTGCACCCTGCATGGCGTTGTCCGTCTCCATTAGCCTCATGGTGCAGAAAAGTAGGACGTAAAACTCGTTTCATTTCATTTTCCATTTGGTTATACAGAATGTAGTTTGATTTTGTTTTTTATGAATATCTTATGCACCCCGTTCATCCCCTTTACATTGAGAACCTAGTTATCCTGAGAACTAGCGTATAACATGTTAATGGATTAGAGTAACACTACAGTTATATTGAACTGGTGGAATTGACAATCCCGAGATTTCAGATTAATTTGAATGACAGTGAATACCAAGCCAGTTAATGTGATTGGAATCTTCAGATGTCAGTTGTAATAGGGTTGAAAATAAATGATGTCATTATTACTGCCAAGTGTGGCTCTTAAAAAACCATCAACATTGTAACAGCGCTTCAATCATTGTGGCTCGCTTTCTTTACCATGTGTACGTTAAAGATCCCTTGACAATTGGCAATTCAATAAGAGTAACGAAACATTCATACGTGCCAATTGAATACAAAGATCTTTTGACAATTTGCAATTCAATAAGAGACGCAAAGTTTTCCAGTCTGTGCACATATATAACTTGGCAATTTGAAGTGGAATTGAAATTTATTAGTGTTCCCCACTTTAAATACCACTTCTAATTAGGTAATTAAAGAAATTAACAATACATTGGCAATTAAATTTAATCAGATGGGCGAAACGTTTCAAATTTTCCACTTCAAAATATAAAGAAAATGAGATTTTTTGTACAAATATTTGTACAAAATTCTTTTGGCAATTTGCAACAAAGGGAGTCGAATACTTGGCAATTGAAAACAGAAAAAGAAGTAAGCTGTTGTCTCCAATAAGGGACAGGTGCACTATTTTTTGACCAATCATACTTTAGTCTCAGAAACTGGAATTTTTTTATAGCTAAGCCAATCAGTTATAGTGTTCACAGCTCACTGCCGCAATTTGAGCCTTCAAATCTATGTGTGTCAAGAATTATCCGCGTTTGAAAGTTAAAAAGGCGAGTCGTCTTTTGTGAGACAATACCATTATATAAAAAGACATCTATAGAAATGGAATAACAAATTTCAAGTTTGAGATATTTTTGAAGGAATTATGCGATTATTTAATTTCCGAGAGACAGAAGTGGTTTGAAGTTGTTTTAATGTCTCCAGAACAATCCATTACGGAGTAGAGTTTATTTGGATAGGTTGAAATAAAAGAGTTATTGATAACTGAAGAAGGCTAATAAAATAATAACCATAACAGGAAGTTAAAAATCTACAAAATGTAATTCAAGTCTACTCTCCTTAGAGAAACAGATTTGTTTTGTGTTGTTACAAAGGCTACACACGTCAGTCAAAGCGCTCGGGCGGGTAGAAACCACTAGGAATAAGCCCTGTCATCTGCCACAAATTTGTCGAAATTTTGATCTGAAAATGATATCATGAGTAGCAATCAAGCTGTATCTGTTGGAATGTTACGAATTGACAAGCAAGGTAGTGTATTTTTCTAACCAGGACCTGTATTAGCTCCACAGTAACACAACTGAGTGATATTTGTATGGGCTGTTATGTAACTGCAACGTTTCAAAATTTTACACTGTCATCATGCGATGAATGTTGCCTATTAAATCTGTAATTTGTCACCAAACCAGAGGAAGATAATTTTACTGTTCGTTGAACAACGCCATTGGGTCATCCATCATTGTTCTAGCCCCACTTTCATTATAGTCAAAATGATGTCATCTACATTGAGAGTATTGATTGGACAGTTTAAATTGTCTCGAGATTTGGTGAATTCCCATGCTGGACGATAAATCCCACATGTCTTTATTTATAGCTTTAGTTTTAGAGGAACATCCTCAAGACACAAATTGAAATGCAGTCTGTATTTTGGTGGGGAAATATTAGGCTGTTACAAGAAAATGGAACATAATATACCATAAAGAATAAATACCTCAGGAATTATGACTTAATTCTATTATAAATACATATCTATCATTAAATTGGCGAAGACAACACATTAATAATAAAGATAAAAACATTCTTCAAAGAATATCGCGACAGAAAAGGTATATCATAGGAGAAACGAATTTATCATTTAGTATTTTTGAAAACTTATACAAAATTAAAGGGATTGTAAAGAGGGTTTTTATATTTTTTTTTATCTCTATCGGACACACTGATAGCATCAATTTTGATGACGTCATTAATCGTAAAATACGCTTCCATCACATAAGGCCCTTCGCGATTAGTGACGTCCTCAAACGCTTAGTTTGAGTGGAAATGAAGTAACCATATGAGCCTGACTGAAAATTCAAATGATGCTATTAGTGTCCAAGATACACATGAACATTTTAGAAAACCTATTTACAACACCTTTTACTATCTTTACGAGGCTTACGTCGGGACGAATACGTTCTCTCGACCCTTACATCCTCTAGATTGGCTTTTGTGTCCTCAGAATTCGTTTTCTATGACTCTGACTAAGACTGATTGGTAAGGTTTGTTTCAGATTGTTGGATAACTTTATCTCATAAGATAAAATGAGTCACCTGTCAACAGAGAATAAAATAGCCTCGCTTCACCAGTTCATAATTGATTTGGATATGAAACAGACGTAGAGTTTGACCTTCCAATGACTTTGTCAGTCATTTTGTAGATGACATGTCATTCGGAATTTCCCCAGAGACAATATGAAGGACTGATTGGATCATAAAATCTTTGACCAATTTACTGTTTCTGCCCATTCGTAGATAAATCAAGTTTTTCCGAATTATTAAAAGTGAATTTGAGTATCAGCCTTAAAACACTATCTGTAAAGGTAGACAAACGCCAATGTTCGGCGATCTGTTTTGCAACGCTTGAAAGCGTCATAGGATCGAGGAGGTCGTCAGACAAGCGTTGTAACATCTCATAGGGCGGTACACGCCTGACAAAGACGCTGCAAATACGTGAGAACGCAATATGGTCGCATAACTCGCGGTTAGAGGTCGACTGTTTTTAAGTTTATAATTTTTTTAGGGACTGGTGTGACGGGGATATTAACTAGCTAATTCGATTCTGATTGCGATCCGTTAGGACAAATTGTTTTACTCTAATAACTGTTTAGCGTGGACTGGATAATAAGCTAGATTCCTTTAACTCGGATTGTTTTTATAAGATTTTTTATTGACGAAATTGTTACAATATTTACAGAATTGATTCAGAACCAAATCTCGTGAAACTTGTTGATACAGAAGACCATATTTTAATAACAGACGATAGGGGCAGACAACTCGTGTCAGAAGACTGAAATAACACGCTCTGTCAACAAACAAGATCTGT
The DNA here is from genome assembly GCF_000327385.1 of Lottia gigantea. Lineage (NCBI taxonomy): Eukaryota > Metazoa > Mollusca > Gastropoda > Lottiidae > Lottia > Lottia gigantea. Next base: position 847,901 of record NW_008706748.1, read on the forward strand.
TTCAAGGCCGTCACTATTAATTAGAAGGTTTTAGTTGCATGGATCTTCTCTTTTATAGCCCCGTCGGACCCACCGGAATGCGATATTACGGCGACTGGAAATGAACTAGGTCGTGGTCGATCGTTAGGTAAAGAAGAGAAAAAGTTCTTAAAACAGTCAACTTCATACTGCAAGTTATGCGACATTATTGCGTTTTAATGTTTTTGTCACTCGTATACTGCGCTTTTATATCGCACTAGGAGATGTTACAACGCCTATCTGACGGCTTTCTCGATCCCGTGGTGTTTTCCAGGCGTTCAAGAATAGATCTCCAAAATTGTTTTGTTTTGAAAATGTCCAAAATAAACGCTGTGTCTCGACGGATAGTAGCGACAATGTCGACAATAACACGCTCTGAGCCATTTTCCGCCGTAGTCGCATCCCCGTGAGAACGCCTTTCCAGTGTGACGGAGCCAAACAAACTATCCTTAGCCTGCAGACATTCAAAAACATGGGAAATAAATCTTTATTGAGCATACAGACCACATTTAATTTAGGATGAATCTACGTAAAATATACATCAACTTCAGGGACACTTCAGAGTTCATGTATACACTTTCCAGATTTGTTTCAGGATACTCATAGGAATCATACTGCTTACAGACCACTGCCAATCTCCCAAACACTGTTTTTTGAAGCTATGATTCAAAATTCGTAATAATTAAAGTTTATTTATAGTACAAGACATACAAACCTAACAATAGATAACAATAAATATAGTATTTATTAACATTTTTATTTAAAAGTGCATTCTGTTTTTTCCCTTCAAATTTATGAAAATAATATACCAAAATAAAGAGAAATGTGTCCCCTAAGGACAACACAATATTACTTATTAATATTTTACATAAATACTTTTACAGTTTTATTGGTTGGTAAAACAAATAATTATACAATTATATTTCTATACAAATTGAAACAATATTGCATGAAAACTGAGGATCTTATTTAGAAATATTTTCAAAATTAAATTCGGCATAGATTCAACACTGACAATACCTGCTGGCTACAAATAAGACAAATCAAAGAAAATATTAAAACAATCAACAAAAATAATAAACAGGAAAAATAGGAAAGATTAAGATTCAACGTCTATTTCATTTTCAAACTTTTCATTACTATAATATTTAGTTCCAACTCTGCGTCTAAATTTCATAGACATTTTAAAATATACAAAGTAAATCGGCACTAAATCTAAATCTACTAATCAATACAGAATTAATTTACAGTATATTTATTTTCAAGTTAGCTCCAAAACAATATTTTCCCCGAAAATACGGGAGTTGACAAGCTCGAATCCGCACCCCCAGTCCCTGCCCCACTAAAAAAACCGCTATAAGCTCTACGAAGTAAAAGTCAGAAAGGGTAAACTGCTCTGCACCTATACTACTGTGTAAAATAAATAGAGTAACAAAGATCAGCTATAAAAATTATAAAATATAATATCATAAAGTCGAGAGAATAATTTACGCCTTGATTGGTTTGGTATCAGGTTCATATTCTTGTCCAGTATTTCTGAAGAAAAACCAAAATATGAACATTAAATTAACATTCATATATTGGACCTAAAGTAAGAAATGTTAATGAAGTGGCCTTGACTCTAATTCAATATTATCATAGTATCAAAACATAAAAACTTGTAAAATGAAAGATCTTTTAAATTCTGTCCACGGGAGGTAATTAGTAGCGAAATTGCAATATTATCAGACCACAAAACAAAAATTGTGTCGTACCTTTTTCTTAAGCAACACAGTACACCCACAGCAAGAATAATCAGTAAAGCGATGGTTACAGATAAACACACACTAAGAATCAAAACTAGTTCCTCTGGAAAAAATCCAAACATGTCATGTCTTAGTTTTAATGGATCTAAAACACAGAACTTACAGGGACGGTTCGCCATCCATTTGACCAATCGTATGATTGTCTCAGAAACAGGATTTTATTTAGCTAAGCTAATCAGGAATAGCGTTCACAGTTCACGTGGAAATATTTTCCTTCAAATGCATGTGTGTCCAGGATCATTCGCGTTCGACTCATCTTTTCTTGAGACTAATATAGAAATAGAAAGTGAAATTTCTAGTTTGAGATATTTTTAGAGGAATTATGCTATTTTTGTACATTTCTAGTACTTCTGAAGACTATTTACATATTATATTGTATATTCAACGTCCAAATCAACCCCCAAAATAGCAAACCTATCCCTTTAACCTGTCGGTCAGAGGTCTAGGCGAGGGTGGGGTCGGAGACGAACCTGTTACGGTAGCATTTATTCTAGTTATCATTTCATTATTCGTAGGCCCTAGAATAACTTTCTTATATTTGTAGTTGAAGGAATTGAAAAATATCCCTCTCAATGTATAGAACACCCCCATAATTTACCATCAATTAGACTCGTTGGAAAATATCAGAGGTTAGAATTTCAGATTCTAAAGACAGAATTTTCAACATCCTTAATCCATGACGAATGTGAACCCCTTTCCTTATCCCCTTGTTTATACCTGATTTATAATCTGTTTTTAAACCAAGTTGAGAATGAACATTATTGGTTTGATTATCATCTACATAGGTTGTCTTCTCGGTGGTAGTTGACCGTAATGTCTTGGTAGTTAGAGTACTTGTGCGTGACTTGGTAGTTGGAGATACGGTAGTTTGTTTGCAGAGAGTAGAATCACCTGTAATTGTACAATAGAACGGTTTAGATGCTTTATGATTTTAATATCAAATCATAGGAAATATTAAACACTAACTTTATTAATGACATTCCAGTGTTCGTTTTAAATTTTAATATTTTTCAAAACATGTTTTTAAACTCTCTACACTCTTTGTATCTTTATTTATTCACGCTTGAGTTCCGTGGTCCGTACTATGGGACATTTGCCCCATAGAAATATGCTTTGCACCCAAATTTGCACTCCAACTTAATATCTAACTAATTTTTTGCCCCAAAATATGAGCAAGAATGCACCAAATCAATTATCTTTTTCAAGGATTTTTATATACTCTCTTAGAAGCTACAAAAGAGACTTGCACCATGGCGCCCCCCACAGATCTCTCGCATTTTGAATTCAACATCGACATTTGATCCCCTATTAAGTTGGTTGGCAGATGACAAGTTAACGTTCGCTTCCAGCGGATGCTGATTTCACAGAGTAGGTAGTTGTTGGTAGATGACAAGTTAACGTTCGCTTCCAGTGGATGCTGATATCAAAAACTAGGTAGTTGTTAGTAGTCGTAGTAGTTGGTAATTGCATTGGTTCAAATTGGATGATTCTGTGTTCGGGTTGAATGACATCCCCTATTAATTCTGACTGTACCCTATTGGTGCTTTGTATTTTGAGTCTCTCTGAAAAGCTCCTTGAAAGCCAAACAATGGACTAAAGATAGGGCAACCACTTCGACCAAGCCAATAATGGACAAAGGTACGCACGATCTTGTCGAACTAGCAAGCTAGTACAAATCAACTAAACTGAGATTGCTCAAAATTCTATAAATGTTACTGTGTTTTCTCATACAAATTCAAACGCTTCACTTGAAATCCAATGACATGAATTGAATTTGACCGAATCACAACGTAAGGCAAACTATTCTTCAAACTTCGTATGCTCTTTGTTTCTGAACTGATGTTTAAATTTCCGACTTAATTGTGATTTGCGTCGCTACCAGAATAATCATAATTCCAGGGACAGGGAAAGAAAATAAATAATTCTCTCATTCCCTTGTATATTCTATAAAAATGTCCCGTCTCAACTAGGCCCTATCATCACGACCCAAAATTTAACCTTGATGCTCATAGCTACAGAGAATACAAAGACATAATCCCAGCTTTGTATGTTCGGAATGCTATTTCCCTTCATAATTGATTTTTTTTTGTTATGTAACTTACCGAAGCAATAACGTTCATCACTACCAAGCGTTCTCTTTAAATTATACACCATATAGTCCGTACAGTTTTTAATCTGTATCGGATACTTGACTTTACAGCACGATGAAAACATACTTAAACATCCCATTCTATCAACTATACCATCTTCTACTGTAGGATGGCTACCTATAGATAATATGATAAAACATACTTAAACATCCCATTCTATCAACTAAACCATCTTCTACTGTAGGATGGTTACCTATAGATAACATGATAAAACATACTTAAACATCCCATTCTATCAACTATACCATCTTCTACTATAGGATGGTTACCTATAGATAACATGATAAAACATACTTAAACATCCCATTCTATCAACTATACCATCTTCTACTGTAGGATGGGTACCTATAGATAACATGATGAAACATACTTAAACATCCATTCTATCAACTATATCATCTTCTACTGTAGGATGGTTACCTATAGATAACATGATAAAACATACTTAAACATCCAATTCTATCAACTATACCATCTTCTACTGTAGGATGGTTACCTATAGATAACATGATAAAACATACTTAAACATCCAATTCTATCAACTATACCATCTTCTACTGTAGGATGGTTACCTATAGATAACATGATAAAACATACTTAAACATCCCATTCTATCAACTATACCATCTTCTACTGTAGGATGGATACCTATAGATAACATGATAAAACATACTTAAACATCCCATTCTATCAACTATACCATCTTCTACTGTAGGATGGGTACCTATAGATAACATGATAAAACATACTTAAACATTCCATTCTATCAACCATACCATCTTCTACTGTAGGATGGGTACCTATAGATAACATGATAAAACATACTTAAACATCCCATTCTATCAACTATACCATCTTCTACTATAGGATGGTTACCTATAGATAATATGATAAAACATACTTAAACATCCCATTCTATCAACTATACCATCTTCTACTATAGCATGGTTACCTATAGATAACATGATAAAACATACTTAAACATCCAATTCTATCAACTATACCATCTTCTACTGTAGGATGGTTACCTATAGATAACATGATAAAACATACTTAAACATCCAATTCTATCAACTATACCATCTTCTACTGTAGGATGGGTACCTATAGATAATATGATAAAACATACTTAAACATCCCTCACATACAGTAGGGAAATAATTCATTCATTTTATTGGTTGAAAATTATAAGAACCAGAACATGAGATGAATAATAATGTCGTCAGATCAGAAATGGTAAGTGGTGTCACCATCAAAAGGAAAAATTCTTAACAGAAAAAGCGAGCTGATCGAAAAAGATAAGATATGCCTACCATTCAACCAGACATTGCTGTGAGAACCACAAAATCCACGAGAAACACACTCAGTAGGCATAGTAAGATCTTCTCCTGTTGACTCTAGCTGAACTCTTCTCCATCCTTCAGCTATAAATCTATCATGGGACTCAGAATAATACAGGTCACATTTAATACTTCGTCCACCATCATCATACAACATTCTGTAGCTGTTACATGGATCATCTTGTAATGAAACTGAAATACAAATTATCTTGAAGGTCATCATATCACGAATATGGGTTTCGACCTGGTCTTATTAACCGAGGAAGTATGACTAATGGGGGTGTGGTTTGGTTAAAGGAATACCTCTTAGGATGGTCAAAAAGTGACTTTGTTTAAACTTGGCCAAAATGAGTCTTTGTTCATCAGTGGACCTAGCTGATGTCAAAACTATACAACAGAATCCCTCTATAATCCAATAAATCTATAACCCATTAACTAACTAATAATTCAATAAACTAAGTCATTTTGAAACATGCGTAGCAGTTAAATGGATATATCGTCTTATATATAGATTCCATTCTGTGGGCATGGCAGCTAGTAAGATCAACTGATGAATATATATTGAAAGGCGAAAGAAACGTCACTTGGGTGTATAATATATGTCTTTATTTTCGAATGTTTATATATGCCAGTAAAGACATTGGAGAAAGTCGAAAATCATCAAAATTAACAGTATAAACAATGTTTTTCCAAATTGTGAACTTGGAGAGGCACCAGAAGACATCACAGCTAAGGGTCCAAAATCAGTACCTGGTGTGGCGCCATTGGCGGCGACTACAGCTACACATCTTGTGTATATGGAGTGGACTAGCCAGTTGATGGAGACCATGGTATCTGGGCCCATATCCTCAGGAACGTTACATGCAGTTCTTCTGCAGTTGTCGCCATTGGGCGCACTTCATTGAGTCTCAGAGCAGACCAAGGTATGACTTGAATGTTGTGCTGCTGGAGGAAAGCCCTAGTGACTCTGGCAGTGTGGGTTCGGGCGTTGTCCTGCTGTAATGTGTGATTTCGGTGACGGGCAAAAAAAGCCAAGATGTGGGGTCTGAGGACTTGGTCAATGTAGCTGAGAGCTGTGATTCCATTACCCCTGCCTGGACCAATATTCTGAAACACCACTCTCTGGTTCAGTCCAATTCCTCCCCAACCATGATGCTTAGACCACCCCACGAGTCCCGTTCTATGACACAAGCTTCAGTATAACGATCGCCCCTCCTTCGCCAGACGTTGACTCTGCCATCCACCGTGGAAACACAGTAACGATGATTCTTCTCCATTGCTGTTGACGCCAATTCTGATGCTGCCTAGCCCATTACAGTCGGGCCTGTCGGTGATGATCTTTCAGGCTGGGTCCACAAGCAGGACGGTGGCAGGAAATGTTGTTGACAGTGAGGCGACGTTGGACTGTACGATCACTGATGGCACGTTGGTGGTTGCCAATGGTATGCCGAGCTGTTTCAGTGGCCATTCGAAATCGGTTTTCTCTCATTACCTGATAATCTTGGCATGGCTGATAAATCGAAATGACGAATGTAAGCCTGATGGTTTTGATTGTCTTTTATACCCATACCGTCCATGATATTAACGTGCATCATGATTTTAACGAGACGTTTCAGCAACTGGATCACTTGTACTTTTGCAGACTGCGTGTGGGCAAACCTCTCCATTTTAAACACAAATGTAAACTGAACTTTAAGGCAATAAAAAGGACCGATAGAATGTTAAATCTAAATTAGTTGACTAAAGAACACGACAGAAGCAGAGTCAGTTAGTTTTTTCCAGTATATTTAGAAGTGACGTTTATTTTGCCTTTCAGTATATATACTCTTATTGACCAAGTTTGAGAATTTTATGTCCGATCTTAGAAGTAGTATTTCTGTAACAAAGGTTTAACATTCTGGAGATTATGCTTAAGTGATATTGATGTAATTTCTTTAACATATATAGTTTTAGGCCTACCTGTTAACGGTAACAACATCACAATTAATATCAACCCCAACATCGTGATTGATATTTACGATATGATTAAATAACACAGACCACAACAAATAAACTTCCTTGATCGACGGCTCAAAACGATATAACTATATTCAACAGTTATAAATCACGAGATTATGTTTTTAACCTTTTGAATACCATTTCCATATGAATGACAGGTAACAGAAAGACCCAGGGCGTTATTAATATGAATTACAATCATATGTTTGCGTAATACACTGAACATTTGTAAAATAGTATAAGAGGGGCCATATATTGTCCACGACTTATGGAAATTTAATAAATGATAACTGAACATGTATTAGAATTTTACCCTTTTCACAGCAAGTAAGATTTATCAGACAAATTTATGAAATATGAGAGATAGTAAGTCGCGGGCACGAGATAGCAAGATCGTGGTCACGAGATAAAAAGTCGTGGCCACGAGATGCCAAGTCATGGTCACGATATATTAAGTCGTGGCCACGAGATGCTCTACCACTCTCCCAGAGACAACTCTTTACCAATCTCCCAGTGGCATCACTCTACCACTCTCTCAGAGACAACTCTACCATTCTCCCAGAGACAACTCTACCACTCTCCCAGTGTCAACACTCTACCACTCTCTCAGAGAAAATTCTCTACCACTCTCTCAGAGACAACTCTATCACTCCCCCAGTGGCAACACTCTACCACTCTCTCAGAGACAATTATCTACCACTCTCTCAGAGACAACTCTACCACTCTCCCAGAGACAACTCTACCACTCTCCCAGTGGCAA
>NW_008706748.1:856021-857238 GCF_000327385.1 Lottia gigantea
GTACTATATTGGGCTAGTAACTATCTTTGTGCTTACCCTTGTTCGATTCTGAATCAATTTTGTTTCTTGAAAGTGATAGATATCAAAGGAACTTGCGTCTAAAAGACTTGTTTTTCTCATGAGAAAAGAAAGAAACAACTATATTTTACATGGATAGGTTCAAAATTAAGGAGCTTTTCTACCAGGTGGTCCTTGGCCAAACCTCTTGGCATTGATCTTTCCCAGATTATTCGTACCCGTTTACAGCTGGGTTGACTGGAATTATGAGTGAAGATGACTTATTCAAGGTCATCGGACTTTCACACACCAATTGAGATCGGAACCCACAGCCGCCATTTGCTCGACGTAACCATGCAAATGATGTCATGTAAAGAACCATTGCTCTCACCGTCTGTGATATTAGGCTAGTTACTATTTTTGATTCTAGAACAAATTTTGGCTCTTAAGTGATATAGGTCAAAAGAACTTGCATCAAAAAGACTTGTTTTTCTAATGAGATAATGAACTGATTCCCTGCGTGAACCCAAGATTCCTTGAAAGGTGGATGACTCACAGTTGGTGAGCTCTGCACATTCGGAATTCATGGAATCAACTGGGAGTTTTGTGCTATTCTATTCTTTGATATCCTATCCCTAATTCTATTCAGGTTTTCTTAATGGATTTTCTGTTTTTTCCAGGGAGTAACATATTGTGGAGATTCGAAAGCCTCCAGTTTAACGATGGAAAATGTGCCATGGCATGAAGAAGTTATAAAATTTGTCACAGATTTAACGGATCGATTACCGGATTATGAAATAGCCTCGGAACATGAACACTCCAACTGTCTGTTATTGGCTCATAAAAAGGTAATTCACCAAACCATCTTAGTCCAAAACATCTGCCTCTATTCCAACCTTTGATAGATATTTTGAAAATTGCCAGCCAATAACTGTGGAAGTATCGATAAGAGGTTGGAATAGAGGAAGACGTTTCAGATTACCACCATCTTCAAAATATGTGAAACTATTACTCATTTCTACTGTGTTTCCCTTTAACAGGTAAGCCTCATATTAGGGACTTCAATCAACAAACTTCACGTAACCATTTTTTACTCCCACAAATAGTTTGAGCATTCATTGTAATCAACCAGTCTGTTCCGTTTTGCTTTTTATTTTGTAGGTCAAAGTCATTATGAAAATGATTTCTATCGATTTTTGTGATGATCTGATAATTTTTTC
>NW_008706748.1:892773-893583 GCF_000327385.1 Lottia gigantea
TCAGAGACAATTATCTACCACTCTTCCAGAGACAACTCTACCACTCTCCCAGTGGCAACACTCTACCACTCTCCCAGAGACAACTTTACCAATCTCCCAGTGGCATCACTCTACCACTCTCTCAGAGACAACTCTACCACTCTCCCAGAGACAACTCTACCACTCTCCCAGTGGCAACACTCTACTACTCTCTCAGAGACAATTATCTACCACTCTCTCAGAAACAACTCTACCACTCTCCCAGAGACAACTCTACTACTCTCACAGAGACAACTCTACCACTCTCCCAGAGACAACTCTACCACTCTCCCTGTGGCAACACTCTACCACTCTCTCAGAGACAACTCTCTACCACTCTCTCAGAGACAACTCTCTACCACTCTCCCAGAGACAACTCTACCACTCTCCCATTGGCAACACTCTACCACTCTCTCAGAGACAATTATCTACCACTCTCTCAGAGACAACTCTACCACTCTCCCAGAGACAACTCTACCACTCTCCCAGTGGCAACACTCTACCACTCTCTCAGAGACAACTCTCTACCACTCTCCCAGAGACAACTCTCTACCACTCTCCCAGAGACAACACTCTACCACTCTCCCAGAGACAACTCTCTACCACTCTCCCAGAGACAACACTCTATCACTCTCCCAGAGACAACACTCTATCAGTCTCCCAGAGACAACTCTCTACCACTCTCCCAGAGACAACTCTACCACTCTCCCAGAGACAACTCTCTACCACTCTCCCAAAGACAACTCTCTATCAATGTCCCAGAGACAACTCTACCACTCTCCCAGAGACAAC
>NW_008706748.1:894291-913218 GCF_000327385.1 Lottia gigantea
GTCAGCCCTTCTTACGTGCATCACTGACAGGGGGCAACCGGGTTGAAATATACGAAGGTATTATCTTGAACCCTCGACCTTCAGGTTAGTGAGCAAGCGTCTAACTTACTGAGCCACCGCGGCTCCATAGGGGAATATAAATTTGAAAATTATTACATAGTTGAATCATAAAGTAAAAAGGCAAAACTCTTTTGAATTGTGAAATGGTTAATCAAAACAACAACTCAGGGGGCAACCGGGTTGAAATATACGAAGGTATTATCTTGAACCCTCGACCTTCAGGTTAGTGAGCAAGCGTCTAACTTACTGAGCCACCGCGGCTCCATAGGGGAATATAAATTTGAAAATTATTACATAGTTGAATCATAAAGTAAAAAGGCAAAACTCTTTTGAATTGTGAAATGGTTAATCAAAACAACAACTCGTAGTCAAAAACACAGAAGAAAGGGCTATGTGGCTATCGGCGCGTTACTCGATAAAGAGTGACCCTCTATCATTTCATAAACTGTCCCTATATACATAGGATTCAATGTATGCTTAAAGTTGAAAGCCATTGTCAATTCAAGTTAAAGCAGTTCTTTTCTTTTCAAGACTTTAACAAATATAATCTTTCAAAGTAGCCTACGTGCATGTCATGCTAATTGGTAGAAACCAAGAATAAACCGACACAATTAGAAATAATTTCTCGGGGGATTTTTTTTGTTTTTTGAAAGTGGACCGGAAAGCTATTTTTATTATGCAATTAAATCATTTTAATATAGAGCTAGCTTACGAAATTAAAAAGTTATTATTTAGTGAGCTATTGAGCTAGAGAGCTGTAGAAATGCTGCTTTTCAGTTTTTTGTGGTTTTTGATTTTGGATTGGTCATGCGGTCAAAATGGTAAGTATCGAACAGTTTCTTTCGTCATTAAACGTCTCACTTAATGATACTGTTTTCCCTCACGTCAGGATTGAAGCCATGTCGAGGAGGGACTAGACCACCTAAATTATATTCCCGTTTGGGAAGGGGTGGCGAGTGGAGGGGGTGGAGGGGGAGGGTCCACTGCTATACTATTGCCTCTTCATAAAAACAGAAATAGTACAACAGCAAACCATCCTAGAATATTAACCAGAGTATATTCTGAGGGTGGTTCATTATTGTACTGTTGTCTGTTTGGTCTAGGGAATCACCAGCCATCACCTAACTGCTGTCTGTTTATAGAAACAGCAGACATCACCTAATTTTGGTAATGTTTTACTGGGTGGCCATTAATACACTGCTGTCTGTTTATAGACACACTTACTAGGCATCGCCTAACTGTGGGTGGTCACTATTGTACTGCTGTCTGCTTATACCAGACATCACTCTGGGTTATATTCTAGACGGTTGTTCACGTTGCACGTGTCTTTTTATAGAAACACCAGACATCACCTAAATCTGGGTTATATTTCATTGGGTTCTCACTGTTGGAGTATTGTCTGTGTATAGAAACACCTAGCTCGGGATGATATTCCAATGGGCCGCTGTTTTACTGTTGTTGGAACAGCCTTTAGAAACAATATCTTTTCTCTTGTTGTGTGTTTATAGAAACACCAGAAACTGTGGCTCAACTAGATGAGTGGGGGCCCGTGAACATATGTGGGTTGGGGCCCCTCCCGTGGGACATTTTCACGCATTAGGGCCCTCATAGTCAGTCAGAGCTGACATCGAACCCCATTTTCTTAAATAAGGACATAACATTGTCCTTTATAGGGCCCCAACATAAGTTGTAAACCGTTTTATATTGTGTGTTAACCTTTTAGATAAACTTTGATAAAAAAAACATAAATTATTTTTTTCTGGTGTTGGGCCCCATTAAAGGTGGGGTCCGTGGACTTGGTTCAACCACTCCCTATGGTAGTCAGGTCTCTTACCAGAAAACACCCGACTAAGGGTTATATTCTCTGTAGCTATAGAAATACCAGACATCAACTAAATCAGAGTAAGATTCTAGATACCAGCCCACTGCTGTACCAGTAACAAATGTACAATAATCTGTCCTACCTAAAAACAAAAAAGGAAAAACGAAAATTTTACAAGCACTGTGTAACAATATCAATAGAATGTTAGAAAAACTAAAATAGGAATAAAGGGATTGTAGAGAGGTTTTCTAAAAATGTTTTGTGTATCCTTAACACTGATAGCATCAATTTGTACCATTCAAAGTTTCAATCAGACGTCTGAGGTTCCTGGAATTCCAATGAAACAAAATGTTTGATGATATCATTAATCGAAAAATTTGCTTTTACATATTCGAGATTAGTGACGTCATCAAACACGTGGTTTTAGTTGAATTGCAGGAACCATAGACGTCTGATTGAAATTTAATGGTACAAATTGATGCTATCAGTGTACCCGATATATATAATTTTTTTTAGAAAACCTCTCTACAACCCCTTTTAATTCCACTAGCAATACATCTTTACAGTTTTTCAATGATTTTAGTGTCAGATTTGTGTGGCAAGAAACAGTATTTGCCCTTCACACATCAAACAAAGAGATCTGTGAATTATGATAAAACAACAACGTTTACTGATAGATTTATGAGAGAAGGATGGTATGGTAGTCAAGACTTTATCATTCCGTTTGTAAAACCGAAAAGAAGACATTGTGGAGCTATATATCCAATCTTTCTACAACGTAAGTCCAATTACCAATTAGTTTTAAGGACATGTTCCGTATTTACGGAAGCTGATTTGGATCTTTTTCCTTTCCCTAGTTTATACATTGCCTGAAAATTTGGGTACCCGACAATTGTTGGTTTTGCTGAGACCGAATATGGTGAACCACGGCTTCTAAGTAGATTTCATGCCACGATAAATTTTGAATTAACCAATGTATATATTACAGAAGCGGATAAGCCAGGCATGCCTACCCTTTCGGTGTCATTCTGAGACCAATATGTAGATTTATCTTGTCTTTCACAGAGTTGACAATTATTGATGTTTTAGTTGCTTATTTCAGACTCGTATTTTTCTTTAACTACAATAAATGTAAGACGCCTTGTTTTTGTAGGTGAACCAGGTTTTGAAAAAGTTATAGAAGATGTTACAGCTTGCATTCTTGATTGTACATACACAATGTCGATCAAGGCACTAAGATGCTCTCCACGATTAACCATATACAAATTGACAAGACCGTTAAATAGTAACGCTGCATATTGCCTAGGTAAATGGTGATATTTTTCAAATTATCACTTGAATATTTAAGTACTTAATTCCGAAATTTACTGAAATATTATCTGAAATACTGAAATATTGCCTGATTTATCCACCGAATTATTCAACGAATTTTTATTTGAATTATTATCTAAAATATTATCTAAATTATTCAACGAATTATTTACTACTTATTCACCAAATCAGAATAATTTACCTTATTTATTTACCGAATAAACGTCTGAAATACTATCTGAAATACTATCTGAATTATTTTCTGGATTATTTACTACTTATTCACCAATGCTTATCTGAATAATTTACCTTATTTATTTACCGAACTAACAGCTGAATAATTATCTGAATCATTATCTTAATTATTATCTGAATAATTTACCTGATTTTTCTACCGAACTAACAGCTGAATAATTATCTGAATCATTATCTTAATTATTATCTGAATAATTTACCTGATTTTTCTACCGAACTAACAGCTGAATAATTATCTGAATCATTATCTTAATTATTATCTGAATGATTTACCTGATTTTTCTACCGAACTAACAGCTGAATAATTATCTGAATCATTATCTTAATTATTATCTGAATAATTTACCTGATTTTTCTACCGAACTAACAGCTGAATAATTATCTGAATCATTATCTTAATTATTATCTGAATTTTTTACTCAACTTTTATCTGAATTATTATCTGAATTATTATTTGAATTATTATCTGATTGTTTTTTCCATTTTGCTTTCAGATGGATTCGAAACCGGTACCGGTAAGTTTGAAAACAATGTTTTAAAATTATAACAATGCATGATATAACAAGAAATTAAGACATTTATAACTCGTTTATATTTCAAGCTGTCAAATTTACTTTATGTTCTGTGTTCCTATTTCTTTTGTTAAAGTAAATATGCATAGAAAAAGACATAAATAAACCAAGTACAAATGATCCGAACCGCAAAACGAAACCCAAAATCCGAAACAACATATTGACGAAATATTGGTAGCATCTAATGAACTTTCCCCATGAGGAAGTATATCAATAATAAGTGAGTAAGTATTTCATAACATTCCTTTTCATTTCATTTTTCTGTTTTCAGAACTATTAGATTTTGACACAAATGTGACTATTGATACAAACATAAGACTGGTTAATGGTTCCGAATATGAAAAAGAATTTAGTTTCAAATGTTCTTTTCCCAATCCAAATCAGGATTCACTCGTATACAAGGCGACATGGTAAGTTATTATTATTACTGTTTGTATTTATAGTATTATAAGATAGCGATGGAGGTGATGTATCCAGAGACTGATTCGGTTATAGCAATATACTTAATAGCCCCGTCACACCGGATTGCGATTATTTGAGATCTTATGGCGATCGAAATGTTCAAGACGTCAATTGTGAAGAAAACTAGAAGAAAATTCACTAAAAGGTCACAAACTTAAAAACAGTCGACCGCATACCGCAACTTATGCGACCATATTGCGTTCTAACGTTTTTGTAGCTTCTTACCAGATGTGTATTACGCTTGTATACCCTTCAAAGATGTTGTTACAAAGCTTGTTTAACGACCCTCTCCATCCCATGACGTTCTCAACGCGTTCCAGAACAGTTGGTGGGACCTTGGCGTTTGTTTTGAACATGTCCCAAAACGCAAATAGTGGCGACAATTGAACGATGGCTGTCCTGTCCTTATACCACAAATATGACGACCTTTACACGCTTTGAGCAAATTTTCCATCGCAGTAGCATCGCCTGAAGGACGCCTTTCTGTTGAGACGGGGCCATGAAATGTAACAAAATATCTAGATTTGTCTCTTACAAAATATTTTCACTGTTAAAATAGCGCTCTCTACTTCTACTACTCTATCAAGTTTAGAGTGATATAGAAATATTAAAACAGAACCTGAAAAATGTTGTTATTCAGAGTTTGACGCTGTGCGATCTTCAGACAACTGACCTATTTTCAGCCTGCCTCTTTACTGAAGTTGGACAAATAGAGCTCATTCTATCCTAAGCGATCTTCAGACAACTGCACAGCGTGATACTCTGAGTAACAACATATTTATGTTTTCTATATTAATATTAGCTGTCTAAAATTCAGTGAAACTCCGAGTAACAACATGTTTTAGGTTTGTTTTGATATTTCCAGATCTGTATTTTTACCAGATTGTTATTTAACACACATTAGTAATGCTTTATCTGAAGTTTCTAAACAATAACAACAAAATTCTCAATTTTATCAAGATCAGTATATTTCGTTCCGAATTGCAGGTTATTACACTTGACTTAGAATCTGAAATGATTCAAGCTCTAGTAATGTATGAATTGTATTTATTACAGGTTTGTTGATGATATGATGGTATACGAGTCTTACTATACTAATTATGACGATTGTGATGCAGTTAGAAGCTTGACTGATACTAGGCTAAGGGACAGTAACATCACTACACTCGGTTTTCAGGTAATAATGCAACAATATGACACTATTTCAGTCATATGCATCACTTCTCGAAATGAAATTGATGAAAACAAAGAGGGGGAAAAATCGATTTCTCGATTAAAAAATTCTAACACCATGCACCATGGTACGGTGGTTCCTATAAGACATCATTTATTTTTTAACATTTTGAATTAAAAAAAGTGGAATATAAGTATAAAACATAATTTTGAATTAAAAACTTGTATTTTCACCCGGGTGAAAGATGATGTCATATACGAACCACCGCACTGTTGCCCCTACGGATATATTACTTAACCCCCTGAATAATCAGGTCTGGATATGGATTTTTATTTTTTACTTTAGCTTCACTGTAATATAAGAGCTGCTAATAGTATTAATGGTAAGTGGATGTCGAGTTTACCGTCAACTAGTAGAAAGAAGTTTATCGGAATGGAAGTGAGTTATCAATAATATGAATACAATTTTTTTTCGTCACACGTTTTGATTGAAAAATTTAATCACCTCAAGACGAATTGTCTCTTCATTGTTCTTTATTAACTCTGGATATAGTCAAATTACTTTATCCTCATAATTCAAATCTTACCAAATAGACAAAGAACTTGATTACCGTTATACCAATCTTAATCAAATTCCATCACAATTTCGTTCCTTTCTTGTTTTCTGATGTTTCTCCATTGTAATCTAACAAGTTCTGTACCACAGTCCGTTTCTAATGAAGTTATTCTTAGACAATCAAAGCGTGTCATTTAGAACTGTTTTTGATAACAAAGCGATATCACAGCCTCTTTGTGATTCGATATCCCACAATTCGTCATTATGATAAAATAGCGGTTCTATATGTCAAGCCTTTTTGGTTAAAGGGGCATTATGTTTTTTTTTTGTACGTCAAATTTTGGTTTTTGCTCAAATGTATTAGCCCAAAATCTAGAAAAACATGTCCCTTAACATATCTGAAATTTTTAACCAAAAAAATCCAGCCATATTTATTTTAACTCCAAAACCGTTTAACCAAATTACGTAAGCTTTTTGAGTTCGTTATGAAAAAGATAAGAGTGAAAACTACCGTACGGATTTGAGCAAAATAAAAGCCAAATTGTAGAGAAATATATCTCCTGCTTATTCTGAAATTTTGCATACTGCCCCTTTAAAATAACGTCATAAGATTGGGACCGTGGTTGTTGTATAAAGGTATCCAACATAACATTCATGATTGATCATATTTTATTCAGGTTGAGAATCCGGTTATAAATATAAAAGAAGGAGAACAAACAACAATAAAGATTCGGTCCACAGTTCCTATTGGTTGTTTTGAACCTGAGGGGTGTACATTAACAGTAACTGCTGATATACCCCAGGATGCGGACAAGAAATGTGAACCTACTCCTACAGCTAATGGTGTATGTGGTATTTCTATTAAGACTGTAGAATGGAACGAGTGGTATTCATTTAGAGATCACCTCAACTATAACTGAAGACTATGGACAAACTATTACTCAAAGGAAAGTATTTCTACGAACGGACGGTTTTTATATCGGTCATCAAATCTGGAGGGATTATTTCCTTGAACCAGTAACGGTAAAGTTTATTTTATTTGGTGTTTTCGACCTTATGAAGTTTGAAGAATTTATGGCATCAATCCAAACTCTACAATATCTCAATGTTCAATGACAAATCCCGTTCCCAACCTTAATATATACGTTCATAATTTAAAGGGATACTACCTCGAGAATGGATATACAATTTAAAGTCTCAAACGTGGTCAATAAGTGTGTATATTCATCAGTTGGACTTTTGGTCATACTATTAGGTAGTATACCTTAAAGCTTTTTACTATACTTTCAGATTAATATTGTCAAAGATACATCACTCATTCAAGGCAAAACATGTAAAATGTACAGTGATCCGTATTTGGAGGATTTCTACACACATATGTGAGTTACAAATAGTATTTTGATCTCAGTAGGACACAATATCTTTGTGTAGTAATAGTAGCCTCCTACAATCTTACCACCATCTATTAGCTAGTTGGACACGATATCTTGGTGTAGTAATAGTACCTCGCTACTATCTTCCACCATCTGTTAGCTAGTTGGACACGATATCTTGATGTAGTAAAAGTACCTCGCTACTATCTTATCACCATCAGGTGGCTAGTTGGACACAATATCTTGGTGTAGTAATAGTACCTCGCTACTATCTTATCACCATCAGGTGGCTAGTTGGACACGATATCTTGGTGTAGTAATAGTACCTCGCTACTATCTTATCACCATCAGGTGGCTAGTTGGACACAGTATCTTGATGTAGTAATAATGCCTCGCTACTATCTTATCACCATCAGGTGGCTAGTTGGACACAATATCTTGGTGTAGTAATAGTGCCTCGCTACTATCTTATCACCACCTGGTGGCTAGTTGGACACGGTATCTTGGTGTAGTAATAGTGCCTCGCTACTATCTTATCACCGTCTGTTGGCTAGTTGGACAAGATAATCTCGTATTGAGAACTAATGTTATATATTTTACTCTTCTTCAGGGGAAAGTCTTCATTTCAAATGGAAGGTACATTCTACTTATTACAAATGGATAATGTGGAGGTAACACAGCTTGAATTATTAAAAATTGATTATACCCTATCATGCATAGTTTACAGATTGAGTTACTGTTAGGTTAAATACTTTAGTTTGGAAATGAAATAAATATTGGATTCATTATACCCATTTATAAGTGTTTAATTAAAGTGTTTTAATTAAAGTGTTTATTTAAATGCATAACAAATGATTCTCTGTATAGCTTTAATTAAAAACAGTGAGCAAATGATAGTACCATTTGATTAAATATCGGAACACAGTTTCATGATATACTAATCCAAAGGTTAGATGAGCTATACCCCTTTATGTCGCTTATGGATTAAGAAGCATCTGAATATATCGTGAGTTTATCAAAATTCACCAACGACTTAAAAAATAACATATTGTTTGGTTATAAGAACATGGTTTTTAGCTACCACTACTTTAATAGGTCCAGGTGCAATTAACGGATTGTGCTACAGTGGGAGGAGGGTCTTGTGTTTGTGGTGTCGTGGTAAGAGTAGGCAGAACTGCCTTTATGATCAACCACTGTAACCTAGAAAACTGGTACATTGACTATATATTATGTGACGATGGTGGTGATATTCTTGATGTAAGAAAAAAAGATGAAACGACGTTTGAGGTAGGTAAACTGAAAATAGTTCGAATCTTGAAATGTATATATGACAGAAAGGAAGGCTACAAAAAGCATTTGTGAAACTAAATCGAATAAAACGCTTTCCACAGTAAATAAGAAAGAGATATATTAAAATTGTTTTGCCATTTTGTTTTTTGCTTTTAGCTATTTTTACCAACTGATACAAAAATAAGCATCACTCAAATTGAGAACTCCAATATCCACTGGTTGAATATTTATATATACCCATCAGTAAGAGATATCGGTAAAACATCTGGTTTATGTGGGGAATTAACAGCCAACCCACCATCCGTACAATACGATGACGCATATTTTAAGTCTTTCAGGTAACTTCTAATGTTCCCTGTAAAGCATCCATCAACAACAGAAAACACAGGGCATAGCGAGAAAGGATGATTTAGTGGCCATATAAAATCGGGATTTGGAAATCGTTTGCTTGACAAGTAATCACACGAATTCCTACTTCTAATCGTACATGTTCAAGAAAACCTCTGGGCTAATTGACTGGCAAATACTTCAGACAAATCTCTCCAAATATATACTAGAGCAGATATTGAATGCGGATTCAAAAGAGTTACATTATAATAGGTTACAATCTAGTTATTGGGACGTTACATTATATAATCATTAAATTTACAGAGTTCGTGCAGACGTTAGCTTGTTTGACCCAGGAAACTGGAGAACCCTGCCAGAATGGGCATCTAATAACACTGTAAGATTCCAACATTGTCGTTGTGATGAGAGAGTAGCTGGTGGAATAGACACATCTCTGAACTGTAGTCCAGTACCAGGGGCGACAACCTGTTCTTCAGACACAGATTATACCTTGTTCCATAAAAAAAAATGTATCAATCCTTTACGAAAGAAAAGATCACTTCCTCTAGGGTTGCAACCTCAAATATTACTCCACCGACGTCTCAGGCGGGTACGTTATAAATGCCCGAGCTATACCTTAATACCTTGTCTCGAAGGTTCCATACAATTGACGAAAATTATTGTGCCATTGTTCCTAAAGAGTTCTCAACACTGTTTGCATATCGGTTGTACTTTAGATATATTTCTATCTAATACGTCTGGTTGTAAATATGTTATAGTTGTATTTAAAAAAAAAACTATTTCAATCTCTGCTATTAAAGATACCGTGGCGAAAAATGACATTATCTAAGACCAATGAGTTGATAACTTTGCTATTCAACAAGACTAGCTAGCCCAAGGCCATGCTTCAACAACACGTGATGTTAATTAAGATATCTATTTTATTCTAGGATGTAAGTTGGAAGAATGGATGGACTATGGACAGTGCTAATGAATATTGTTCTGGTCTGTTTAATAATTCTATGGTTATTAAGAGATGTGAAGGTATAAGAGGTATTAATATTGAAGGGGCTATAGAAACCTGTGTCAGTGATATACAGGTATGTATATCAAGATATAATGACGTACCCGTATCATCACCAAAAACCCCAAATTGATTGTGTCATAACTTACAATGCTCCTTAAAAATCGTTTACTGGCGCTGAAGTTATAAAATTGTAGTTCCAAATTCACGACCGAAACAGTGTCTCAACAAGATAAGTGGGGGCCCGTGGACTTAAGTTGGTTTGGAGCCCTTTCCTAGGAATTGCTCTACTGCATTCAGAGAATCCTCTGTAAATCAATTTTATGTCTGTTTATAGAAGATTAAAAGAGTTTCAGTGAGTGGCTAATACTATTTCACTCATTTATATATTGCTGGTTGCTGATTGGTTGATTATAATTATACTAAGGTACATTTCTTAAATTTTGTAATGATTTTTCTGGCGATGAGTGAACCAGTTCAAC
The DNA here is from genome assembly GCF_000327385.1 of Lottia gigantea. NCBI lineage: Eukaryota > Metazoa > Mollusca > Gastropoda > Lottiidae > Lottia > Lottia gigantea. Next base: position 904,999 of record NW_008706748.1, read on the forward strand.
CGGTTCCCATTGTAGTTGAGCCACTGGAGGTGTAATTTAAACTAAAAATCAATGGACGTTCTCCTTTTAAAGACTCATTTATATTCTAGCTAAGTGGAACTGATGTGTTTGCTCTCTCCGCCATATCGTCTGTCAGTTCTCAATGTTTACGTGAAGCCAGAATGAATGGGACTTTACGAGAAAAAAAGGTGGATAGCAATAAAACTATTCTGGAGTTGGTGAAAGAAGTTGCATGTCCTGGAGAATGTTCAGATCAGGGTCTTTGTGAAAACGGTGAGTGGTCTCTAATGATATAATAATCTCATTGTTTAATATAAACAAACCAAGTGCTAACGGCAAAAGGAAACCCGAAATCGAAAACAACATATTGGCGAAACATTGGTAGCAGCTAATGAATCTTTCAAATTAGTAAGATGTATCAATCATAAGTGAGTAAGTATTTCATGATGAAAAGTGATATCATGTGTCTAGAAGAGTAAGCATACCCTGCCTGTCGCCACACCAGTCATTGCTACTCAAATTACACATCAAACACGACAAACAGGAAGACAAAATAACCAATAGTGACTTTAATGACCAATTTCAAAAGTTCAAGGGAGATGAAAATGTTTTTCATCTGTATCTAAGAATTTTTTTAGCCCATTCAATGTCATGAACAGCGTACTTAAACATGAAACGACCAGAAACGACCAGGAAACGACCAACAAAAACGTGAAACGACCCGGAGCCAAGCAGGAAAACGACAGGAAACGACCTCAAAATATTTTGAGATGAATTCTAAGCATGCTAATCAGGACGAACAGTTACTTCATTTTACGAAATGTACATTTGGGAAAAGTGCACTTTATTGACCTATTGATCGGAGGTCGTGAAGTGTAAAGGGCTAGACCGGTTTATTTTCAATGTAAAGAATTACGCTAATTATGCGTGAAACCATATCTAAACCGTTTATAATATAGTTTCTATAAATTTGCATACCCACCGAGGAATCGTTTCAAACATCAAATTTGAAGTTTCCTATTATAATTGATACGAGGCCGGTGTATGGCGACGATTTTTCGATCAGAAATATAAAAATTAACTTTGTTTGTGTACTTCTCCGGTTGTTATATATATGTAAATTATGGATTATTATCATTATAACAAAATTCACAATTCACAATAATGAGAAATGAAAATAACGAAGTTGGTCGCTACTTTTATTTTCTACCGCGTCTTCCGGTCGGAAATATGTATAGTTAACGCTGATTGGTTCAATTGGTCCAATCAAAATTTAGTTTTCATAATCATAGATATCTAAAAAAAACATGCTCATAATTTGGTAGTCGCTATTTTCCAAAACAGTAAAAATGGAGGCGGCGAGAATTAAAATACTTACGTAACATCTTCCTCTACGTGTTGGCATGAAGTATTATGTATTTCACGATCAAGACCACAAAAACTCACTGAAAAAAACAGTCTAGCCCTTTAAAGTGACACTATGATACATTAAGTTTGTAAAAAGTCAACAAATATGCTAAATTTTGTCTGAGAGACATAATACTGATAGTGAAAATTATGATCGGTAGCCTTATTCCCCTAAATTTCACATATATTGAAAAAAAGAAACAGGAAAATAATAATTTACACGAGGGTATCAAGTAAGGGATAGAAAATGCTATTCCTCATTCTGCACTTTATTGGGCTGAGCTGTCGTATACATAACTCTGCGAATGTGCCTTATGTTTTCATGTTTAAACTGCATTTGTTATTCCAGGTAAATGTATCTGTAACTCTGAGTTTATTGGATCCGACTGTTCAGTATCACTCAATGAACCACCATTAGCCCACAATCTAGAAGCTGATGGACATTGTGATTTATCACAAGACGATTGTACTGATGTGGCTGTTTTTGGTGGAAGATTTGTAGATGCTGAGCAGACCAAGTGTCAACTGTTACCATTTGAGGTATTTTGTACTTCTTACAGTATGTTCTGATTCATTCTTTAAACACACCCGAGATAAAATCTCGAAATTATTAACACTCGTCTTCACAAAAGATTGTAACTACTGCTGAGCACTCATGAATCCTATGGGACTCTCACTCTAATAACTAAATTTATCCGACATCCGTGTTGTTGATGGTAACGTTTTTTATACGCCCACACATTAATGTGGGCGTATGTAGTAGTCGCCCCGTCTGTTTGTCCACAATGTCCACAATTGCTTGTGGACACGATAGAGAGCTGGTTTCTTGATGGATTTTGACGAAACGTGGTGTGAGTGTTTGTAATCACCCAAGGATGAACCCTATTGAAAATCAGACGAATCGAAAAATATTTACTATGAGTTATTGCCCTTGTTCTTGAATTGTAAGCTTTAAACAAACACCATGAAATATGAAAATTTCACTCTCAGAAACATTCATTTACTGATAGCTCTTGTCAACCTCCCGGACAAATTAGCTGCCATTACAAATGTGGGCGTGTTTCAATGGCATCGCTATTTTTGTTTATTGAATTGTGTAAAGGGGTATAGTTGTCTATATATTGTGGGTGACCACTTGAAACTTCGTATAACGATATATGACGCGAAATTACTTTTCGAGAAAAACGCAAAAACTATTTGTATGCGTATTTTGTTGAAATCTTGTTTATTTGTTTTACTGCTATACATGGTTTTCATTCTTTGAAAATTTAAACCTTGTATAACAATTTGAGTACTCAGACCTATTTAACCCAACCATTTACTCGTATGATAGTACGTACAGTATACAAAGTTTTTCATTTTCATCCGCAGAAAAAGGAACATTGAACCTCATAATTATAATATAATATTTTACGAGGTCTTAAATCTGACTGTTTATATAATACGTGTTATTTAATTGGTTGTTTTTGAGTTATTTACAATCAAGTTAAGAATAAGAGGTTTTATCCGCGATTGAATGTTAATTGACGACTCTTCCATTTAAGATATGCTGTGATATATATAAAAGATATGTATAGAAATAACGAGTACAAATCCAACATTTCTAGCACTTCTGAACAATATTTACATATTTACAGACCAAAATAGAGTCCCCAAGAGCATCTAATTTTGATTTTTACACTAAAACAATTTAAAAGTAATAAAATCATCAAATTATATCATGAATAACTATGGTAACATATTGAGCTCTATATTTTAGAGTATTGTGCATAAATTAAGGGATAGTTTAGAACATCTTATTATTTATTGAACATCTGCTGTGGCAAAGGTAACATTTAGAATTAAAGGAGTAACCCAGTCTACTATTTTCATTTGTAAAGAAGCACAAGATATATAGATATACTATTTCTGACATTTATTAACTCAACGTTTCACATGTTCATACAGACAGTGTTATCAAATATTATAAAGAATCACTAGATATATAGATATACTATTTCTGACATTTATTAACTCAACGTTTCACATGCTCATACAGACAGCGTTATCACTTCTATTGATATAGTATATTCATATATCTTGTGCTTCCTTACCTACTCCTATATCTATATGTCTTAAAAACAGAATAAAAGAACACATGGCAGACATAAGATTGGAAAGGAAGACGGCAGTGTCAGATCATTTCAACGGTGAGGGACATAAGAAAAAGGACGCTATGAGAGTCAACATACTGGAAAGGATATGCGATGAAGCGCGGAACGTGAGAATCATCAAGGAACGTGATTGGATGAAGAGGTTACGAACGAAGGATCCAAATGGGTTGAATAAGCAGTGTTCGGTTGGTTTTCTATGGAAGGAATATTAATGGCATGACGAAAGATGAAATGACGTCGTAAATGAACTTTTGACGTGACAACCATCAAACAGTTTGAGTATTCTAAACTTTAAATAGTTAGTAAAATAACGGAATAAGATGTGATCGAGATCTATTTTGGGTGTTTCTGAAGAAGGCAGTAAGCCGAAACGTCAAATAACAGGACAATAATATAGTTTTAAACTTGCAGTATTTTCATTTGGCTTGTTTTAATAAACAACAATAGTATTTTGGACCACAAGATAACCTTGAATGAATATTATATTTGCTGTTCTTAAGTATGTCTGAGCTTTGGAATGGAGGAGCCAGTTAGAAAGTAGACCTGGCAATATGTCTGGATATAGACATCTAGATATTTTTCTCTACTAATTGATTCAGCTAAATTCAAACTTGTTTGATAATATTGGCATGAGAACAAGTACTACAATCACTTTTACCATTATTTTTTTGTTAATTGAAAATAAACATATGTTCAGTTTTCTCTCTCTGAAAAGTAATAGTGATGGTTAAGTTCTTTATTAACTGGTGAAGCAAATATTTTTAAGGTTGATTCCCTTTAATTAAATTTTTTAATTGTTATGTAGTTTGTGTGAATATTTTATTTAGTTGTTCTTGTGTGCATGATTCGTAAATTGGAATCTTCTGTTTTCATTAATGCTAATTTAATACCATCATGTGGTCTGTAGCATAACTCAAAGTTCATAATTATCATAATTAATATCATTTGTAGTTTCAATTTGTCAGAATACGCAAAGATATGCGAGGATAGTTTTTTTGTCTCTGAATTTGCCATAATCGTTTCAGGGATTAATAATGCATTTTGATCTTTTTCTTGTCAGGAATTAAGGTTCTAACATGTTTTATATGAGTAATTCTGTGGTAATTTTAATGTTAATTTAGAATACTAGTCATAGAAATATATTATTGAGTTTCTGTCAACATGGTGCTTTATTGATCTTTAGTATAATTTTGACTTGTATAAACCATCATGTTGAATTTGATTTACAAGAAATATTGTCATATTATGGCAATCCATCATGTGGTTACCCATTATGTTGAATTCGACATGTGGTTACCCATTATGTTGAATTCGACATGTGGTTACCCATTATGTTGAATTCGACATGTGGTTACCCATTATGTTGAATTTGACAGTGGTTATCCATTATGTTGAATTTGACATGTGGTTACCCATTATGTTGAATTCGACATGTGGTTACCCATTATGTTGAATTTGACAGTGGTTATCCATTATGTTGAATTTGACAGTGGTTACCCATTATGTTGAATTCGACATGTGGTTACCCATTATGTTGAATTTGACAGTGGTTATCCATTATGTTGAATTCGACATGTGGTTATCCATTATGTTGAATTTGACAGTGGTTATCCATTATGTTGAATTCGACATGTGGTTATCCATTATGTTGAATTTGACAGTGGTTATCCATTATGTTGAATTCGACATGTGGTTATCCATTATGTTGAATTCGACATGTGGTTATCCATTATGTTGAATTCGACATGTGGTTATCCATTATGTTGAATTTGGCATGTGGTTATCCATTATGTTGACTTTGACATGTGGTTATCCATTATGTTGAATTCGACATGTGGTTATCTATTATGTTGACTTCGACATGTGGTTATCCATTATGTTGAATTCGACATGTGGTTATCCATTATGTTGAATTCGACATGTGGTTATCCATTATGTTGAATTTGACAGTGGTTATCCATTATGTTGAATTCGACATGTGGTTATCCATTATGTTGAATTCGACAGTGGTTACCCATTATGTTGATTTCGACATGTGGTTATCCATTATGTTGAATTCGACATGTGGTTATCCATTATGTTGAATTCGACATGTGGTTATCCATTATGTTGAATTTGACATGCGGTTATCCATTATGTTGAATTTGACATGTGGTTATCCATTATGTTGAATTTGACATGTGGTTATCCATTATGTTGAATTTGACAGTGGTTATCCATTATGTTGAATTTGACATGTGGTTATCCATTATGTTGAATTCGACATGTGGTTACCCATTATGTTGAATTTGACATGTGGTTACCCATTATGTTCACTTTGACACGTGGTTATCTATTATGTTGAATTCGACATGTGGTTATCTATTATGTTGAATTCGACATGTGGTTATCTATTATGTTGAATTTGACAGTGGTTATCCATTATGTTGAATTCGACATGTGGTTACCCATTATGTTGAATTTGACATGTGGTTACCCATTATGTTGAATTCGACATGTGGTTATCCATTATGTTGAATTTGACATGTGGTTATCCATTATCTTGAATTCGACATGTGGTTACCCATTATGTTGAATTTGACATGTGGTTACCCATTATGTTGAATTTGACATGTGGTTATCCATTATGTTGAATTTGACAGTGGTTATCTATTATGTTGAATTTGACAGTGGTTACCCATTATGTTGAATTTGACATGTGGTTATCCATTATGTTGAATTTGACATGTGGTTATCCATTATGTTGAATTTGACAGTGGTTATCTATTATGTTGACTTTGACATGTGGTTATCTATTGAATGTTTGTAATCACCCAAGGATGGACCCTATTGAAAATCAGATGAATCGAAAAATATTTACTATGAGTTATTCAAACTTGACATGCTAAATTAGTCCTACTTGAATAAAAACGCTGTAAACAAATCCCATGAAATATGAAAATTTCACTCTCAGAAACATTCATTTACTGATAACTCTTGTCAACCTTCCGGACAAATTAGCTGCCATTACAAATGTGGGCGTATTACCATGGCATCGCTATTTTTATTACCTTTTTAAGATAAAGAACGACCAAGTTATTATCAGTGAAGAAAGAATAATACAGACAGCAGTATTTGAGAGTATTGGAGAAGTAACGTGTAAATTACCATCTAGAAAACGTAGAAGAAGATCAGTAGATGTACCAGTTATTGATGAAACTGTGACAGGTTATAAAGTCTCCGTATCTAATAATGGCCAGAACTACAGTCAACAGTTAAATTTCATCATATATAATACAGAATGTATAAACTGTAGTATAGATAACTCGGATAAAATGAACTGCTCATTTTCGGTAAGATGTTTAATTTGCTAAAAAATAACAACCATTCTAACTTTTGTATTATAGAAACTATATGTTATAGTAATGGTTTATTTCAGGTTAACTATTGTATTATAGATACTATATGTTATAGTAATGGTTTATTTCAGTCTAACTATTGTATTATAGAAACTATATGTTATAGTAATGGTTTATTTCAGGTTAACTATTGTATTATAGATGCTATATGTTATAGTAATGGTTTATTTCAATCTAACTATTGTATTATAGATGCTATATGTTATAGTAATGGTTTATTTCAGGTTAACTATTGTATTATAGATACTATATGTTATAGTAATGGTTTATTTCAGGTTAACTATTGTATTATAGATGCTATATGTTATAGTAATGGTTTATTTCAATCTAACTATTGTATTATAGATGCTATATGTTATAGTAATGGTTTATTTCAGTCTAACTATTGTATTATAGATGCTATATGTTACAGTTATAGTTTATTTCAGTCTAACTATTGTATTATAGATACTATATGTTATAGTAATGGTTTATTTCAGTTTAACTATTGTATTATAGATGTTATATGTTATAGTAATAGTTTATTTCAGTCTAACTATTGTATTATAGATGCTATATGATATAGTAATGGTTTATTTCAGTCTAACTATTGTATTATAGATGCTATATGTTATAGTAATAGTTTATTTCAGTCTAACTATTGTATTATAGATGCTATATGCTATAGTAATGGTTTATTTCAATCTAACTATTGTATTATAGATGCTATATATTATAGTAATGGTTTATTTCAGTCTAACTATTGTATTATAGATGCTATATGTTATAGTAATGGTTTATTTCAATCTAACTATTGTATTATAGATTCTATATATTATAGTAATGGTTTATTTCAATCTAACTATTGTATTATAGATGCTATATGTTATAGTAATGGTTTATTTCAGTCTAACTATTGTATTATAGATGCTATATGTTATAGTAATGGTTTATTTCAGTCTAACTATTGTATTATAGATGCTATATGTTATAGTAATAGTTTATTTCAGTCTAACTGTTGTATTATAGATGCTATATGTTATAGTAATGGTTTATTTCAATCTAACTATTGTATAATAGATACTTTATGTTATAGTAATGGTTTATTTCAGTTTAACTATTGTATTATAGATGCTATATGTTATAGTAATGGTTTATTTCAGTCTAACTATTGTATTATAGATGCTATATATTATAGTAATGGTTTATTTCAATCTAACTATTGTATTATAGATGCTATATGTTATAGTAATGGTTTATTTCAGTCTAACTATTGTATTATA
>NW_008706748.1:916435-919568 GCF_000327385.1 Lottia gigantea
TATTATAGAAACTATATGTTATAGTAATGGTTTGTTTGAGTCTAACTATTGTATTATAGATGCTATATGTTATAGTAATGGTTTATATCAGTCTAACTATTGTATTATAGATGCTATATGTTATAGTAATGGTTTATTTCAGTCTAACTATTGTATTATAGAAACTATATGTTATAGTAATGGTTTATTTCAGTCCAACTATTGTATTATAGATGCTATATGTTATAGTAATGGTTTATTTCAGCCTGACCATTGTATTATGCATAATAGATGCTATGGTAATGGTACGATATACAATACTGGTGACAGAGAATTTATATGTCGAGCTGACAGTAATGTTAAAGCTTGGCATCCCGATGAGTCTGATGTTCAAACACAATCCACAACTCCAAGGAATGAATCGCCTACTTTTTTGTGCATAGTTTTGAATATTTTTTGTAATGAATAGATAAAAAAATCTCTTGAAATGGACATTCCGCTTTTTATATGTGGAACATTTTGTTTACTCAAATTTGTGAAAACTGTACACCAAAATATAGAGAAATGTATCCTTTAAACAAACTATTTGATTAATTGGTGTTTCTTATGAATTATTATGTTTTCTTAATCATATCATTATGTTCTTATTGCATAAAATTAAGAGTTTTAACCAATCATAAATGTCCATATATGTACAGTTTGGATAAAGCAAAAGTACTTTTTAACCTTTTTTGATCGGTCACTCATTGGAATTCTACTGGTAATTCTCTATTAATGTAGTTAATTTTGAATTAATTAAGGTCATGTGAGACAAACTGGTATTTTTCCAAGCGTTAGAACAGCTCTACTTTCTATTCATAGCATTTTCATTTCATAATCGAAATAATGGAGCCCATCTTTAAAGTATCCTAATGTTTCAACTAGAAAAAATCCAGAAACTATTTAAAAGCTTTACTTAAGATTACGTAAACTTCTAAAGTTCGTTATGCTGTTTGGAAGTTATCAGAACACTACTTACGGATTTGAGTAAAATAAACCCCTAATTGTAGAGAAATATCTCTCCTGCGTACCTTAAGGTTTCAACTAATAATGTCAAGCTGCTTAAATAATAATTAGTACCCGCCGTTTTTAATTATAGATCCCTCGACAGTTAGAAATTGAAAAAAAAACAGGCTGATGCCGCTGTCCTGTCCTGTCCTATCATCGCACCCTGCATGGCATTAGTCCACATTAGTGCAGGACGTAATAAAACTCAATTCATTTCATTTCCGTTTTTAATTAACCCTTTTAAAACAAATTCCGTTTGATCAAGAAGACTAGATAGATTTAAATAGCATACTTTAGAAATATTTTCATGTATAATTTACAACGTTTTTGATTATAAATTTTTTTTTACAAAAGAGCGGAATGTCCATTTAACACTCTGAATACCCGATGTCTCTGTAACTTCGTTTTTTTAGTTTTGAAAATTTACGTAAATTTTGCTGTTTTTATTTATATTTTTTATATATTCCTTGCATAGACCAATGTCTTTAGAGTACAAACTAAAACTAAGCCATTTCATTTTTATAGAATGGATTCTTGCAATTCCACTAAAACTAAGTTGTTTGATGATGTCATTAAACACTTAGTTTAAGTGGAATTACAGGAACAACTGACGTATTATTGAAAGATGAAATAGTGTACATTGATACTATCAGTATCCCCAATACACATTTTTGACAATCCTTTTAATGGAATTCCCTTTTTTTCTTTAATTTTTCAATTTGTATTAATCAAATGTATAAGCTGTGTTTTAGTTCATAATTTACACTAATATTTATAATTTAAGTGGTTTATTTCAAAAACTTGATTCCTTTTTAGTGAAATTGTTATAGTAGTCTGTCTGATATTCTTTTGTTATTTTATTTATATTAAATATATAATTCAATATTTATTATATTTATTATATATTTGTTATGTACAATTTGACCTGGTATGAATTTTTTGAGGTTCATGGTGTATCATATACAATAAAGCTATTTCTTTTCATATCTTTGAAGAAATAGAAATAGGGAAACTGTTGCTGAACAGGAAATATGACAAACTTGTCATGAACAGGAAAAAAGAAAAACTTGTCATGAACATAAAATAGGGAAAATTTGTCATGATCAGGAAATATTATGATCATAGATCACCGTCGACATTTGAGCCTTCAAATCCATGTTTGTCCAGAATTCTCTGCGTTTTAAATTAAAAAGACTAGTCGTCTTTTTGAGGCACTGTCATATAAAGAAAAGACATCCTATAGAAATAGGAAAAGAAATTTCTAGTTTGAGATATTTTTGAATGAATCATGATATTTTCGTACATTTCTAGTATTCTGAAGACTATTTACATATATTCAAGACTCAAATCAACCCCCAAAAAATGAATCGTCCCTTTAAAGTACATCAATATCAATATAAATATATTTTATTCGGTTAATTAAGCAACCTGAAACATCAATTACTGAAAATATGACACAGAAAAAGCTTTTTGCGAAAATATTTGAGAACTGTTCTCTCTATACCAAGAAGCAAATACCAATAATTAACTTTCTTTGGATTCCTGCTCCAAAGACCTAGGAACAAAAACAGATGAAAATAAATAAGAGAGCAGCAAAACAAAACCTGAAATACAAACAACATACTGGCGAAACATCGGTAGCAGCTTATGAACTTTTCATATGAGAAGTAAATAAGTAAGGATTTCATAATGAAAGGGGGTAACAGATGTCTAGAAGAGTAAGACTGGATCCATATCTGTCATAGCTGATCAACATATACAGCAGCATCTACAAATAGGAACGTACCAACATAAAAATAGTGACTTGGCTGACGAATTTTAAAGGGAGAAATGCTCCATTTATGTGGCAAATCATACTTTAATCTCAGAAATGGGAACTTTTTGGGTAAGCCAATCAGTGATAGTGTTTACAATTACAGTTCACCGTCGAAATTTGAGCGTTTAAATCCATGTGTCCAGAATTATCCGCGTTTGAATGTTAAAATTACGACTCGTCATTTTCTGATACTCTGTGATATATAGAAAAGACATATATAGAAATAGTGTGTAANATTCCTAGTTTTTTAAAGGATGACTCGATTTTCGTATATTTGTAATACTTCTGTAG
>NW_008706748.1:919968-952372 GCF_000327385.1 Lottia gigantea
CTGCGCATATAATCATGATTTGCCGCCATAGAAGTCAATGGTATTCCAGCCCGAAGTGTTAAAACTCCAGTGACAAAAACGTCGTCTATCCAATAAAATTTAGCATCCTCAGAAACTTTGACTAACTTTGCACTGACGTCTGGGGTTGTAATGTAAGCAAACCCTTCACAAAATTGAGGGTATTTCGTAAACGGATATTCGGATTTTGTCATTGACCATTTACTTTGATTATTCCTATGAGGACCTTCATACCATAAAGCGTTACAGTACAGAAAGTTTTTCATTGGCTTTTTATGAGTGTTTAGGTATTTCATCATATTGTAAACATTCACCACTATATCGTCGTCCACCTTCAAAATATACCTCACATCTGGGCAATTTTCAATGATCCATGAATGGCTCATAATATGTTTGTATGTAAGGTTTTTGTAAGAGTCATCAAAATCGCCTTGCACCATATCATTATACTTCTTAGCCTCCCGCTCAATAACTGGTTGTAAAGCTCTGTTCGTTGGTTTCCCTAACATGAAAAGAGTTCTAAAGTTTTGCACTCTCGAGCCTTTGTATCCACCCCAAGTTGTTCGGATCTGATTTCGCTGTTGCCAGTGGTCCGCAGAGCTGTGAACGAAGGCCACTACAAATACATTTTGTTGGCATTTATCCGAGTTGATGAGATAATTGAATTGATGAAGGTTTAGCAGTGGATCGCGATGATCTGATTTTGAAAGTTGAAAATACTTTGAGATGTTTCTATACGTCTCCTTTAAAATGTTTGCAGCATTATCAGCAGCATGAGTCGCATTCTTTGGCGTTTGAGTCTGAACCACCCGATTTGGCTTTTTCTTACCCCTCTTTGGCGCCTGAACAGCTTTCTGTGGCGTTTGCGTCCTCAATTTTGATGTCTGAACTACCTTTTTTGAAGTTTGGACAACTTGTATGTTGTGCAGAATGGAGGCTGGTTCAACGAACGATTGAACATCTCCTACTCTTTCTACATGTGGCACAATTTGATATCTTACAACGAAATTCTTCAAAACAAATATATAAATCTTGCCTGAAATGGCAATGCATAGCAATAACATGACAAGTCGTAATGTCTTTGAACATAGAATCGGTGTACGAAACCATTTCATGGTGCCTAATATATATGCCTAATGCCTTGATATATCTAAATCAGAGAGCGGTTCTGGTAAATATAATTTATGTTACTATTTTATAGTTCTATGAAAGATTCAATTTCTGGTTCGGTAAGTATACCAATTAAATGCAACAATTAAATATAACACTAGCAGATCTACAGCGCAACACTTACTGAACCTTGTTGCACAAATTCATAAATCTGTTAGCACTAATATATAAACTTCAGTTCAATGTCTTATCCTTGCCGATGTACATATTTCTAAAATATATTGAGCCACACTTAAAATTCACAATAGAATTCACGATAATGGTTGTATATCCGTAACGCACATCCGTAGCGGAGGATGAGACTTTATTTCTGAATTTCACAAGTTTGTGTTAATGGAAAACTAAATGATGCACACACGACACTGACTAATTTCACACAATCTTGATGGAATCATGTAGTGTATCCAACTCGAACAAAACTATAAAAAGGACTGTTTAATACACAATACGATCCCATCTTCACTTCAAAAGAGAACGTCATATTGCGCTTGTACCATCTGATTATTGATTATTATGTGGTTTTTGATCGATAGTTTCGAATGCTCTATATACTAAAGGCGCGGACACACGAGCGGTCTTGGTCGGAGATTTTTGTCGCATACGTGAGTCTTGTCAGGAGTTCCGCCGACTGGCACGGACACACGAGGAGACAAAATATTCAGTCGGTCGTTATCATGCCTGAATCTTCAAACTGTACCTGATGCGAGGGGAATTATGAATTTGACTGAAAAACGTAGAATGTGTGAGAATCAACTGAACTGGATTGGTGAAGATATATCAATTATAAGTTTTCACTCGGTTGAGTATGGATATTTGTTTCAAATGAAACATATCATAACAACTGCCTATATTCTAGTTGTGGGTTCTAACCAAGGTCGTCGAGTCATTGGAGTTAAGTGGAGGGGCCGAATGGGGACACCAATTAAGAAATTTTGAGCTAGAAAGAACGCGGGAAAACATTTTACCCGAAGAAAGATATGGTTTACACTCTATTGTGAAAGGAAAAATTACACTCAATAGGTGGTTGATAATACGAATTAAATATATTATCAGAATTGGTATGAGATTTTATAGCGTAAACAATAATAAAATAACATATGTGTATCTATTTAAACATCAGTAGACGAGGCTGATATGAGTTATTTTATAGATTTTTTAGAATCAAGCTGTGATAGATATATTTTGAATAGAAGTTTTCTTATTCCACAAATGTTCTACAATTTAGGACAGTTGTCAATATATATGCACAGATATCTCTTATTTCCGAAACTTGTATAATATCATAGGTATTATAATCACTGAATAAAATATTGTTTAAACCATGCTATATGCAACTGTATATTCAAGTACCCGGGCAGATTTTACAGGACACTAGTCAAGCTGGGGGAGGGAGGGTATTATTAGGTCATGTTCTTTTGGAATAAACTGGATTTGACTTGGAAACAGAATCATTGTGAGATTCTGGGAAACAAATGGTAAAACTTCCCGGCACCCCTAAACGTGAGCCTGTGACAAGGAACAATGGATATAAGACGAAGTTTTTAATATCTCGACATTGTACAAATGTTCTTGGAGCTTACATTTTGCAAATTTTTTCGCAGAGGTCCATCATAATGTAATATTGTTATTTTGGTAAAAGCCTCAAATAAATTTGGATTAGAACACTGTCAAACACAGTTCGTAATAGCTTGACATTGTGAAGACTTCCCACCTTCCAGACTAAATTGGCAAGCTCAATTTACATAAACACACTTTACATTGTCGAGTCTTACAACTTTTAGCTATTATCTTTCTGATCAAACTAATTCTCAGAATGCGACTCTGGGAAGATTGTGTTCCAATCTAGAACATCTTGGGTAACTATTTCTTGCTCTGTCTTCTGTGGGAATTCAATGGCACCAGTCGCAGGAACAATGGACACAGATTCGCGAGTTATCTTGGAAACTTCCACATCCTTGTGTATAGTCCTAATGTGTCTTTTTAAACTGTTGATACTCAGGACATGAACTTCACAAAATGGACACGTAAATTTCTCAGCAGTGGTCCTTCTTGCTTCGCTCGTCAAGTGAGTGCCGTTGAGATCTACTTTGTCAGGGTGACAACTTTCAAGATGACGTTTTAATCGCCCCATGACTATAGTAGGGCAATACGGACATGATATCTTCTGTTTCGGTGTACAGTCGTGGTTATTTAATAACTCTGGATCAATGAAAACAGTCAAACATTTTGAACAATGATAATGGGGGTTTACATTGCCATATTTTTCAGCATGATGTTTATAAGTATGAGATCGTGAAAAATGAATACCACACTCCGTGCAAAATCTTGGCGTTTCGCGACATGTTTTCTTATGAGCGTTGAACCAGCTTCGGGACTGAAATCCTTTTTTGCCACAAAATGGACATTCGTAGCCTCCTTTTGCAGTAACATCATGATCTTTACGATGGACATTACGAGCTGAAGCAAATCTAAATCCAATACCACAAAGATCACATTTATGAGGTTTGTCAGGTCTGTGAGACACCTTGTGTTTCTTCAAATAAGCTGCAGTAGTAAACCCTTTCCCACAAACATCACAAGTAAAGGACAATTCTGTGTTATGAGTGTTCTTATGAGCAGATAGAGTACTATACAGTCTAAAAGCCTTCCCACAAACAGCACATTTATAAGGTTGTTCTCCAGTATGTAAAGTTATATGTTCCTTGTATAGTATTTTAGTACGGAATGTTTTGTTACAAACTGTACAGGTAAATGGTCTCTCTCCTGTATGAACAGACATATGAGTTTTAAGAAGTGATTTATTCTGGAAAGTTTTACCACAAACTTCACAACAACAAGGTTTGGGAGAGTAAAATACTTTTTCTGGAAGTGAATCACATGTTTGACCTGGTGCTAAATGAGTTTGACGATGATTCTGATACTCTTCTACAGATAATAAAATCTTTGTGCAGTATTCACAACGATAAACACTATCATGGGTACTATAGTGTTTATTCAAACTGGTCTTTTGTCTAAATGATTTATCACACTTAGTGCATTGGAATCTTTTACCTTTGACATGTACAGATTTGTGACGTTTTAAATGAATGCTATCCACAAAGGACTTACCACAAACCTCACACATGTAAGGTTTAAGTCCAGAGTGTATTTTTTTGTGAACCTTTAGTGTTCCACCCTGTCTAAATGATTTATTACAGATGTCACATTTATACTTCTTCTCTCCAGTATGTATATACATGTGATTCATCAAGATCACTTTATTTCTTAAATATTTATCACATATCTTACACTGCACTCCTGAATCCGGTCTGTGGGTTGCTTTATGAATTTCCAAACCGTAAGCAGTACGCAGGCATTTCCCACAATCATCACATTCGTATACCACTTTATCATGAATTTTCATATGTTTTCTGATATCTCCCTGATTGTGAAAGGTTTTAAAGCAATCAGGACACTGATGAGGTTTAAATGGCTCGTGGATTACCTTATGTTTCTTTAGGTAATCCTTCTTAATAAATGACTTATTACAAACATCACAATTAAAGGTTTCACTTTCAGGATTCTTGGTGCTGGTGTCTGAGATTTCATTCCCATCCACAAGCTGTCCTTCTTCATTAACTGAACTTTCCATTTGTGGGCCTTTGGACTCTTTCCCTACAATAAGAGTATTTGTGCCTTGAATTTCTGTTGTTTTGGCAACCACTAATATGTCTTTGGTACCATTTGCATCTTCCTGCTGGTGGTGATTCAGCTTCCCTTCACCCTTGACTGAAGGTGTCTTAGGTGTTTGACAAACAAGGTTCTCCCATGTATCATCATTTGCTCCTGCATTAGTATCTTCCAAGCCATAATCATCAGCATTGTCACTTTCTATTTCCTGTTTTTCAACTAATAGCAGACAATCTGAATCTTTACTAGGTGCTGATTTGACCTGAGAAACAACCTCGTTCTTTTCCTGTGGCTTTAAGTGCAAAGTGGAATTTTCAATGCTTTCTGTAGTTTCTTTGGATTTTAGGATTGTTTTTGTGTGCTTCTTGTTTCCATGGGTTTTGTTTGGAGGAGGAATGACTATTTTCACCACTGGTTTCACAACTTTGGTGATCTGTTCTGGTTTTAAGGCTTCCTGCAATTATAAATATAAAACAAGAGCAGTCTATTTCAGGCCTATAAGATGGGTCTTTGTCTTATAAATTTTGGTGCAGGGTCAGTAACCACCTTCTCGTAGACATATTTTAAATTGTAAACTCACCTCTTTGTCTTGTAGTATTTTGATACAATTTTCTTTCAATATTGTACATTCCAGTTCTTCAGAAATCTTCAAATATTTCTCACAGTTTTCGTTGTTTAAAATTGAAGACAGAGCTTTCTGACATCTGAAACATAGTTGACATTGTAATAAAATACAGAGCATACAGCATAACAGCAGTCAGTATTCTTTTTCATTTTAATCCACCAAATGATCATAATTATGGCCCAATAAACACAAATGACAATATGCCACACCCACTTAATGAGTGACAGGTACAGCTAAATTGAAACATTAGCACATTTTTACGATGGATCAATGTTAATATAAGAATTATAATGGATTTTGTTACTAGCATACACAAATAATCATTTTTATTTCCTTCAGTGTTTATTTCCCCAAAATAGTAACAACATTCTCATCCATGTTACAGAATGTAAACAACAGGGAATATTCAGAGCTGATTGAATGCTGGACAAGTTTATCAAATTTTCCTTTTCAAAAGTCCAACCACTTACCTTATAAACAATGATTCTAATTTACAAATACTGGCAGCTTGCATCAATTCTATCAAAAAATCATCGTCTATTTTATGATGAAATTCAAATTCATCTGTATATACCCATTTTATCATAGCATAGGATACTTCATATCTCATATCTAGAAAATACAATATAGCATAGCATAGCATAGGATACTTCATATCTCATATCTAGAAAATACAATATAGCATAGCATAGCATATCTCATATCTAGAAAATACAATATAGCATAGCATACTTCATATCTAGAGAATACAATATAGCATAGCATCTCATATCTAGAAAATACAATATAGCATAGCATAGCATATCTCATATCTAGAAAATACAATATAGCATAGCATAGCATAGGATACTTCATATCTCATATCTAGAAAATACAATATAGCATAGCATAGCATATCTCATATCTAGAAAATACAATATAGCATAGCATACTTCATATCTAGAGAATACAATATAGCATAGCATATAGAACATATAGCATAGCATACTTCATATAGAAAATACAATATAGCATAGCATACTCCATATTTAGAAAATACAATATAGCATAGCATAGCATATCTCATATCTAGAAAATAGAATATAGCATAGCATAGGATACCTCATATCACATATCTAAAAAATACAATAAGCTTATAGCATAGCTATCTTTATATCTCATATCTAGAAAATACATTATCCATTTTAGAGTTGGGACACATGCTGAAAATAGGTCAGTTATTTGAATATCCCATAGCGTGACAACAACATGTTTTTTTAAGTTCAATTATAATATTTCTAATAGATTTTATCATAGTATACTTCATAATATAATACACATTATAGCATAGCAATTATACTCCATATCTCATCTAGAAATTATTCATTCTATCATTTATATCAAATACACTACTCTCTATACAGACCTATTATTACAGACCTATTCGATGTCACATTGCAATGTTGATCCTTTTCACAAGGGCAAGCTATCATAAATTTCGTCTTATACCTTGACTGCAATAGACACATTCCTTGTATCATGGAATTCAGAAAGCCAATCAGAGACCTTGACAGAAAGATTGTAAAACATTATGTTGAGGTCTCTGGTTTTATTTGCTAACAGATTCAATCAAGTTGCTATATTCTGCGAGATAAGAAAGTTAGCTATTATTGCATTCAAGGTATAAGACGAAGTTCGTAATAGCCTGCCATTGTGAAGATGACTACATCTCTTAAATTTTGTTACATTTAGAACGAACCTGTTAAGTCTAGCATGTCAACTTTATCAAATTCATTGACTCCCCAGTTATTTCCACTAGCAGCTAGAACAAATCTATGAGCTTTGATCTGTGTACCTCCTTGTAATAGTATAGTTATATCACTGAAAAACAATATAATAAAAACTGAATATTGAGATAATTATTAAATGATATGGAGTTTTAGAAATATAAAAACAGAACCTAGAAAAACATGTTTTTGTATCACGTTATGCGATCTTCAGACAACTGACCTATTATCAGTCTGCATCCCGAATTGTGATGTATCGGCACAATTAATGTTTAGCCCCCTTTAATAACTAATGACACAGAATCCTTGTGTGTATAAGAAATTGTGTCATGTTTTCATTTTCCAAGTATGATTTTCACATCAAAATTTCCAAAAATTCATCTCTGACTTTAAAAATTTGGATTTTTTTCATAATTCCTTACTTCTAAATGTTTTCAAGTGCTTAATAGTGAGAAAATTGTAAGTAATTTGACAAATTTCTACAATTTTCTTCTCTTTCCTTCTCTAATAAATGAATCGCGATAATTATCCCAATGAATCATATCGTTGGATGAGTATCGTATTGTGTATCGAATCGCAACTTCAAAAATCGTTGCAGCCCTATTAAAGACCTGTGCTAGAGGTATTAATGATGGAAAACTTCTCAGTTAAAACCCAGGTTACAAGCTTTATAATGAAATATAACAGAAAAACAATGAAATTATGAAGTGACAGTTTTAAGTGGAGTTTTACATCCTAGTGAGTTTGTTTTGCTCAAATAATTTATTATGTAGCCTAATTCTTAAAAAAGGGGAGAGGTGGGGCAAGGTGAAATGGAAAGGAACGAAGGGGCGATTTATAAGCTTATGGATAATTTAGTGGTAATTTGGGAAGGGGTGAAGGGGGATCTGAAGGGGCAAAGTGGAAAGGGACAAATTGGGAAAGAGGCAAATAAGGAAAAAGGCAAATTGGGGAGGAGGGAAACTTTAGAAAAGGGCAAAAGAGCATGGGGCAGTATATGAATAATTTGGGGACAATTGGGAAGGGGCAATATGCGAAGACACTGATAAATCATGCTCTACTAACCTGAACAAATCATTGCTAAACAATTGAGCAGCCAGTAGTTGAAGTCTTGTGGCGATAGGAACTTCTCCATCTTGATTCTTCTCAGATGATATCAAACAACGATATGTTTTCTCAACAGCTGATAGATGTTTTTGTAATCTATCATATTCCTGTTTCAAACCACCCAATTCTTTTCCTAATGCTACAGTAACTGTAAAAAAGATAACAATGAAAATGTGAGGTTACTCTACTACCCAATCTAATCTAATGTGATCTAACGAGATTTATACCAACGTCATGTGTACTGTTGATGTCCATTTCAACCAATCATAGCGTTGCATTCAGGACCTCTGTCTAAATAGAGACTTTGAATTGTGGAATAGCGATACCAAAATATAACAAACATAAATAAACAAAGTACAAACAATTCGAACAGCAAAATGAAACAACATTTTGGCGCAACATAGTTTATAGGTAGCAGCTTATGAACTTCCACAAGAGGAAGTATGATGTGCGAAGTGACACGAGGGCGATTTGGTTTTTCCACTGATTCTCGGTCGAAATTGAATTAAAAAGAATGCGGGAACATGACACAAATTATCCATAGAAAATAACCTATTGAAATAAGTCTTGAAGATCAGGATGTATTGCTAAGATCTAAATTGAGCCGAATGTTAAACGGTTGTGTAGAAAGCTGGCTAATCAAAGATAAATTCTTACCGTTTGCCGCCATCTTGGACCAAATCGTCCTTCATACAAAATCGTACCTTATCACGTGACTTCTTAGTTCATTCGAGTACAGTTGCACGTAAACATTCAGTAACTATTTCCGATATACAAATATAACATCTTTAGCAGGTGATTGACTAAACTTTCGTTCCGTATTCATATTGGCTTTTAGAGTGCGTGGCCTAAATAGAATTTTATATTCAAATTTCCTTCAAGAGTCTTAACTTAATGATGAGAGAAAGTGCATAATGTGCGTGATGAGGGAATAAAAAACTTTTAAAAAACTTTTTAATTTTTTTTAATTGAAATATCGATGGATCTGTCATACATCCTGCGAGACTGAGATGGGCTAACTGGTCGCCCAGTTATTATCATAATATATTATATTCATATAGAATGACATGTCTTACGTGATAGGCCTACGGTGTTATGTAGCCTACTGTAAGATACGCGTGTTGTTTTCTTTCAAAGACCCTTATTTCTTGAATATGTAGGCCTATATATAAACGGTACATTCAATAGCTCATTCACAAATGCACGTTTTAAATCGGCCAATGAGTAATGTTTAACTGTAAGTTATTGAAGAGACACTTTGACCTATATCAATAAGAGTTTCCACCATGATAATGATTACATGAAACTCGTCACTGGAGCGTATTATATAAGTATCAGCATTCACATAATATATGAATTTTTAAAGGGACAGTTTAGCCATTTTCAGGGATTGATTTTTTGATGTAAATGAATGTAAACAATACTAAAAATGTACAAAAATCTCACAATTCCTTCAATTTCTATTTCTATTTAGGTCTTTTCTATTTATGGCAGAGTCTCAAAAAGACGAGTCGTTATTTTAACTTTCAAACACATGGATTTGAAAACTAAAATTTCGATGGTGAGCTGTGAACAGTTACTGATTAGCTTAGCTAAAGAATTTCTGTATCTGAGACTAGGGTCAAACGTATGGCGAACTTGTCCCTTTAAAATAAAAAAATTCTCCGGATATCCTGATTGAACATGTAAAAGCAGCCACGATTTTTTAAATTACGTATGCCTTATTGATTTCGTCGTCTTGGTTGTCTCTTTTTCGTGATATTCAATTGCTCTAAAAATAGATTGAAATATCACCATAAATTCCCCTTTGTAATGTGATCAGACACGGATTCATTCAATTCACTTTAGACTAAACGTTTTATATTTCAATATTATGACACTGCAGTTTGTTGGGACATGTAAAGTTAAGAATTAATAACATAGGATATTGGATAAAGAAAGAACAACGAAAGCTCATTGGTTACTGTTTATTTTTTATTTGCCTTGCTGGCTTATAGGGCCCCATTTTAACTATTGGTATTGGAATTGAATTATTACTTCCGGTCTACCTTCAATGTTGATTTTCTTTTTAAGGTAAGAATTTATTATACATATTATATAGTATAACTTATCTTTTCGATATCAATAAGGGAAGGGGGGCGGGGGGGGGGGGGGGGGTTGAAGGGGGCACCCCTAGAAAATTTATGGAACTCTAAGAAAATTCAACACATGATTATTAATCGTTTTTGCCCCAAAATGTTTTTCAGAATATACCAAATAAGTTCAAATATTTCGAATTCTCTCCTCAATTCCTCCATGGGAACCTTGTGCATTAAGGCGCTCTCAAGGGCTCTTCCACATTTTGAATTCCAACGCCGATAACTGTGTAAATCCCATATCCACAAGCTACAAATTATTTCAGTCTGTCTCCTATTCATAATCCCGTATACTGGTGGCTGATATACAAAACTTTTATATAAATATTGGCGAATCGGACCTCTGAGATTGGACCTTACATGAAAAAAAGCGTCTTGTCGTTCGGATTGGACAATAAACCGAGGCCCTATGTGCTACACGCTGTGCGTTAACGATCCCTCGACAGTTCGAACCGAAAAAGAGTAGGCTAATAACGATGTCCTGGCCAAATGTCCCTCATTGCACTCTGCATGGCGTTGCTCGTCTTCATTAGCCACATGGTTCAGAAAAATAGGACGTAAAACTCGTCGGACAACAATTCCGTATGGTGTACGGAAAAACCATATATATCCCCAATGTGTATCAGTTAACTAGAAAACTTTCTTTATTAAGTCACGTGGTCATGTTTTATCAAAATACAGACGTCGGAGGGGAAAGGAACGAGGCAAAGAGAAGGTATAAGTATCGCCGATTGGTTAACAACTTGTTCTGGATGTTTTTTAGTAAAAAGGATGTTAAAATTCAATACGTGAGATAAAGTTTATATTTACTGTATAAATAATCCACATTGATGCGTAATCGACCAAAAATACACACCGAGTCATAATGTTCCCAAATTCACATGGACTCCTTTTAATTGTCGACACGACAAAGATCCCTATACAGTTCAAAATGGGAAAAGGCGTAAGAGAAGGGCTGTCCCAGCATATATTTCTTCATTACTCACTGCACTCATATGCAAACCTCTATTTCATTTCATTCGATGGTTAAGACTATGGTAAAGGAATGGGGCAGAATAGGGGTGCACCTGATACCACGCTTGATAACCTTAGGCATTATAATTGATCAACATCTAAATTGGAATGAGCATGTCAATTATATTTCAAAAATCCTTAAGCAGAAAATCTTTCAAATGAGAAAATTAAAATTACTTCTCCCTCCTGATTTGATTAAACTATTTTATACAGCACATTTTAGGTCTCATCTACATTATTGCTCATCTATATGGGACACTTGCAGTCAAAAATCAATTGCTTCTCTCAATTATTTACAAAAACTTTCTTTTAAACAAATAAACACTTCACCAATTTCACAACACATCAATCATTGGCTAAAACTCTAAATCTTTAACTGTTTCTAAAAGATTTCTTCTCAATAAATATTTATTTCTTTACAAAATTTCCATCAAAAAATGTCCTTCCTATCTGAATAATATCATAATATATAAATATACTAAATACTCTTCAATGAACTTACGGTGTAAAATACCAAAACCTAAAAACCATCTCTTCAAAAATAGTCTAAAATATACAGGTCCCTCTCTGTGGAACTCTTTACCTCTTTCTATACGATTTTCTACTAACATAAAAAGTGTTAGAACAAATGTATCAAAATTTATTAACACCCACTTTAAAATTTAAAAATGAATATTTCTCAATGTATAAATTAAAAAAACCATCAACCTTCTTCAATTATTTTGTGTTTTATTTTTATATTTTCATCCCTTCTGCCTAGCTTGTATACGATTTGTGCGCAAATAGCCTTCTTCAACATTATTTTATTATACATGTATTGTTAACTGAGTATTATGTCCATATTATTAGTATTTCTTTCATTTGTTTTGGTATTTTTTTTTTTTTTTTTTTTATAATTTTCATGTTATAATTTCACCGGATAAAATAGTAAAGAGGTCTTTGGCCTAATTTTCACCCTTGTCATTAAAGATTTTATTATTAACCCTCTTGAACCCGCTGACCTTTTATGAAATGACAAAAATATATACCAGATTTATACTACATTTAAGTCCAATTTAAGGAAAAATGAAACATTTAGGAATTTTATACACATTATAGTGCATATCTATTGTTGTCCGAGTTGGTAAGATTCAGTCACCTTCAGTCAACCAATGTTTGTTTATTTGGTTTATTATAAATGACTCGGCGATCAAGGAAGTTTCTTAAGAACAAGAAAGAGATCTGACTGTTTTTTATAATCACTTGCTTTGTGATTATTATACTAGTACTGTTGAATGTTAGACACAGCACTAGGCGTTTTCTAACTTTTACTTTTGTCATTCGACCTGATTTATTTGTCAAACAGCATATTTAAAGGGGTTGTACCAAGGCTTTATTGTCCATCAGGTCTATTTATGGCTTCTATTTGCATCAATAGCTTATGTCTTATAACCACAGACGTTTGACGTTTGCTTTCTGTGTTCCACATTTACATCAAATTTACATTACTTTAAAGGGACAGATTCGCCATCCGTTTGTCCAATCGTACCTTAGTCTCAGAAACGGGATTTTTATATTTTTTTAGCTAAACTTATCAGTAATACTGTTAACAGATCACCGTTGAAATGTGAGCCTTCAAGATAGCTCCTCTTTCAATTATAAAGTATTTGTTGTGCCCCGGGTCTTCACGTTAAGAGAATAAAACCCCACCCTTCCCCGAAACCCTTTATCAAACCTCATTTTTCAAATGAAAATGTTGAAAAGTGGTAGAAAATCTTTTGTAGAAAATAGAATATTCCTGATAATCCTGGTAAATAAAGTTTTTGTTTTCTTGATTATTGCAGATCTGGAATAGACGAATAGAATCCAACCGGTCTTCTGCTAGATAATGTACTTCATGAATCCAATAAAAATGGACGATTCGTCAACTGGGACATGAAGATTTATTAGTACCAACTAGATCGTCAAACAAACAGAAAAGAGGAATCTATTGAAGTATAAAAATAAAAATCCAAACAAAAAACTTCCGTTATACTATTATCTATTCACAGAATGGTGTCATTATCAAGGCTAGTGCTGGTTGGTCTGGGAATTACCATTGCTGTTCAAACTTCAGGTAACAATTAACAATGTATCTTGACAATTTCTGTAATGACGTGAATAGACGAGGTATGGTGTCCGGTGCGGAATAATCAATACAAACGAAAATAAAAGAAGTGGACACGAGGTTTGGGTCCGGACACGGTGTGGACACGATACGTTTCTTGTATTTTCTACAGAATCGATAATCCTACACCGAAAACCGCACCTCGTCCATTGGCGCATAAGCAGAATCATTAAAATACTGTAAGTTGTTGTAGAGCGTAAGCGAAACTTTCACTGTAAACGGTGTGTAATGTATCTTCACATTGTGAATACTGGGAGTAATATCAGACAAGGTATTCAGTATGGACGTGTGTCACCCAAAACCCAAGGTTACTGAAGCCATCAATTTCCACACTTTCGATTGTATCCTTCAAATTTGATCATTTACTGGATATTTCATCGTCTTGGTCTTGTTAAATCCCATTTACAAACAAATCTAGATCCTTGTTTAGTCGTTTAGCGGCAGGGTAATGATTTGACGCTTCAATAGATTTATCGTATTCTTCAGATGGATGGAAAAATAAAAAAGTTGGTCAAGTCAACTGGAGATCAAAACGAGAAGCAACTGTTTCTTATCATATTAACCTTCTACTGTACATAGATTCTGAAATATATTCCAGGTAAGATTTTTATACCGTGGCAGGAAGTGCTAGCCCTTTCTGTAGATACCTTGCTTGTTTGATGATTAATACATTTTTTTGTATTATAGTTTTCCATTATTTTAAAGATTGAAAATTACTCCATTGACAATTATTTACGCTTTGTGAACGTCATAATATGACCTGTGAATCAACTCTGTTTGAGTAGCATATTGCACATTAAACCGACAACTCCTCCAAACCGACATTTTCCTTTGCTCCAGTTGGGTGGATTTTCTCTCATTGTACCCTGTATGGCGTTGTCCGTCTTCATTAGCCCTCATAGTGCATAGAAGAAGAACGTAAAACTCCATTTATTTCATTTTATTTCAACACGTCCACAATCATTACATAATCTATTGTATGACAGGTAAACCTCATAATTAGGAACGATATAAATATTGATGATTTTGTCGAGTAACCAATCCATACGAAACAACGTATGGTAATTACATGGAAATACATACAACATAACCACAATTTGAATTTTTAAAACTACTATTTCAACAAAGCCTTCAAATCACATTTAAATTTTATTTAAAGCCATTTATGAAACTGTTAATCATTTTAGCATTTTTAAAAACTCAACTTATTAAGTCGAGGTAGAGATTCAAAATGGTATGAACTACGTTCGTGCGGTTCCATGCGAGAACAATACGTAGTTTCGTATTGTAGCTAATCTCTTGCGTTTTGTTTAGTAAATGATTGCACATACAACCCGCAAATAATATTTGAGTAACTCCTCTCGTATAAAAACGGCTGTCTTTGTTAGATTATATATTTAATACTGTGTTGTTTGCGGCTTATGAACCTTATGAACTTAGATTGAGATTTGTATAGGTACGTTACACATGTCAGTTTTCTCTTTGTGACCTGTCACTTCGTAGTTCTGTCGTATCGTATCTTGCTTTACAACAATTTACATTAAAGGGATTGTCAAAAGGTTTTCTAAAATAAATTATGTTTATCGGGGACACTGATAGCATCAATTTGCGTCATTCAATCAGACGTCCGTGGTTCCTGCAATTCCACTAAAATTAAGTGTTTGCTCACTAATCGTAAAATCGTAAAATATGCTTTATCACATAAAGCCCTTCACGATTAGTGACGTCATCAAACACTTAGTTTTAGTGGAATTGCAGGAATTAATGATAAAGGGTCTCGTAATTTTCTCTTTTCTATATGAAAGATTTTATAGCCGAACCACTGGTAACACTGTTACAGAAAGAGCAAACCAAACTGAAACAGATATTAAACAGTATTATATTTTATATGCCAAATCCGTAAGTTTGTATCTCCTATTATTATTATTATTATTATTCCCTGCATTCATAAATACGTTAAAATCGTACATATTATGTTTCATTTTAATAATAAAACACGTCGTACACATGAGCCTCTTCCAGTTTTGCGATTTGCTGAAATCATACCCCTCAAGTATGAAGACTGTGGTAGAGACAGATGGAGGTGTTATTTCTAAACACTCTGTATAGATGATTATTCAAGAAAGCTAACGGTTAAATGTGTTTACATTTCAGATGAACTCTATATATTCCGGTATAAACTCATCTCGACTAGAAATAAAGATTTCACTGGTAGACATCCTTATATCGAAGGTATTAATTATATCATAATAAAACATATATATATATATATGGTTTATCACATAATGGCCTTCGCGACTAGTGACGTCATAAGACACTTAGTTTTAGTGGAATTGCAGTAGCCAAAGACTTCTGATCGAAAATTGAATGGAGTAAATTGATGCTATCAGTGTTCCCGAGAGAGATTAATTTTTTTTAGAAAACCCTTTTACAATCCCTTTAATTCGGCTTCAGTCCACAAAGCGTGTAGTGTTGTTAACCTCTATTTTACCTTATTGACTATTGACTTATCGACTTGTGAACTTTGAATTATCGAATATTATAATATCGTATCAATGTTGACTATATATATCTGTTTTATTTTTTATCAAAAATTGGATGAACTCAAATATGAAGTAGGTTATGCATAGCCTGTCTTAACACACGATGTCTCAATTGTTAAACCTTGTATCAAAATTTTAATTTTATTTTTTAATTTTAAGAAAAATTAACACTTCAAAAACTATTGTAAAGATTGATGTATTGCTACAGGCAATAGATATAACTTGTTTTTAGGATCAACATAATTAATATTCATGATGTTACAATCTGACACGAATACATGACAATCTTTAATATTACAGTGTATGAGTACAGACAGCCCCTGTCGGTCATGTTGATTCCCCATCTCATACAAAGCTATTTGGATAAAGTAAAACATTGTACCATCTTTTTTTTTCGATTAAGAACACGGTTTTATTGACGACGAATCTAACGTAACCATATGCCCTATTCTAGGAATCTGAAAGATGGATCATTGTCAGACCAGACGGAAAGATAGTCACTGGTAGAATACTGGACTCTTTTTACACACAATTGAAAAACTACAAGTATGGACATGCTATGTTGATAACTGGACGCGAAATAATCAGCAGCAGGGACGAAATGGTCGCAGGTACATTTATTACTCTTTACACATTATTTTGGAAGTGGAGTGCACATGTAACATGTAATCCACGGAATTGTAAATTGTTGAAACGTTCTGTACAATAATACTCAGGGGTATATAGTCTAAACTGATGATGACAATGTAAATTGTTGAAACGTTAGGTACAATAAAATCTTACAGGTATTATAAACTGATGATGACAGTGTAAAGTATTGAAACGTTGTTTACAATAAAAACTCGGGGGTAGTATTTAAACTATTGATGACAATGTAAAGTGTTGAAACGTTGTGTACAATAAAAACTCGGGGGTAGTATTTAAACTATTGATGACAATGTAAAGTGTTGAAACGTTGTGTACAATAAAAACTCGGGGGTAGTATTTAAACTATTGATGACAATGTAAAGTGTTGAAACGTTGTGTACAATAAAAACACGGGGGTAGTATTTAAACTATTGATGACAATGTAAATTGTTGAAACGTTGTGTACAATAAAAAGTCAGGGGTAGTATTTAAACTGTTGATGACAATGTAAATTATTGAAACGTTGTGTACAATAAAAAGTTAGGTGTAGTATTTAAACTATTGATGACAATGTAAAGTGTTGAAACGTTATGTACAATAAAAAGTCAGGGGTAGTATTTAAACTGTTGATGACAATGTAAAGTGTTGAAACGTTGTTTACAATAAAAAGTTAGGTGTAGTATTTAAACTATTGATGACAATGTAAAGTGTTGAAACGTTGTGTACAATAAAAAATCAGGGGCAGTATTTAAACTATTGATGACAATGTAAAGTGTTGAAACGTTGTGTACAATAAAAAATCAGGGGCAGTATTTAAACTATTGATGACAATGTAAAGTGTTGAAACGTTGTGTACAATAAAAAATCAGGGGCAGTATTTAAACTATTGATGACAGTGTAAAGTATTGAAACGTTGTGTGCAATAAAAACTCGGGGATAGTATTTAAACTATTGATGACAATGTAAAGTGTTGAAACGTTGTTTACAATAAAGAGTTAGGTGTAGTATTTAAACTATTGATGACAATGTAAAGTATTGAAACGTTGTGTACAATAAAAAGTTAGGGGTAGTATTTAAACTGTTGATGACAATGTAAATTGTTGAAACGTTGTGTACAATAAAAAGGCAGGGGTAGTATTGAAACTGATGACAGTGTAAATTATTGAAACGTTGTGTACAATAAAAAGGCAGGGGTAGTATTGAAACTGTTGATGACAATGTAAACTCATGGGCAGTACTTAAACTGTTCATGGCAATGTAAATTTTATGAGTTGTATGCCATATAATTGTGTTCTGTAATTTCAATAATATTCCACTCTGTGTAGGCTACATAAGTTAATTAATTTGCAGGTCGAGCAGAATTTTACTCAATTTGTCAAGCGAATAAAAAGAGTGTATCAGTGGTTGTAGATCGAGGAAGATTTGAGAGTGTCAGAACAGCCTGTCACGAGTTGGCACACAGGTAATCATTAATCACTTCGAAAGGCTTTCTGGCCTAATTATGTGTATTGGTAGCATATGGTTACTTTAGGAGCTTCTCCAATTTTATTTTTGTATAAATAAACCAAGTACCAACGATCAGAACCGCAAAGCGGAATCCGAAACCCAAACAACATAATGGCAAAACATTGGTAGCAGCCAATGCAAAGTGGTATCAGGTATCTAGAAGAGTAAACATACCGTTCTTGGCGCCACTACCGTCATAACTGAAAAATATACACGACAAACACTATAAAACCAAACGTGCCAACAAAATTTGACCGATGAATTTTAAAAGTTCAAGGGACGTAACTGATGAAAATATATTTATCTAATTTCAATAGTCAATATTCTGATATGAAAAAATGTTGCAAACACCCACATCCATAAGGAAGCATTTAATAATGAAAAGTGGCGTCTAGTGATCAGAGTAAGCATAGGCCTGGAACAATACAAAACCTAGTGTTATAAACGTCACCTGTGTAAAACAAGTTTTAAATTTGGTCGTTAGACAAAAATATCTACGAATGCCTACGATGATAGACCTAGTAGAAACAGATATCTTATATTTTTCAATTAGTTCATGATGGCGACCGTAAAATTTCTCAAGGACGTTTTTAATTCGATTCGGTAAATACCATTGTAGTATTAGTTTAGATGTTAAATGTTTCGATAAATCAGAGTAGAAAGATCGTGTTCTAGAGTATCGAACGTTGGAAAATGCGGAATGTTGCTGCACTTAAAAGTAAATTTGACCATTGGAAAATCAAAATCAACATGCTTGTCAAATAATTTTACCATCCATAAGCCATAAGTATAAGGGTTATTAATCACTTGAAATCCTTTGGCGGCCTCTTTGTGTATCGGGTACATTAAATGGTTCATTGATTTACTGTTTAACAAATGTATAACCAATTTAGTATTAGATGTGCCACCTGCAAAACTTTGTCATGATGTTATGTTATGAAGTGGTCACATAAAATGATGACTGACCAAATTTTACAATTGAGGGGAGATAACTGTGATAACAAACATATAAATTTCAAAAGTAGGTCAATACAAAAACTATACACTACAGAATCGACAGGCTAAAAACAGATGTTACTGACCAAATTTCAGAACTCAAGGGAGATAACTGCGATAACGGGAACAGGAAAAAAATATAAAAGAAAAATTATCTACATGAGGAACTTAAATCCAAAAACTAAATCCTGTATCAACCAAATAAAAAAAAAAGTTCCAAGATCCGAATCAAGCCCTCAATCCAAAATAAGAGTTTGAAATTAGACTACATTGTAATTATTGTAACGTTTCAGTTTGGGAGTAAATCATGATGCCACAGAACCAGGATGCCTGGGAAGTGACCAATATATAATGGCTGGAAATTCAACCAATGTTAATATCAGTAATAAGTTCAATCCATGGCGATTTTCTAGCTGTTCTGTTAAGAGTTTGGTTGAAAAAATGGAATATATTACAACTCTCAGTGCTCAGTGAGTATAAAAAAAACAGTCTAATTAAAATTTTTATTTTTGATTCAGTCACTTCAGTTGGGGTCTAAAGAAGACCTTCTTGAACCTTTGACTGATTGAGGACACCACCAGCCAATCAGATGCATGTCCTTTCCAGTACGACGTAAAACTTCATATGTCTTTATTTTACCAGAGAACAGCAATGTCTAACACGAAAAGAGTTTTCAAATATTGACCAGACATTATTTGAGAATCTTGAACCGGGTCAAGTGTACGCTCCTGATCAACAATGTCAAATGATACGTGGGTCGAATTCATACTTTTACAGAGTAAGTTTAAATTGTTATATTCTATCAACTCATTTCGTGTTTAAGTTATCAAGTTTAAGTTAACTTTTATTATTTCACCAATTGATTTAATGTTTTAAGTTATAATTTTCATCAAGAAATTATGGTGGATTCGTTCGTGATAAAGTTTCTTATTGGTTATACAAGTATATTATTAACTTCTTAATAACTTATTAATCAAGGTACCCTAGATTTGAAAGTCTTAATTACAAAATGGTACGGTCGTTGAACAATAAAATAAATGTGTGCCTTTCATCATATCCGATTGGCTCAACAAGATCATCAACAGTTCGACATATTTACAGCTTACATGTTAACCTACTTTTGAATATATATGTTTGTTATAACATTTATCTCCCTTGAGTTGTGAAATTTGTTCAGTAATATCTCTTTTTAGTCTGTCGATTCTGCAGTTTATAGTTTTTGTATTGACCTACTTTTGAATATATATGTTTGTTATAACAGTTATCTCCCTTGAGATATGAAATATGTTCAGTGTATCTGTTTTTTAGTCTGTCGATTCTGCAGTTTATAGTTTTTGTGTTGACCTACCTTTGAAATTTACATGTTTGTTACCTCTCTCGAGTTGTAATAGCAACATAATTTTGGGTGTTTACCACCACGACATGACATCCAATGGCGTTTCTAGGAAAAATTAGTTTAGAGGGCCAGCAGGTGCCAGAAAGACAGGATCTTTTGTGAACCTCTGTTGTTTGTGAACCTCTGTTGTTATCCTTTCAAATATAGCTGTGATATAGACTAAAATCCTACATTTGTGCTGAAACAGTCATTTTGTCCAATACAGGATGGAACCCAAGGTGATAATGTATGTACGAATATGAAATGTGTAATTGGTAACAATTATACAGAATACACTGCGGCTGAGGGAACATCGTGTGGCTCTAAGAAGGTACGGTACGAAATTTTTATCCTTTTAAGAACACGTTCAGTCAAAACAATTCCGTTTATCCAATGACACAATCGGAGGCAACAATTGTATAGTAGTGGAGTCCTCAAACGAAAAGTACCATCAAATGTTTCTTAAAGAGTAAGCATGGTCTGCTACGCGCGATAACCCCCACCACTATGCAGTTGGTTGGTTGTGTGTTAACCATTTAGATACTTAATTTGGTACATATTTTTCTGGGGTTAGGGGCTCTCTAGGGGGTGGGGACCCGTGGACTTGGTTCAACGAGTCCTTAAGGTAGTTGAACCACTTACTGGGTTTAAGGAATGTGTTTAAGGAATTTTATCTAGAGTAAGGGATTCAACAGTATTACATAAAACTTATTATTTCTGCTCATGCCAATTAGGGATTACAACGCACGAAACACTTTGTTTCATTTTATATTATTTTATTTCAGTGGTGTCATTTGGGACGCTGTGTATCATCAGAACAAGTGCCAGGTACTTTCTATATTTCTATTATTTCGCTAGCTAATAATGTTTATTTGGTATTTAAATGTGTATAAATTGTCCATTTAGCTCTTTAAGATGGGTTCCCTTATTTTCATTTATGAAAATGAAAATGCTAATACTTATATGAATAGAAAGTAGAGGTGTTCTTATGACTTGGAAAAATACCAGTTTGTCTCATATGTCCGTAATTAATTCATAATTAGCTAAATAAGAAGAGAATTACCAGCAGAATTCAAATGAGTGACCGATCAAGAAAGGCCAAAAATAGTTTTTTTGGTTTATCCCGACTGTACTTACATGGACATTTAGAACTTAATGATATAATTAAAAATACACGATAATTCATTAGAAACACCAATTAATAAAATAGTTTGCTTAATTTGACACCTACAATATGGAAATCCATCTTTAATGTTTATTGTGTATTAAGATTTGTCAGCTCTGCACATCTTTCTGAAAGTTCATTTAGCTCTTAATGTTGATCGTGAATTTAGGTTTGTCAATCTGACTACTCTTTCTGAAAGTCCATTTAGCTTATAATCTATATCGTGTATTTGGTTTGCTATTTTGGCTATCCATTTGGAGAGTCTGTTTTTTAATTTCAGAAAAGTGTGTGTTTGGTGACATGCCTACACACTTTAGACTCAATGTAACCATCAAAAAAGGGAGTACTGAAATTCAAATGCAAATGACTTGCCCAGAGATAGCTCAGTCATTGCCTTCTCTCTGCTACTTACCGAACATTGTCACTAGGTGCTGTTCTTCTTGTGATAAAATAGCAACTTCTATTACGGGTTGGTATCGATTTTTATTTAGAAAATGAGTTTAACACTTGTCATATCGACATAATCCTAACTGTAAACTGTTTCATTTTACTCTGTTTTGCGTTGTCAATTTCGTATTAGCTCTTAAGGTGCAGTGGAATAATCTGCTATTATATAACAGGATCAGTAAGGTGTGACTTTGAAGTAAATGTGTGATCAAATTTGATTTTTTTTTTTGCGTTTTTTTATCAATCTTTTGCCAGTTGGTATAGAAGACGTTTTCATTTATCGCCATCATATATCACCTGTAATATATAACAACAGTTCACAGATATTGAAACAAGCATTTACGTGTATGTAGGCCAAAAAACTCCATTAATTTTCTGTCATACATGACTTTCTATATAGGTTGTCAATATGGAGATAAGATTTCGAAATGTTCAAAATCACATTGTGATGAAGTTTACTCTAATGGTAATGTTGGAGCTAGTTTGTGAGTATTAATTTCCTATCATCTTGAACGTCATATTTAACATTTTTCACACGTAAATACCCCATAAAAGTGAAAAGAGACTACAGGTTGACCATACATCTCGATCTTTTTGCACTATCGACTGATATCTGCATCCTGTTAGTAGATTTTGAGTATTAATATTTAGTCATCTTGAACACCCTGCCCAACATTTCATACTAGTAAATACCTCATGAAAGAGATAGAAGAGAACGCCTGACCATGCATCTTCACAATGTCAAGCTATTCCGAACGTCTTATACCTTGCCTGCAATAGCTTCTTTTTTGACGTACAAAACTTTTTAATGCATAATGCTGAGAAATCTTTTTCTGGTGGAGGTTTGGTACCAGGGTCCCCAGTGTGACGACACGTCATAGTATTACTTCGTAATTTGCAGTTGTTGTGGAACGTGTAATCTGACATCACCATTTGTTTGTCGCGATCGGGATGCCGAGTGTAGTTCAGATGTTTCTGGTGGAGCAGATAGATGTTACGACGCGAAATTTGCCTACCGATGTTGTAAGACTTGTGAAAGAGCTCGTAATCTCAAAAGAGCAGGTGAGAATCTTCCTTAAGTGGCATTTAGTAATCGGACATTATTAGTCTCGTCTTATTAGCTTGATGAGTCGAATATCTGAAGTCTGAGCTGATATTGGGGTAATGCATTGGCCATCTTATTATTAGAATTGGGAAAGGGAACAGAAGGGTGATTTTAGCGACTCAATGATTTATTATGTTAAGTATGGTGTAGGAAACTGAACTTCCCATCAAATAGACTCTCTGCTTTGGAGGAAGCCGACGTATCTGACATGGCTTAAATCTGCCTATTTCTCCTCTAGTGTATTAATTTGCTGATTTTTTTAGCCTCTGGACTTTGACCCAAGGGGTGTTGTTTCTACGGGGCTTTGGCCTCCCCGCACTTTCAAATTTTTTATCATTTTACATAGTAAAAGAATGGCCTGAGGGCTCCCTGAACAATTTTGTGGTCCCTGCTCGCTCTGGCATCAGACTCCATTCATTTGCTTTAAACTATTCACAGGCTGTGAGTATGGAGATAAGGATAGACAGTGTGGTGATAAGAATTGTGATAATAACTATTATAAAGAACAGTGTTGTGAATCGTGTTACCAGGATGTGACGTCATTTGGACACAGACCAATAGTGGCTCTTTCAGATTGGATTCTGCTGGTGATGTCATTTGTGTTCCATTTAAGAAATATTGAATATTAGAAGAATTTTTGAATGTTTTGATATATTGTGGATGTGAACAGAAGGAAGAGATCAGTATTAGTGAACTTTGTATTTATTTCACATTGAAAGTTATTAATTAGCTATTTAAACTTTCTAAGACAATGCTTCCTCCTTTTCATATCAAATTCTCCTGTTAATATCTCTAACACTATATCAATCATACATTCTTATCATGAACTTTGTTATTTGTTTTATATTGCTGAGCCGAACGTCGTCGTATTTGTTATATTTGTTTTTGTACATCTTCATGACGGTCAAGGTATTATGTCTTCATCTTATACCTTGACTGCAATGGTCCTCTTTCTTGTTTCAGGAAAGTTTGTAAATACAGCAATTTGACTGGATTGTACGCCAGCGAATACAGTCAATCTGAGTCCTTGACAGAAATAATGTAAGAATGATTATGCACGAAATCGAGGACTCTAATCGACTATATTTGCTGACGTACAATCCAATCAAATCGCTGACGTGAAATAAGATAGATGACGTTATGCCTTGAAGATAGTTGCATGTATGTTAACGTTAATGAATATCATTATACTAATACTAATTTCATTACCTTGAAAAGACCAATGTTGATGCAGACCTATGCATTAAGGAATTGTTAAAACTTTGTCGATGTATTTTGATGAAATCAATGTGTCATAGAAGATGTGTAAACATGTTGTGCTTCGGTTTCAAATACGCAGTATTATTTCTTATTCTTTTACTCATTATTGATATGATAGTGTATTTTGTTGTACTTTTGGGAAACTCGTACATCTCGGTTATTTTTCTTCAAGTTTTGTAATATCCGAGTTTTGTTTTGTCCTAACTTTGTCAGTTCCCTGTTTTGGAAAAATTAAGTATTATAAAACATGACAGTTGACTGACATTCGTACAAAAATAATGAAAGAAGTTCTATGTTTATTGAGATTCTTTGAATTTAGTTTTATAGAAATAATCATCATCAAATCAAATGTATTCTACAATGAATGGAGTTTTACGTCCTACTCTCTGTTGCGATCAAGGTGGTAGCTTGACATTGTGAGGATACATGATCAACATCGCATCTTTTTTCCCATAATACATAATAGCACTCAACTGGTTGGTACCAGGTTAAATGGCACATTAACACAATTAACACGATATGGAAACTCTTATTTTCAAAATAGCTATTAAAACAAACTTATTAACAGACGTACAATAGACGTATTATAAATTAAAACAAATTCTGACTAAAAAAAAACTAGTACAGCATCGTTCATGCTGAAAAATGAAATTTCAGAAAGAGAAAACTCATAACTATCCGAACCACAAAACGAAATCGGAAAATCAAAATAACAGTTTGGCAGAACATTGGTAGCAGTGAGCAGTTCACATAAGGAAGTATATCAATCATGAAAAGGGAGACTAATACTAGCCAAACTAAAATAGAATGTAATAAATTATTTGAGTACAGAATATTACAAATTGAGTTTAGAAAAAAAAAACGAAATTCGCTTAATATATTTATGTTATATAATATTATATACTTCTATAAACAAATTGATATACCTTTAAGTATGTACATTTTCTGAATCTTAAAATAAAAAATGTTAACATGAAATCGTTTTGTTGGTAATCAGTGTAAGTTATTGTAGAAACCTTAAATAAATCATTCCTTGATTGTTTTTCTTAATTCGTTGTTAAATATAATTACACATTTGAACGATTTACAACATTCTAAATTTACAATATTACACTTATAATAAAATCAAAGCACAAAAATAAAAGTAGACAACAAAAATGAAAATTCAACAAAAAAAAAATTATAACTCTAAAAAAGTGATAAAAAATTAAAAGATAAATCACAATGAAAAAAAAATGTACTGCTAAATGAAATTATGAATAATTATGTACAAAAAGTCCGACGTCTGTTTCTCACAATTTTATTCCATTTTTATTTGAATTCTTCATAAACGTGAGCACTGTGTTGAGAAAGAGACACGGTATCATAATCATTGGTGGGATTTTCATCTTTAGGATCGTACACTGGATTCGTAGCTACTGAATATGCACCAGAGATCTTATGTGACCTTCTCCTAAAAAAAATATTAGAAGTACATTTATTACTTTTGAATGATATCCCTTGAAATAGTTCTGCCAATTTATAAAAAAAAATATTAAAATTATGAACGATAATTATGAACTTTAATGTACATGATACACCATGGGCCTCACGAGGTTTAGGTCAATTTATACAAAACATTTAACATAGTGTTAAAACACGAATTTACAAGAATTTATTAAAAATTTGTATTAAGTCAAAATTATTAAAGGTATTAATATAAACCTTCATTAGCATCGATTTGCACCATTTCAAATTTTAATCAGATACCTGTGGGTTTTGCAATTCCATTGAAACTTAGCGTCGTCACTGTCGCAAAGGACCTTATTATAATAAAAGCAGAGTTAGCGATAGTAACGTCATTAAACGTTAAAATAGTGAAATTGAAGTAAGCACTTTCCATAAAGGAAACATCACTTAGAATAGACATAAACTTTGAAGTCTCAGATTTGGTCAATAAGAGTATATATTCATTAGTTTGACCAACCAGGTGACATGACTAAAGAATAAAATCTCTATAAAAGATAGACTAATTAATTATTGAAAAAAACGATTCTGAAATCTGTAAAAAAGGCCGGAAATCTATTCATTGGTATAAAGCGGCGACATATTCTAAACTATACAGTAGTAAATTTCAAAACGTAGTAGGGAGAGTATATATCAGCAGTATTACTTGTCAAAACGCTTGGACAGAGAAATAAACTTAGTAGAAAAAATATGAACAGTGCTACTTAAGGAGAGGTCTGAATTGCCAAATAGAAGACTGTTTTCTATTTTGAAGGTAGTTATGGAGAAGATTTAAAAGATTGCCTCTAATGCCAATAGTTTATGAATGAGACCCTTGAAACAAATTTTATCGAATGCGGAACTTATGTCAAAAAATACCATTTTAATTTAATTGCCTAATGTTTGTAAAATATCTGGATATATATTGATTAACTGATAAACAACAGCATCCTTTTTTTTATAAAACCAGACTTAAATTGATTTGTTCACATTTCTATCTACAACGTGACGTCATAATCTCGCATATTTACGAGCAAAACAAAATGGCGGCCCATGAACGAGCAATTTAGGGCGAAAATTCTGTCAAAATTGAAACATTGTTATTTTTTAAGTTTTTTTTACCATAAAAATTTAATATTCACGCTTTCTATTGGTCGTAAATTGTAAATAAAAAAAAAACTTACTCACATACGATGATGATTGAAATAAATATAATAATAACCACGGCTGCTACTACTGATATACCAATTACAACAGCATCAATTCCATCTACAAATATTAAACATCAACTACAACCACTTGTGTAACATACTTGTATCTCTTATTATTGTGTATTATCTTGTATCATGATGTATGCTGCCCAAAAAGGGCGAACAATACAATAAATATCTATCTTTCTATCTGGCGATTTAGTTTTTCAACCCCACAATTCTTTCAGTGTTCCCATATGCTTGAACACATGTTCATTCATCAATTTATTCAAGCAAAACAAATCAATTGTTTTAGCTAAACAGTTTTCCAAAAAGGAGCAAACAGATATAATATAGACATATATACAGATATAATACAGACATATATACAGATATAATACAGACATATATACAGATATAATACAGACATATATACAGATATAATATAGACATATATACAGATATAATACAGACATATATACAGATATAATACAGACATATATACAAATGAAATATATTAAATAAGATTTCAACTCCTTACTACTTGCAAACACAACAATGGTGTCTATCCAAGGGCGCCGCTATCACGAATAACTATTTATTGATTTGGCTGTTTCATATTAACAAATACGAAGAGGTTTTCTAAAAAATTCGACTATATGTGTATGGAATAGTGATTCAAAATATCGGCCAAGCAGCTTTATGTCTGTTAGTTTACGTTTGTAGAATAACACGTGGTTTGTCATATGAATATCTGTGTCGGTTAATCGACCTTTGACCTTTGAAAAAAAGAAAACTTAAAGATACCTTTCGCTGCATCATTATCTATAACAGTTTCATTAATAACTGAAATATACAGAAAAAAAGTGAGTGATAAATGGCATTTTGGACATTATTTGGAAATGGTCATAGTTATCCAGCTCTACCCCATCGTGAAGATATTTGAAAAAAGTTTTAGTTAAATTGTAGTAAGAACTTTTCTCATAGGTAACTACCCCTTAGAATAGACATAAACTTTGAAGTCTCAGATTTGGTCAATAAGAGTATATATTCATTAGTTTGACCAACCAGGTGCCATGACTAAAGAATAAAATCTCTATATAAGATAGACTAATTAATCATTGAAAAAAAACGCTTCTGAGCATGTTTCAAAATTACCTACATGTAGTTTAATGGGTTAGTTTTTAGAAGAATAGTCAGCTTTGAGACTAAAGACCAGTGTGGTGAGACTCTCGGAAATACTTCTAAAAAAATTTGACTATTTGTGTATGGAGTAGTGATTCAGAATATCGGCCAAGTAGCTTTATCTCTATTAGTTTACGTTTGTAGAATATCACGTGGTTTGTCATATGAATATCTGAGTCGGTTAATCGACCTTTGACCTTTGAAAAAAAGAAAACTTAAAGATACCTTTCGCTCTATCATTATCTATAACAGTTTCATTAATAACTGAAATATAGAGAAAAAAAGTGAGTGATAAATGGCATTTTGGACATTATTTGGAAATGGTCATAGTTATCCAGCTCTACCCCATCGTGAAGATATTTGAAAAAAGTTTTATTTAAATTGTAGTAGGCACTTTTCTCAGATAGACTAATTAATTATTGAAAAAACGCTTCTGAGCATGTTTCAAAATTACATTCATGTAGTTTAATGGGTTAGTTTTTAAAAGGATAGTCAGCTTTGAGACTAAAGACCAGTGTGGTGATTGACTCTCGGAAATACTTGTAAATTGTATTGAAAACCTTAAGATTAATAAAGCTTACGGATCTAACCAAATATTGAATGAATATATTAAAACTACTAAATCAGTAATGTTACCTGTATATGTTTTACTTTTTAATCTTATTCTTGACTCTAGTATTGTACCAACCGAGTGGGTTAATGGCATGATCTGCCCAATTTACAAGAATAAAGGAAGTAAAGCAGATGCAGATAGCTACCGTGGCATTACTATTCTTAGTTGTTTATGCAAGTTATTTACCTCTGTCGATAGTAATCCACGACTTAAACTATGGCAAAAAGTATTAGAAACTGGCATAAAAGGAAAACTCTTTAATGTGATATATAACATATATAAGCAAGCTTAATCTAGTGTCCGTTTAGGATATTGTGTATCAGAGCCCTTCAGAGCCCTATGAATTTTCTATTGGCGTTCGACAAGGTGAAAACCTGTCTCCCCTGTTATCTTCTATTTATCTGAAAGATCTTTCCAATTTCTTAACAAATTACTACTCTTGTTTAAATGTTTATGAATCAGACATTAAAAAGGTTGGTTGTTATCTCAAATTGTATTATTGTACGCAGATGGTACAATATTGTTAGCTGAATCCGAAACAGGACTTCAAAATGCTGTAAATGGGATGTCTTCATATTGTGCACTACCTCACCATAAACATATCGAAAACTAAAATTATTGTATTTTCTAGAGGTAAGATTCGTAATAAGCCAGTTATTAAATATAACAGTGATATTATAGAACTTGTAGATGACTACGAATATCTTGGAATCAAATTTAATTACAACGGCTCATTTACTAAAACAAAATGTACACTTTATAATAAGGCATCCACAGCCATGTTTTTAGCAGTAAGCTCCATCTTAATATTGAAACACAATTAAGTTTATGTAATAAGCTGGTGATACCTAACATATTGTATGGGTGTGAAATATGGGGTAGCAGTGACATTAAGAGTATATATTCATTAGTTTGACCAACCAGGTGCCGTGACTAAAGAATAAAATCTCTATATAAGATAGACTAATTAATCATTGAAAAAAACGCTTCTGAGCATGTTTCAAAATTACATTCATGTAGTTTAATGGGTTAGTTTTTAGAAGAATAGTCAGCTTTGAGACTAAAGACCAGTGTGGTGATTGACTCTCGGAAATACTTCTAAAAAAATTCGACTATATGTGTATGGAATAGTGATTCAGAATATCGGCCAAGTAGCTTTATGTCTGTTAGTTTACGTTTGTAGAATAACACGTGGTTTGTCATATGAATATCTGAGTCGGTTAATCGACCTTTGACCTTTGAAAAAAAGAAAACTTAAAGATACCTTTCGCTCTATCATTATCTATAACAGTTTCATTAATAACTGAAATATAGAGAAAAAAAGTGAGTGATAAATGGCATTTTGGAAGTTGGCCATCGTGAAGATATTTGCAAAAAAATGTTTGAAAATAAGAAACTCACCGGCAAACCAAGCTTTCCCACTGCTGTCAGCTCGACAGACAAATTCTCTGATACCTGTATTATACATAGTACCATTACCATAGCATATATTATGCATAATACAATGATACGACTGAAATAAACCATTTTTTGACTTTGTGATTAAATAGTATATCATATCTTGTTGGAAAGAGGACCAACTTATCAAATCCATTATCACACCAAAATCATAAAAAGCGCATAAATTGTGCCGAACTTTTCGAAATTTTACAAGGATGCTTCACTCAAAGTTCACAACTTATCAATTTATTTTGTCTTCTCGGGTGTCGTATTATGAATTATAGATCATCAGGATTGTTTTTTTCGATGCTTCCGATTTTCCCCGGAAGCAGGACCATTAGAAGTGATTTTAGAAATCGGAAGTTCTCATGTTCAAAATGGAAGTAATTAAGAATAAAGATAGTATTATTTGCATTAACAGACTATCCGCTTCCTGTAATTTTTTTTCAGTTTTATTTGCTGCTAATAATGAAGAAAATTCTACAAAAAATACAAAACACGAGCTTTGTATATTCACTTTGAATTCGCTCTCAAAGGTAGATAACCGATCAAAGAATGAATGAATGAATAATGGAGTTTTACGTCGACTATAATTAATATAATATACTATACATAATATAATATATAGACTTTTTGTCAAATATGAAACATTACATGCACCCAGAAAATTCTGTTTTTTTGCTACATATTGATGAAAAGTAAATATTTGTTTTGTACATATGAACACACGCATGAAACTGGTGAACAGTATATGAATACGGACCACACTTTTCGTTTTGATGGGTTGCAAAATAAATTTGTGAGATCAAGGTTATTTTTGGTATGTTTGCTATATATTGAATCTTACCGAAAATGTGCAGATCATTTCATTCGAGTTATCTATACTACAGTTTATACATTCTGTATTATATATGATCAGATTTAACTGTTGACTGTAGTTCTGACCATTATTAGATACGGAGACTTTATAACCAGTCACAGTTTCATCAATAACTGGTACATCTACTGATCTTCTTCTACGTTTTCTAGATGATAATTTACACGTTACTTCTCCAATACTCTCAAATACTGCTGTTTGTATTATTATATCTTCACTGACAGTAACTTGGTCATTCTTTATCTAAAAGGTATTAAAAGGTATTTATCTTCATAAACACAAGACGATATTATGGAATAAGCATATTTCTTAAAAATATCATTCAACACATTATGTTTTTTTCCAAATGTCGTTCAAGCCTATGGGATGCCAGGCAAGGTAATACAAGCCAATGGCAGCTTAAAACTGCTACCATCTGATTTAAGTTAGCTTATAGTCTTCTAAAACTGAACCTTCAAGGCAGCTTTTGGGGAATTAGAACCCTAGAAGGCAATAACTGTGATTTACTCTTTTCCTATTGTTCTGAATTCCAAATATGTTCACAGGGTTATGCAGAATTCGGGATTTAAACCTTCAGGTGTGTTGAAAGGATTTAAACCTTCAGGTGTGTTGAAAGAATGAATCGGACCTAACTGCTACTTTAAGAAATATAAATAACCTTAAATGGTAACAGTTTACACTTGGTCTTGTCATGATCTACAAATCTTCCACCAAAAACAGCCACTTCATTACAATCGTCTAGTGATAAATCACAATGTCCATCAGCTTCTAGATTGTGGGCTAATGGTGGTTTACTGAGTGATACTGAACAGTCGGATCCTATAAACCCAGAGTTACAGATACATTTACCTGGAATAGTAAAGTGCTGTAAGTACACTAAAAATATTAATTCATAGGGTAAATTGGCAAAGTTGTACTGGAAAAATCCTCTTATGTGTAT